>NC_044562.1:16075942-16381459 GCF_007565055.1 Rhinopithecus roxellana | reverse complement strand
CATACGAATGTTCAATAAGCACAAGAAAAGATGTTTTGCATGATTAGTTATCATTAAAACGCAAAGCAAAAGCACAGTGAGATGCCATTTTATACCCACTAGCATGGCTAGAATTAAGTCTATAATAGCAAATGTTGGTGGAGAAGTGGAGAAATTCTAACCCTCATACAGTGTTGGTGGAATGTTAAGTGTTGCAGCTGCGTTGGAAAGCAGCCTAGCAGGTCAGTTAAATCTAGAGTTACAATATGACACAGCAATTCTACTCCTGGGTATATTGCCAAGATAAATGAAACCATAAGTTTACACAAATATTTAAAATGGATGTTCAGAGTAGCCCAAATATCCATCAACTGATGAATGAATGAAGCAAAATGTGCTTTGTCCATGCAATGGCGATTATTCCCTCACAAAAGGAATTGAGCAGTTATCCATGCTAAGATCTGAATACATATTGATAACATTTTGTTAAGTCAAAGAAGCTGGTCACAAAAGGCTACATATTACATGATTCCATTCATATAAAATGTTTAGAGCAAGTAAATCTACAGAGAAGAAAGCAGATGAGTGGTGCTTGGGACTGGAAGAATATATGGGGAAAGACAGTAACAGCAAAAGGGTACAGAGTTGCTTTTTGAGGCAATGAAAATATTCTGAAATCTGTGAAGACAGTTGTGCTTATCTGTATATATACTAACAAACGCTGACTTTTACTTTGGGATAACTTGTATGACATGTAACTGTATCTCAATAAAGATATATATTTTTTAAATATGCTTCTGATGAAATTCTGGTTTTATTGTTTATTTATTCAAAAGATTTTGAGATACCACTCTCTTCCATGCACTTTCTGGATACTGGAATTAACAGAATCAACAGAACTGACAGAGCCTCTGCCCTGGTGCAGGCTGCACCCTGTCCTGTTTCTGCCAGTAGAAACTGACCAAGTCAATTCAGCAGGTGCCCATAAAGCTCCACCGTACACCTGGTACTGAGATGACAGAAATCAAGCCCATGGTCTATGTCCTCAAAGCAGCTTGAGGGAAAGGCAAATAAATAGTGAGGAGATGATAAAGGGGAGAAACATAATTTAGCTAGAAGGTGCCAAGAGAACGTGGTTTCCAGTCTGCTGAGAGGGGCCATGCCCAAGCTACCTGTGGAAGAGTGGCCAGTGCTGGCTACTAGATGAGGATTAGAGAGCCAGCAACTCGATGGGGCTGTTTAGGCAAAGGTGGGGACAGGAAAGAAGCTTCGAAGTCCGAGGCTCCCATCTTAATGAAATGCAAGCTGACAGAGGATTCATGGAGAAGCTGCTTCTTTGCTTCCCTGTTCCTTTTACCTTCCTAACTTCTTATTACCTAGAAATTCTTGTAGCAGAAGTGAGCCCTGCTTGAGGTTCAAGGGAAGGGTATTTTCCAAATGATGAAACAACGCAGAAATAGGGACAGCCAGGCAGGACAGAGGAAGAATCAGCAGGAGAAGAATTCCTCAGTGTATTACTAAGTATCCAGTACTAAGAAATTGGGCAGGATTGAGGATTTAGGAGATTGAGTGGGCCATAAAAAGCTTAGCCATCTGTTTAAGAATAATACCTTGGATTTATAGAGTACATTGACTTCCAAAGCACCTTCCCATCTATTTTCCCCTGCTTCCTGTCTGGCTGTGGGTGAGGGGCACAGGGCCTGCTAAAGGGAGAATCTCAAGGGCTTCTCTGAGCTTCTGTCAGGGACAGGGGACAGAGCCTGCAGTGACCCCTCCCCACTCTTTGCGGCCCAAGAGGCCTCCTGTTACCATGGCAATAAAGGAAAGCTATTTTCTGGACCATAGCTGCAGGCTAGACACTATGCTGTAGACTTAAGAGGCATCCCATTTTCACAATTACCTTCTAAAATGTGACTTTTAGCCCCTGTTTCTACCAGGGAAGTTGAGCGTCTGCAGCATTAAGTACCATGCCCAAGGCAACATAGCCAAGGACTGTGTTGTGTGGACTAAATCTTGTACCCAGATAATTGTGTGTACTTTCCACTGTAGCATGCTGCTTCAAAAAGCAAGGCCTAGGTTTCTGCGGACAAAAACTGCATTTGTGAAATTGCTAACATGTAAATGAGGACTCAAATATTTTTGGGTGGGAGGCTATTCTTCCTCAAACTATGTAAACTTTTCCTACATCAGGTAGTCTTTGGTGACATTACTGTATAAGAAGAACATGTATTATAGATAATGTATACATGCTGTATGTATATATAACATGAAATTAATGCGTATAGTTTATATAAACACAATATGCATATAATATCGAAATTATTACAGATATACATATTTACATGTGTGTATGTACACATATATATGCTTATGCACACACATACGACACACACAGTCATTGTGAATGGTAACACTGACCAATCCACTGGCTGATCCATTGAAGTCAGCAGACAAAAAGGGCGAAGTCAGTTTGCAGGGTCAGAGTAGCCATAGCTAATAGAAAATGATCACTTTTGTCGGACCTTAACTGGAAGCCTCCAGGTGTGAGGTAGTATCAGAAATAGTTGGGGGGCTGTAGTGGCAGGGTAGTGGGGGGTTGGTTAAGAAGGAATAGAGTAAGTTTAGTTTCCAAAGACCTCCCGTAACACAGATGATAATCTTTAGGGTTGATTTGCCAGGAAGTTTGCATTTTTGAATGCATTAAATTAGAAAAGTGACTACAGTAATGAAGCCACTCAATTTTATATTACCTGTGAATTGCCCTGAGAGTTAAATCAGCACTTTCTCACCTCCTGCATATATTTTAAAGGAGTTTCTGCCCTTTTGGAGAGACCCAGTAAAATTAAGCAATAAAGCAAAGATACCCTTCCTGAAGGACATAATCGGTAAACACAACTATAAATCAGTGCATATTGATTTAAATAGATTGGGTTGTTGCCCTTTGGTAAACGTGGTTCAGAAGATGGGCAGGGCAGTCTTCTTTGCTTCGAAACCCATTGGCTTTCCTAGTTCCTAAGAAACCCAAAAAGGGATTCCCTCTAAAATTTAACTTACTTGCATTATCTCACAGTTTCAGATTTTATCCAAATGCTAAGGGCATCCAAAGCAAAGTTACACAGAGGCATCGGGTTGGGGGTGAGCTGGGCATTGCTGGGACCCCTCTAAATCAAAATGTGGCATTAATAAAATAGCTTCATGAACAGGCATTAAGGCAGCTGCCCCAGGAAGTTCAAGTGGACGGCACTACTGTGCTGCTCCTTCGCTTGTGCCCCAGTGGGTCACTTCACTTCCCAACATGTTCAAAGATCTCGTGATAGGACTTTACCTATATTAATATTAATTTAATTCTTATAATAATCACTGATGGCCGGTCCCGGTGGCTCATGCCTGTAATCCCAGCACTTTGGGAGACCGAGGTGGGTGGATTAGGAGGTCAGGAGATTGAGACCATCCTGGCTAACACGGTGAAACCCCGTCTCTCTTAAAAATAAAAAAAAAAAGGCCGGGCGCGGTGGCTCAAGCCTGTAATCCCAGCACTTTGGGAGGCCGAGACGGGCGGATCACGAGGTCAGGAGATCGAGACCATCCTGGCTAATATGGTGAAACCCCGTCTCTACTAAAAAATACAAAAAAAACTAGGCGGGCGCCTGTAGTCCCAGCTACTCGGGAGGCTGAGGCAGGAGAATGGCGTAAACTCGGGAGGCGGAGCTTGCAGTGAGCTGAGATCTGGCCACTGCACTCCAGCCTGGGCGGCAGAGCAAGACTCCGTCTCAAAAGAAAAAATAAATAAATAAAATAAATAAAAAAATTTTTTTAAAAAGCCAGGCATGGTGGCGGGCGCCTGCAGTCCTAGCTACTGGGGAGGCTGCGGCAGGAGAATGGCATGAACCCAGGAGGCAGAGTTTGCAGTGAGCCGAGGTCCTGCCACTGCACTCAAACCTGGGTGACAGCAGGAGACTCCATCTCAAAAAACAAACAAGCCACTGATGAGGAAGCTATGATCTTCCACTTATGCCATACTTTTGGCAGGCACAGTCAAAACGTGTGACATATGGCTACCTCATTCACAACCAAAATAAAAATCACACAGCTCATAATCAAAGGAGCTGCTGTGTGTGAGCCGGGGTTCTGAAAATCGCATATTAATTCTCAGTCATTAGCTCTGCGATCTGTCACTAGTTAGCTGTATGCTCTTCCACAAGTCCATTTTTACTTCTAAACCACAGATTCTTTAGCCTAAATGTAAGGATACAATTTTCTGGCTCAAAAGTTCCTAGTATACCATTTTTCTTTGATTTGTGAATAAAGACAAGGCCCAGGATAAGGGGAACTTTTCGGTTTGGAAACCAGAGACAGAGATTCAGTTCTGAATTATTTTCTCCCCAGCTCTGAGAAATTAAGTCACTCTCCAGGTTTCTGCCGAGCAAAATGGGAGCACTACAGCCTGGTGTCAGGCCAGGAGAACAGCACACGTAACCACAGCATCTAGATGCTAAATGGGGGGCTCTCAACATGGAGTGAGATCTTTGAAGGGAAAGCTCAAGTAAAAGACCTCAGGCCTGGCCAAAGGCACATATATCCAGCAATAAGAAACTTCCTCTCATGGAAACCAGGCTCGCCCTCTCCCACAAGCAATATTGAGAGTCTGACAAAAAAATTCTTCCGTCAACCCCCACTTGGTGAGGAAATGGCCACTTACGCAGAACCCCCTGTAACTAACATTCAGTAACCCTCTTTTGAAATGTTTCCACCTGCTTCCTTGCCCTCTTTCAGCCAACCAAGGACTGCCAAGCCTGCCTGAAGACCAATTAGAAACTCTCCCCATTTCCTGATATGCCACCTTAATAGTGTGTCTGGAATTGGTTCCTTCCAGTGGGTTTTTGGTCTCGCTGACTTCAAGAATGAAGCCGTGGACCCTTGCGGTGAGTGTTACAGTTCTTAAACGTGGTGTGTCTGTAGTTTGCTCCTTCAGATGTTCAGATATGTCCCAGTGGATTCGTGGTCCCGCTGACTTCAGGAGTGAAGCCGCAGAGGTTGGCAGTGAGTGTTATAGCTCTTAAAGGTGGTACATCCAGAGATGATATAAGGAATGAAGCCACAGACCCTGCAAATGAGTGTTACAGCTCATAAAGGTAGTTTGGACCCAAGAGTGAGCAGCAGCAAGATTTACTGTAAAGAGCCAAAGAACAAAGCTTCCACAGCGCAGAAGGGGACTCCAGTGGATTGCCCCAACTAGCACAGGTGGCCAGCTTTTATTCCCTTATTTGCTACCCCCCATGTCCTGCTGATTGGTCCATTTTACAGAGTGTTGATTGGTCCATTTTTACAGAGTGCTGACTGGTGCATTTACAAACCTTTAGCTAGACACAGAGCACTGATTGGTGCATTTTTACAGAGTGCTGATTGGTGTGTTTACAGACTTTTAGCTAGACACAGCACTGATTGGTGCGTTTACAAACCTTTAGCTAGACACAGAGCGCTGATTGGTGCATTTTTACATAGGGCTGATTGGTACGTTTACAAACCTTTAGCTAGACACAGGGTGCTGATTGGTGCATTTACAAACCTTTAGCTAGACACAGGGTGCTCCTTTAGCTAGACAGAAAGGTTCTCCAAGTCGCTACCTGACCCAGAAGCCCAGCTGGCTTCACCTCTCAATAGCATGTGTGCCCAACAGTCTTTCCTCTTTCTACTGTTTAAACTTACTCTCCTTTCAAACACCCTTGAGCCCCTGCTGAAACAAAAGTGAGGGCAAATGAGATTTTTTTTCAGCTTATGCATAAACAGATTTTGTTAATGTGGGCTCTGACATCATTTTGTCTCTGACAGCAAGAAAGGGTTTAAGCAGACTAAGAGAGTCCAGCGTGAAGATGCTGCCTTTACCCAGGAGTCTGTGTAAATAAACAAGTCTATAGATTGATTAATAAATTTGAGTATCATCAATTCAACCTTTGGCATAATACAACTTGCTGTTATTGTGGGAGTGGGTTTGCTATTGTGAAAGTGGGGTCCTTATGAAGATGAGTTTGTCCCCCTCCCTTGCTCTCTCTCACCTACATGATGCCTTCAGCCCATGGGATGATGCAGCAAGAAACCCCTCAGCAGATGAGGTGCCTCAGCCATGGACTTCCCAGTCTCCAGACTATCAGCCAAATAAATGTCTGTTCATTATAAATTAGTCTGTGGTATTCTGTTATAGCAACACAAAACAGACTAAGGCACAATTGATTAGTGTATTTCTTCAAGATGGACTTCAGAACATTGTTTTTCAGCTTGGCAGACTCTTCCAAAGGACCAGGACATCATGACTGGTATGTAGTTGGTTGAGTAGGTTGTTTCTGGATGACAGTGATGGACACTGACAGAGCTTCAAGGCTCTACCAGGTACTGAACCGAGTGCTTCAACTCTCAGCTTCATGATTCAATCAGCGAGGTAATACTATTTCCTTTCACAGAATGAGAAAGCTGAGACTCAGAGGCTAAGGTCCTTGCCTACAGTGACATGACTCATAAATAGTGAAACTAAGATTTCAAAGGTGATTCCACAGCTCAGATTTTCTAGGGCATCAGTCTTTATCTAGCTTAGACCTTAGGCCTTTTTGTCAGACACAGATTAACTTGTCAGTCTCCAGTGTTTCCACATTTTCTAAAGATTTCTTCATGTCTTTGTTTAGCAGAAAGCTCACCTTTAATGCAAATTTCATTCTATAATGAATGCCACCCAGCCATTCATTTTTATAGACTTTTTTTATACAAACATACTGCAAAGGTGTTTCAGATTGTGCCATATAAATCATAATGGTGGGTTGATGGTTTTTTTCTAGACAATTTGTCTTTTCTCGTACCTTTTCTATTGTTATTAAATCAAGAAAATGTTTACATATTTTGATGGAAATAACGCAAAAAAAAAAACAAAGACAAGATATCCTCGTGTATGCTAAGGGGCTGCCTAAATGGATCATTAAGTTCCAGCCTTGTAGACACATTCACACTGCAGATAGATACTAGGGGAAGATAAAGTTCAGAATATACATATGCAGATTATGCAAATAAACCTGCACCATTGAAATAACACCCTTGAAGCCATAAAAAGTTAAATACTATTTGTTTAATCTTATTTTTGAATTAGTGATTTCATTGGCTTTGTGGAAATCTTCTTGCTTATTGTACAATTTTGGAACTTTACAGCCTGCATTCACCAAACGGGTAACTATTAGAATACTGCACAGTCTGTAAATTGAACTAGCCATTTTGATAATGGAAGGTATAAGTTTCCTCTTTATACCTTCCAACTAATTTTCCTTGTTTCTTTTCTTTTCCCAGCAGAATAGGATGATGAAGAAGTCTTTTAGCTGTTAATATGAGAATCAAGATTCTACAGACCAGATGGGTGCAGGCATTTAATCATCTGAAAGAAGAATACCATTGCAGTCATAGTTCAGGGGAAAAAAGGAGTGAAGAGCTATTAAACTTTGCAGGTTAAAGAAACAGAAAGTAGCGTGTAGATGATGAGGAGGAGAGTATGGTAGGAAAAGGTGGAAAAGATAGACAGAGGCAGGCATCTAGAGTCGTCAGGAGCAAGGTCAAGGCTTATATTTTTTTCCAAAGGCTATGGGAAGCCACAGCAGTTGTATCTGTCTTATTTTGAGGGGCATATCCAGAGAGCCCTTAAAAGTGCTCAACTCGAAAGAACTCAATGACCAGTTAGATGTGTGAAAAGTGTGAGCCAGGAAGCAACAAGGGATGTTGGGGATTCCAGGGATTACCTGTAATTGGGAGCTTTTACCACTCCTTGGCCTAAAGGTGAAAATGGAGTAATCAGTATTGCCATAGTATATTAGATCCAGAGACAGAGAAGAAAGGCTGCCAGAGCTATACCTGAGGAAACATAACCAGTGCGAGGACAAGCAAATGAACTGGAATCACATAAATACGTCTCCTTACCCTGTCTCTTCCCTCCTCGTTTTAGGTTGGATTGTGCCTTTGTACAGATCAGCGTCATAGAGTACAAAGCTCTGCAGGAAGGGTGAATGATTGACGGGGGTAGGGGAAAAAAGCATGGATTAATCACAGAAGGGGACTCATATGAGATTTATATGGAACTCATAAAATAAGGTGACTTAAAGGAATTCTTACCCTAAAATCAACGGTGGTTTTTCAAAAAATAAAATCATTTTGGGTTTTGTTTGGAACACATAAACTGAGGAAGCATCAGAACAACCATGTGAGCCAACGAAAAAACTCCTGAAATTGGGACATTTTAAGTCAGAAAGAGAAGCATCATCTTAAGATAAAAACGTATCAGATAGATAAAGATAATATTTAATGGCCTAGATGCACCAAATCTCCTCATGTAGACTGACTAAATAGTGTAGTAGTTCATTTTCACGCTGCTGATAAAGACATACCTGAGACTGGGCAATTTACGAAAGAAAGATGTTTCTGAGGCCTCTGTTCTGTTCCATTGGTCTATATATCTGTTTTGGTACCATTCTGTTTTGGTTACTGTAGACTAGTAGTATAGTTTGAAGTCAGGTAGAGTGATGCCTCCAGCTTTGTTCTTTTGACTTAGGATTTTGAACTTTAAAGGAGTTTTTTCTAATTCTGTGAAGGAAGTCAGTGGTAGCTTAATGAGGTTAGCTCTGAATCTATAAATTACTCTGAGCAGTATGGCCATTTTCACAATATTGATTCTTCCTATCCATGAGCATTGAATGTTTTTCCATTTGTTTGTGTCCTCTCTTATTTCCTTGAGCAGTGGTTTGTAGTTCTCCTTGAAGAGGTCCTTCACATCCTTTGTAAGTCGTATTCCTAGGTATTTTATTCTCTTTGTAGCAATTGTGAATAGGCATTCACTCATGATTTGGCTCTCTGTTTGTCTATTTTTGTTGTTTATTAATGGTTGTGATTTTTGCCCATTGATTTTGTATCCTGAGACTTTGCTGAAGTTGCTTATCAGTTTAAGGAGTTTTTGGGCTGAGATGATGGGGTTTTCTGAATATGCAATCATGTCATTTCCAAACAGAGACAATTTGACTTTCTCTCTTCCTATTTGAATATCCTTTATTTCTTTCTCTTTCTTGATTGCCCAGGCCAGAACTTCCAATACTGTGTTGAATAGGAGTGGTGAGAGAGGGCATCATTATCTTGTGCCATTTTTCAAAGGGAATGCTTCCAACTTTTGCCCATTCAGTATGATATTGACTGTGGGTTTGTCATAAATAGCTCTTATTATTTTGAGATACATTCCATCAATACCTAGTTTATTGAGTGTTTTAACATAAATGGGGTGTTTAATTTTTTCAAAGGCCGTTTCCGCATCTATTAAGATAATCGTGGTTTTTGTCATTGGTTCTGTTTATGTGATGGATTACATTTATTGATTTGCATATGTTGAACCATCCTTGCATCCCAGGGATGAAGCTAACTTAATTGTGGTGGGTAAGCTTTTTGATGTACTGCTGGATTCCGTTTGCCAGCATTTTATTGAGGATTTTCACAACGATGTTCATCAGGGATGTTGGCCTGAAATTTTCTTTTTTTGTTGTGTCTCTGCCAGGTTTTGGTGTCAGGATGATGCTGGCCTCATAAAATGAGTTAGGGAGAAGTCCCTCTTGTTCTATTGCTTGGAATAGTTTCAGAAGGAATGATACCAGCTCCTCTTTGTACCTCTGATAGAATTTGGCTGTGAATCTGTCTATTCCTGGGCTTTTTTTGGTTGGTAGGCTATTCATTACTCCTTCAATTTCAGAACTTGTTATTAGTCTATTCAGGGATTCAACTTCTTCCTGGTTTAGTCTTGAGAGGGTTTGTGTTTCCAGGAATTTACACATTTCTTCTAGATTTTCTAGTTTATTTGCATAGAGGTGTTTATAGTATTCTCTGATGTTAGTTTGTATTTTTGTGGGATCAGTGGTGATATCCCCTTTATCATTTTTTATTTTGTCTATTTGATTATTGTCTCTTTTCTTCTTTATTAGTCTGGCTAGTGTCTATCTATTTTGTTAATTTTTTCAATAAGCCAGCTGGTGAATTCATTGATGTTTTGAAGAGATTTTCGTGTCTCTATCTCTTTCAGTTCTGCTCTGATCTTAGTTATTTTCTGTCTTCTGCTAGCTTTTGAACTTGTTTGCTCTTGGTTCTCTAGTTCTTTTAATTGTGATGTTAGGATGTTGATTTTAGATCGTTCCTGCTTTTTCATGTGATCATTTAGTTCTATAAATTTCCCTCTAAATACTGCTTTAGCTATGTCCCAGAGATTCTGGTACATCATGTATTTTTTTCTCATTGGTTTCAAATAACTCATTTATTTCTGTCTTAATTTCATTATTTATCCAGTAGTCATTCAGGAGCAGGTTGTTCATTTTCCCTATAGTTGTGTGGTTTTGAGTGAGTTTCTTAATCCTGAGTTCTAATTTGATTGCACTGTGGTCCGAGAGACTGTTTGTTATGATTTCCATTCTTTTGCATTTGCTAAGGAGTGTTTTACTTCTGATTATGTGGTCAATTTTAGAATTAAGGGCTATGTGGTGCTGAGAAGAATGATAATTTGGGGAGGAGAGTTCTGTAGATGTCTATTAGGTCCACTTGGTCCAGAGCTGAGTTCAAGTACTGAATATCCTTGTTAATATTCTGTCTCATTGATCTGTGTAATATTGACAATGGAGTGTTAAAGTCTCTCACTATTATTGTGTGGGAGTCTAAGCCTCTGAATCTGGGCCCTCCAGTATTGGGTGCAGATATATTTAGGATAGTTAGCTCTTCTTCTTGCATTGATTTCTTTACCATTGTGTAATGGCCTTCTTTGTCTTTTTTTTTTTTTTTCTGTTTTATCAGAGACGAGGATTGCAAATGCTGCCTTTTTTTTTTTTTCTTTCCATTTGCTTGATAAATATTCCTCCATCCCTTTATTTTGAACCTATGTGTGTCTTTGCATGTAAGATGGGT
Source organism: Rhinopithecus roxellana (assembly GCF_007565055.1). Classification (NCBI taxonomy): domain Eukaryota; kingdom Metazoa; phylum Chordata; class Mammalia; order Primates; family Cercopithecidae; genus Rhinopithecus; species Rhinopithecus roxellana. The sequence continues at coordinate 16,370,533 of NC_044562.1, read as the reverse complement.
TTCCTGAATACAGCACACTGATGGGTCTTGACTCTTTATCCAATTTGCCAGTCTCCATCTTTTAATTGGGACATTTAGCCCATTTACATTTAAGGCTAATATTGTTATGTGTGAATTTGATCCTATCATTATGATGCTAGCTGGTTATTTTGCACATTAGTTGATGCAGTTCCTTCATGGTGTCGATGGTCTTTACATTTTGGTATGTTTTTGCAGTGGCTGGTACAGGTTTTTCCTTTCCATATTTAGTGCTTCCTTTTGGTATGTTTTTGCAGTGGCTGGTACAGGTTTTTCCTTTCCATATTTAGTGCTTCCTTTGGGAGCTTTTTTTTTTTTTTTTTTTTTTGAGACGGAGTCTCGCTCTGTCGCCCAAGCTGGAGTGCAGTGGCCGGATCTCAGCTCACTGCAAGCTCCGCCTCCTGGGTTCACGCCATTCTCCTGCCTCAGCCTCCCGAGTAGCTGGGACTACAGGCGCCCGCCACCTCGCCCGGCTAGTTTTTTTGTATTTTTTAGTAGAGACGGGGTTTCACCGTGTTAGCCAGGATGGTCTCGATCTCCTGACCTCGTGATCCGCCCACCTCGGCCTCCCAAAGTACTGGGATTACAGGCTTGAGCCACCGCGCCCGGCCTCCTTTGGGAGCTCTTATAAGGTAGGCCCAGTGGTGACAAAATCCCTCAGCATTTGCTTGTCTGTAAAGGATTTTATTTCTCCTTCACTTATGAGGCTTAGTTTGGCTGGATATGAAATTCTGGGTTGAAAATTCTTTTCTTTAAGAATGTTGATTATTGGCCTCCACTCTCTTCTGGCTTGTAGAGTTTTGTAGAAAGATCTGCTGTTAGTCTGATGGACTTCCCTTTGTGGGTAACCTGACGTTTTTTTCTGCCTGCCATTACCATTTTTTCCTTCATTTCAACATTGGTGAATCTGACAGTTACATGTCTTGGGGTTTCTCTTCTCAAGGAGTATCTTTGTAGTGTTCTCTGTATTTCCTGAATTTGAATGTTGGCCTGTCTTGCTAGGATGGGGAATTTCTCCTGGATAATATCCTGAAGTGCATTTCCAACTTGGTTCCATGATCCCTGTCACTTTCAGGTATACCAGTCAAATGTAGGCCCAAACCCTACTTCTTGACTTCTGTGTACTTGCAGGTTCAACACCATGTGGAAGCTACCAAGGCTTGAGGCTTGCACCCTGTGAAGCCATGACTTAAGCTCTGTGTTGGCCCCTTACATCCACACCTGGAGTGACTGGGAGCCAGGGCACCAAGCACCTAGGTTGTACTCAGCATGGGGACCCTGGGCCTGGCCCACGAAACCATTTTTTTTTAATAGGCCTCTGGGCTTGTGATGGGATGGGCTGCCGTGAAGACCTCTGACATGTCATGGAGACATTTTCCCCATTGTCTTGGGGATTAACATTCAGCTCTTTGTTACTTATGCAAATTTCTGCAGCAAGCTTGAATTTCTCCGCAGAAAATGGGATTTTCTTTTCTATTGCATTGTCAGGCTGCAAATTTTCCTAACTTTCATGATCTGTTTTTCTTCCAAAATTGAATGCCTTTAACAGCACACAAGGCACTTCTTAGATGGTCTTCCACTAGATACCCTAAATCGTCTCTCACAAGTTCAAAGTTCCACAAATCTCTAGGGCAGAGACAAAATGCCAGCAGTCTGTTTGCTAAAGCATAACAAGAGTCACCTTTGCTCCACTTCCCAACAAGTTCCTCATCTTCCTCTGAGACCACCTCAGCCTGGACCTTATCGTTCAGATCACGATCAGCATTTTTTGTCAAAACCATTAAACAATTCTCTACGAAGTTCCAAACTTTCCCACATTTTTCTGTCTTCTTCTGAGCTCTCCAAACTCTTCCAACCTCTGCCTGTTATCCAGTTCCAAAGTTGCTTTCACATTTTCAGGTATCCTTTCAGCAATGTCCCACTCTGCTGATACCAAATTGCTGTATTAATCTGTTTTCATAAAGCTGATAAGAACATACGTGAGACTGGGCAATTTACAAAACAAAGAGGTTTAATGGATAACTCACAGTTCGACGTGACTGTGGAAGCCTCACAATCATGGCAGAAGGCAAGGAGGAGCAAGGCAAAAAGAAAGCTTGTACAGGGAAACTCCACCCCATAAAGCCATCAGATCTCATGAAACTTATTTACTATCACAAAAATAGGACAGGAAAGAACCACCCTCATGATTCAATTACTTCCCAGTTTCCCTCCCGTAACATGTGGGAATACAAGATGAGATTTGGGTGGGGATACAGCCAAATCATATCAAATAGCATACAGTCATTTCTACCTGATGGTATTAAATTACTTTGTCAGTTTTTTAAAATATAGGTTCCTTAAGTCCCCGCAGATACACTGGATCTTTTTATCACCTCTACATATGGTTCTGATACAGAATCATGATTGGGAATTACTAATGTATATTGCTCAGAGAGAGAAAATTAGTCAAAACAGTAAAAACATAGATTATTTTAACAATATGATTAATAATAAACAATGCAATTATTAGCATGCATGGAACATTTAGTAACATTAATTTTATGCTGGAATACTGAGTAAACCATATATTTAAAATTAATTAAATCATACAAAGTATGATATAGTTGAAGTAAATTGGAAATAAATTACAAAATCATAACTAGGACTCTCTATACCCCCATGTTTGGAAATTATTTTATGGATTTCTAAATATCTTATTGGACAACAAAGGAATCACAATGGAAATTAAATTATATTTGCAATGAGTAATAGTGGAAAGACAAAATATCAGAACGTGTGAGCAGCAGCTAAGGGCATTCTTTTTTTTCCCTTTGAGATGGAATCTTGCACTATTGCCTGGCTAGAGTGCAGTGGTGTGATTTTGGCTCACCACAACCTCCACCTTTGAGGTTCAAGCGATTTTCCTGCCTCAGCCTCCTGAGTAGCTGGGATTACAGACGCCTGCCACCATGCCTGGCTAATTTTTTGTCTTTTTAGTAGATACAGTGTTTCACTATGTTGCCAGGCTGATCTTGAATGCCTGACCTTGTGAGCCACCCTCCTCGGCCTCCCAAAGTACTGGGATTACAGGCATGAGCCACTGCGCCTGGCAAGGCATTCTTCAAGGGAAATTTACAGCCCTAAATTTGAGGTGATGATGATCTCAATTACCCATATTTGGTGATTATGCATTGTATGATTTTAACAGAATGTCACATGTATCCCATAAATATGTACTATTATATATCTATAAAAAATTAAGAAATAAAGATAAAAAAGCTTAATCTAAAAAAAGAATACCAAAAACCAACTAACTAAATTACCATTCTAATGATTTAGTTAAACTAAACTTCAAATAAACTAGAATGATGCAAAGTTAAGGACAACAGCAGAATGAATTAAATAGGACATATGCACATATATACAATATTGTACAGAATATCAACAAACTAAAAATCAGTTCTTTGGAAGGAGTAAAACAACAGATAAGCCCTTCTAAATGTGATCAAGTATTAAAAAGAAAATAAATTACTAATATCAGAAAAGAAAAATAGGGTATCATTATAGATCCTATAAACAACAAAAGTATATTGTGAGAACTTTATGCTTATTAAAAACAGAGCAAAAAGCTCCAGGTACAAATAGCTTCTAAATATTTAATTTTTTCCGTATCTTCCAAATACATGAGAAAAACTTAATCTTACATGAAATATTTCAGAGACCACAATAAAAATTGGAAATTCTCAACTCATTTTATGAAGACTGAATAATAACAATTACAAACCTAACAAAACATTTACAGAAAAATAAAATTATAAGCCATTCTTTCTCATAAGCAGCCCTAAGTATAATAGTAGAAACCCTAATTCAGTGATAATTTAAATAATAACATACAATGCTGAAATTGAGTTTTTCCCAGAAGTAAAATATTGGCTAAACATTTGAAAATAGATCAACATAATTCATTATATTAATGAAATAATGGAAACAAATCATATAGCATCTCAAATTATACAGAAGAAGTGATTTCATAAAACATAATACCAATGTATCTTAAAAATAAATGTTTATCAAAATAGTAATAAAAATTACTTTTATTTAACAACTACTTTCCCAAAAGCAAACTTCAAATTAATTTAAACTATTGTTAATAAATGAAATTACATGGATTTATACTATCACTACTCTTATTTAACAGTTTACAGAAAGTCCTAGGTGTGAAACAAGACAAGAAAATAATTTAAGCATATAAATATTGCAAAAGAAAAGCAAAATCGGCCAGGTCTTAATCCCAGCATTTTGGGAAGCAGAGGTGGGTGGATCACCTGAGGTCAGGAGTTCGAGACCAACCTGGGCAACATGGTGAAAACCCGTCTCTACTAAAAATACAGAATTAGTCGGGTGTGGTGGCAGGTGCCTGTAATTCCAGCTACATGGGAGGCTGAGGCAGAATAATTACTTGAACCCTGAAGGTGGAGGTTGCAGTGAGCCGTGATCTTGCCATTGTACTAAAAAAAAAAAAAAAAAAAAAAAAAAAAAAAAAAAAAAAAAAAAAAAGCAAAACCTTGATCAAAACTGTTGTAAATCTAGAGTGTAAAAATACGAAAACAAAAGAGAAAACCAGCATACCAAGATGCTGGATCATTTGAAATATTAAAGTCACCCGGATCTCTTTTGATGAAGAAACCGTAGGTTAAAATAAGAGTCCTTCCATCCTTTAACAGTTGTCAAAGAATTCACTGTTTCGAAGAGAGAGTCTCATATGAGCAAAGCAAAGACAATGCTATCAAGAACAATTAAAGGTGACAGTGCTTTACTTCTTTCAGACAACAAATTGATGCCAAGACTGTGTCCTTATCAATTTATATGTGTAGACTATTTGGGTGTCTAGACATAACATAGTCAAGAATTGTAACAATGATGCTGAACATTACCAATGTGCCAGAATGTGTTTTCACTGCAGTTTCATCTTTTGCATATTTGTGCATTCTTTCATTTATTTTTGTTTTGGTTTGTATCTCAGTTGAAAATCCTGCATGATTTCAACGAAGAGGTGATTAAAAGTACAGTGTTTACTTTCTTTGAATCAGCCAAAGTCATTGAGTAATAAAAGCATACATTAGAAATAAGTGAGGCTGGACACAGTAGCTCCAACCTATAATCCCAACATTTCAGGAGGCCAGGAGTGTGAGACCAACCTGGGCAACAGAGCATGATCCTGTCTCTATAAAATATAAAAGAATTATTTGAGTGTGATGGCTCATGCCTGTGGTCCCAGGTACTCAGGACTTTGAGTTAGGAGGATTGCTTGAGCACAGAAGTTTGAGACTGCAGTGAGCTGTGATTGTGCCACTACATTCCAGTCTGGGTAACAGAGGGGGACTCTGTCTTTAAAATAATTAATTAATTAGAAAAATAAATGAGTGTTTTATATTATTTATTCAAATATGTAGAAGAAATACTTTTATTAACTTTTCCCAAAAGATCATCATATTTTCTAAATTTATATTCATATTTGCTTGGTATAAAGTATCTGACACTCTGTAATTATCTAAACTTTTATCTGCTCATTTATTTATTTCTGGCATGAACTAATTAAATCTGGAATAATTAGTGAGACTATATAGTTCATTTTACTGTAAAGAATGCATCAACAACAATTATTAATTCACCTTTTTAAAGCTTAAAGTTAATGTAGTCTAAACTTTATTTTCTTTTTCTTGTTAATTTGCACCAAGCCCTATCTTGTTTTAGCATTTATTATTGTTTATTTGTGGGGAAATAAATTAATTGAAAAATATTCACATCATCAAAACATGCATCAAATTTAAAAATTTATTTTTTATGTTTGATAGTTATTTATCCAAATTTATAATATGATGTTGTTTAATCAGTGTATATTATTAGCAATTATGAAGACAACTTTAATCAAAAAGCAAAAATAATACTTAAGGCCTTATGATCACAAGAAATACAAACATCTAAATTTAAATATATAGGTATATTTTTACTGCAGAGATGCATAAGAAGGTGATAAAATATTTTTGGTGATAAAATAAATTACATTAGGATTAAATTGTAATAAAATAAGGAGAATATAAGGTTAAGAAAAAATAAAGCCATATAACATTTTTGACTTTTAAAGACTTTTTCATTCTTAAGTTAATAGTTGTTGGTACCTGATTAGTATGGTACTGATATTCTACTGTATACATTTAAAAGACATATAACAGCCTTATTTTAAAACATTGATATTTCAAGACACCAACATATATACCACTGGCGATGATAGTATTTACCGATCAGAGGAATAGAGGAATATTTATGTTTTCACATTTTCTTTAGAGGGTGTTAATGTAAAAACTGTAAAGACCACAGTGCTAGATCATTTATGGAGTACCTTGAAAACTGAAACTCTTAGCTTTGCCAAAAACTTATTCTGGCTTAATTTCAAAATCAAGTCTATAAACCGTGGGAGAAAAGAATGAGGGAGCAATTAGTGGAAGCCCAAAAAGCAAACACTTAGGCACGAGGAAAATGTGGCCCAAAATTCCTCTGCAATTCCCCCAAAATAAAAATTATCTAATCTTGAGCAAGTGAACCCATGGCAGTAGATTTGGTTATTTTCTTTTCTAACTTACTTATTTATTCATTTGAATTAACAAATGAAACTTGTATATATTTATGGTATACAACATGATGTTTTGAAATTTGTACACATTATGACTATCAAGTGAATTAATATATGCATTACATATTTTTCATTTTTAGTTTTAGTTTAGTTTAATTTTAGTTTTAGTTTTATAGTGAGAGCACTTAAAAATCTAATTTCTAAGCAATTTTCAAATATATGATCTATTGCTATTAACTACAGTCACTATGTCACACAACAGATCTCTTAAACTTATCCCTCCTGTCTAATTGAAATTTTGTGTCCTTTTACCAACACCTCCCTAATGGTTCACCCCTCTCCCAGTCCATGGTAACCACTATCCTTCTCCCTGCTTGTGTGAGTTCATTTTCTTAGCTCCCACGTATGAGTGAGATCATGTAATATCTGTCTTTCTGAGACTGGCTTACACTTAACAGAACGTCCTCCAGTTTCACCCATGTTTGTCACAAATGTCCTTTGTTTTTAACCTGAATAGTATATATTCAGGTTAAATATATACTAACCTGTATATATTCCATTGTTGTGCATATTCCATTGTGTATATGTACAACGTACTCTTTGTCCATTCATCTGTCAACAGACACTTAGGTTGCTTCCATATCTTTACTGTTATGAATATAATGCTGAGAAAACATGGACAGTAGGCTTTTTATATTGCCTCTACCAGATGATGGTTGATCCCAGAGAAGAGTGTGCTGGGAATTGAAGCTGGGGCTACATTTGAAGTGGGCTTAGTCTGTTGGGATCCACCCATGTTTTGCAACTGCAAAGTCTCCATATAACTCTTCTCATTCTCAACCATGTCATCCAGTGTTCTAGCCTCAAGTTTCCTTCCCCTGGGTGTTGATACTCTCACCCTGCTCTGCTTACCGCTAGTAAGTAGCATCATCACCCTCTCAAGCCCTTAGGTTTCTCCAGCTCTGAGTGAACATGGAGAGCAATGTGGTCACTTTACCTCTTCTCTTCCTAGCTCTCCTAAGCCTGGGCTTAACAAGGTCTCACCAAAATGAAACAGCCAAGCATAGTTCTTTTGTTGACCCACACATCTTCAGAAGTACAACATAACTCTGCAGGGGTAACACATGTCTGCCCATGGATGCAGTACAACCTACCTGTGTACTGAGGGATCTCCCTGTCAAAAGAGAAGTATTTTTTAATCAGAATTTTATTTATTTATTTTTATTATTTTATTAATTTTTTCATTTCCATAGGTTTTGGGGGAACAGGTGGTGTCTGGTCACATGAGTATGTTCTTTAGTGGTGACTTGTGAGATTTTGGTGCACCCAACCCCTAAGCAGTTTAGGGGTTGTACCAAATTTGTAGTCTTTTATCCCTCACCGCCCACCATTTTCCCCAAGTCCCCAAAGTTCATTCTATCATTCTTATGCCTTTGAATCCTCATAGCTTAGCTCCCACTTATGAGTGAGAATATGTGATGTTTCATCTTCCATTCCTGAGTTACTTCACTTAGAATAATGGTCTCCAATTCCATCCAGGTGTCTGTGAATGCCATTATTTAGGTCCTTTTTATGGCTGAATAGTATCCCATGATATGTATGTGTGTGTGCGTGTGTGTGTCTACACACATACATACATAACACAATTTATTTATGCACTTACTGATTGATGGGCACTTGGGCTGGTTCTGTGTTTTTGCAATTGCGAGTTGTGCTGCTAAAAACATGCAAGTGCAAATATCTTTTTTTGTATAATGACTTCTTTTCCTCTGGATAGATACCCAGTAGTGGGATTGCTGGATCTAATGGTAGTTCTACTTTTAGTTCTTTAAGGAATCTCCACACTGTTTTCCATAGTGATTGTACTAGTTTACATTCCCACCAGCGGTATAAGAGTGCTCCATTTTCACCACATCGCCACCAGCATCTATTTTTTTTTAATTATGGCCATTATTGCAAGAATAAATCAAACTGAATCCTCATCTCTCATCCTATACTAAAATAAACTCAAGATGGATTAAGAACTTAAATCTAAGACCTGATGCCATAAAAAATTCCAGAAGGTAACATCAGAAAAACCCTTCTAGACATTGGCTTAGGCAAAGACTTAATGACCAAGAACCCAAAAGCAAATGTTAACAAAATCAATAATAAATAGGTGGTACTTAATTAAACTAAAAAGTTTCTGCACAGCAAAAGAAACAATCAGGAGAGTAAACAGACAATCCACAGAGTGGGAGTAAATCTTCATGATCTAAACATCTGACAAAGGACTAATATCCAGAATCTACAAGGAACTCAAACCAATTAGCAAGAAAAAAATCAAACAATCCCATCAAAAAACAGGCTAAGGGAATGAACAGACAATTATTTTAAAAAGATGTACAAATGGCCAGCAAACATATGAAAAAAGCTCAACATCACTAATTATCAGGGAAATGCAAATCAAAACCACAATCATTCAGAATTGTTTAAGATTAGATGAATTCTATTTTATAAGATGCTGAAAACAGAACAACATCATTATGGCATTTTCTTCTAGAATATGTAAATGACCAGAGGAGGTTTGTAAGGGCCTTCTTGTCATTTCAGCTTTTTTCCCAATTTACAGTGCCAAAATTCTTTGATATTTCTCTGTATCTGAAAATTGACAAAAATGCCACTTACCCTCCAAACCCAGAATTTACTCAGCTTTCATCCTGGGAAGACAATGCTAATGCTACCCTTACTAGCATTCCCATACACAATCATTAAGTGTAATGATTACATTGTAATGGTTCTATCATATTTCACAAGTCTGTGTTCTTGTCTGTCTACTTTACCCTTATCCTTTATCTTCATCTACAGTAGTATAGAAAAAAAAACTACTCTGAAAGGTGCTCACCAATTCTTCTTTCTCTTTAACTTACTCAAATTTTCTGAATACCCCTTAAAGGATATATGCAATCAAAGTATTTGAAGAACACAGAGCTAGTTCATCTGTCATACTCGTCATTTAATTGGATACCTGGTTCAAAACTTCGAAGCCAGAGAAAGAAGAAATTGGGGACAAATTTTTGTAGTCCAGGCAAGTGCTTAGGTTTGTATATCAGGCACTGTTTATAGGTCATTACATTTAATTCTCACAACAAGTGTATTGATATGATTTGGCTCTGTGTCCCCACCCAAATCTCATCTTGTAGCTCCCATAATTTCCAAGTATTGTGGGAAAGACCCAGTGGGAGATAATTGAATCATGTGGCCAGGTCTTTCACATGCTGCTCTCATGATAGCGAATAAGTCTCACAAGATCTGATAGTTTTGAAAAGGGGAGTTTCTCTGCAAAAGCTCTCTTCTCTCTTGCTGCCACCATGGAAAAAGTGCCTTTCACCTTCCGCCGTGATTGTGAGGCCTCCCCACCCATGTGGAACTTTGAGCCCAATAAACCTCTTTCTTTTGTAAATTGCCCAGTCTTGGGTATGTCTTTATCAGCAATGTGAAAATGGACTAATACACCTATCACAAAGGTATTATAAAGACCATCTAGTAGATTATGTAACTGAAGATCAAGAATACCTTACACATGATGACACAGAAATGATGTAATATATCCAGGACCCAATACCACCCTTTTCATGATGCCATGAGAGTAATGTTGGTTTCATTACTTTGGAGGGATAACATTAAGTTTTTAAATTATAAAATTTTTAATTTAAAAAATTTTTAAATTGTAAACTGGCTTATGTCTCTAATCGCAGCATTTTTGAAGCCCTAGGCAAGGAGAGTGCTTAAGGCTAGGAGTTTCAAACCAAAGCCTGGGCAACATAATAAAACCCCTATCTCTACAAGAAAGATAAAAAAAATGTCCAGACGTGCTATGTGTTCAGGAATGCTAAGTGACATCAGTTCGGTGGATGCAATTCTTCATTTGATTTGATATTTCATAGTCTTTTATTCATTTTAAATAAAATTATCTTACTAGCAACAATAAGGATGGAACAATTAATAAAAATTATTTTTCAAAGTAATTTTTATTATAAAAAAGAAGAAAAAAATTTAAAACAATTTAAACTGTTTTATTCTGTTTTTTCACTCCTCTGCTATTCAAAAAGTTCCACTTCTTTCTATAAAGCCACTAATCATAATTTAAAACATTTACTCTTTCCGCTTCCTTAAACTGCAGACATGCCAAATACCTTGTAGAAACTTTTTTTTAAGCTGTCAGAAAAGATAACTATAGACCAAGAATTTCATTCCAGGGCTTTATAAAATCAAGTTTAGTGTTTGACCTATTCTTCCTTCTTTAAATTCATGCTGATTCTCAAAGTAGTGGTCAATAATTAAACAGGTTTCCATAATTTTAATAAAGCCACACCAATATTTGTAGAAATATTCTCTGAAGACATGTTTTAAACACAGTGGGGTGGGGATACATTGATTCATCATATTTAATTTTGTAGGAACCACGTGGACAGTATAGGTAAAAGAATGATGCCTCTATTGTTCCCTGATTCTCCAGGTAAATTGCTACCTGAAACATTCAGCTGCTGAAATATTAAATAATTCAGCTCCTATAGTCTTTCACTTAGACTCTGTTTCTCGGATCATTGCAATATGATTCATCTACTTACATGTCTGCTGTCCCCATAAGAAAAGAAATCTTGAGAAAAAGGGCAACATTATATTAATTTTAATATTCCAGTATATAGAACGGTGATAGGTTAAGTCTCATTAAATGTTAAACAATTGAATGAACAGTAACCCAGAGTTTTCTGTCTCATTAACTCCAATTACTCCCCCTCCCACACTGGAGAAGGAAGTGTTTTAACGTAATAACCATTTGAACTTCAGCGATAAGAGATGATGCTTATTGGCAAGTAGAAAGTCTGTCTCACGGAAAAATCTATATTGGCCAATCTGAAATACCTAGCACTTCTTCCATGGAGAATTGTGTGCTCATAAAAACAAACCTCCTAGCATCCCCAGTGGAGAATGCTAAGGGGAAGGAAGAATGCCTCAACCATCTTAATCACACAGTGCCAAACAGAATAGGATAATGGCAGGGCTGAGTAGCAGGAGGCCCGGGCAAGGCTGTCAGAATAGGTGAGGAAGATAGAAGGAGAAGTTACATTTGAGACTGACTTCACTGGGAGCCAAAAGGTACTGAGAAATTAAACTTCACTGGAGCCAAAAGGTACTGAGAAATTAAACCTTGGTTTGTTCTCTCGACTTTGTATATGTGTGGTAAGTTTGCTGGCATTCTGCCAATGGATTGTGTCTACTTGCCTTTCTAGACATTGTGGGGCAAAATGCTGGGATGATAGAATGAAATAAATCATAGGAAAGAGCTAGAAAAAATTTTCCTGGATAATATCTTTATTTTATTTTTTTTAAATGAGCCCTCTAATTCACCAAGTATCCACTTCATTATTTCCCCAATTAATACCCCCTTTCTCCAGAAAAAAATTGTAAAGCATTCTGCCTTTGGATTTCTCTAGCTAGAATGTCTCATAAACCCCCCACGCTCATTCACTCTATCCTCAAACCTCACCTGGTCCATTGACCTCAAGCACTGACCACAAATTAAACGACTCCAGTTATCTCAAGAGGATACTCAAGTGTGCAAGTGAGGTCCAAGAACACATTTATTTTCTTTCAGGGTTCTAATGCAACTTGTTTTTCCTTCCCTCCTAATCCAAACAATATGTTCCTTTTACCACAACAACATTCTCAAATATGAAGCACATAAAGAAATGATTTTATATTAGGCTTATGAAGTTAATACAAGTAGAACAGAAACAGAATAAAAGACAAAGAGATGGCATGGAGCAAAAGGTGTTTCACCAGAGTAATGCAACTTAGTTTTTCGAATATGATTACCTAAATTAGAATTCATTGAACACATTAATATACAATGAGATCCAGTATACAAAATGGAGTAACAATACATGAAACTACAATTTTCAAAAAGTATATGTGAAACCACTTGATATTTCTGCATGAATATACAGTATGCTCTGTTTTAAATTCTAACTTTTCTACAAAGAAAATAGGTGAAGATGTACCTGTAAGGGAGGAAAATGTAACATGCGTATCTCACCAGTGAGAAGATGGAAGGAGCTATGAAGGTGGATGATTTCTTTATCTTGGGGAACATAAAGCAACAAAAATAATTGTTGCCAAGGTAATGGGAAATAGATTAAATTTAAAAAAAAAAAAACGTTGATTTTTTCACTTAGATAAGGAGATTGACACCATCTTTCCTTTCTCTTTCTCCTTTTGTTCTTAAGAGCTGCGAAGCCACGTGGGCAAGACAGGCTCATGGAAGAATGCTGACTCTGGGTAAAGGTGGCTCTCTTACTCAAAAGAAGCTGAGAAAGATTAAATACTGGAGCCCTGTTGTCATCAAGGCACACACAACCAACTTTCCTCAAGTGATGAGGCACTCCTAGAGCTGTCTTTAAAATGTCGAGGTGCTTTTCACAAGTGTTGCTAGAACTAGTTTGGTCATGAAACACCTGATAATAATAGTACTGTTTGTGGAAAAGCACCATGAAGCTTTCTACCTGCAAGAACAAATTTATGACTAGAAAAGATGACTTTAAAATTCATTTTATTAATAAATATTTACTGCAAGCCAAATGTGTGTTAGACTTTCTAGAAGTAGCGACATTGCAGTTTAAAAAGCGTAAAAAGTTCCTCTAGTCTGAGACTTACATTCTAATGCACTAATGGATTGGCAAATGTCAAAATACACCACTGTAAAGAAATGACAACTAATGTTTCTAAAAAATACCTGACAGTGTTTGTCATTAACATTATCGACTCTGTATTAAATTTATTTCACTGTCTGCTAGTGCTAATTGAAGAGAAATATTAGCAGAAAAACATTTTCTTAGAAATATGCTATGGGGTAAAATTTAAAAGTTACATTGGGGCATTCCTTCTATTAATTTTTTAAAATTTGTTTAAATGTTCTATAAATTAGAAAGCAACAACCATTACTGGAGTTAGGTAATGGAAAACCGTAATCCAACTCAGAGAAGCATAATTTGAGAGCTGCTGAGTTGGGAAAACTATTAAGAGACAGCAGAAATTTGATGACTGATGAAGAATATCAGTGATTAGACATGGTTAAATGTTTGGAAGCAAAGTCTGAACTTCCTGTAGGCAGGAACCCAGAGAGATGGTGCTTCCTGGAAGAAGTGGTGGACAGTCTTCAGTACCCAAGTAGGTGGCAGAGATGGGGCAAGGCAGGAGCATTGAGACCAGGCGGCTGAATATGTTATGCACAGACCAAATCGCAAAGGGTCAGAGACTGATATGAGAACGGGGCTATAATATGAAATTCCAGGGGAAGGGAGAAAACTATAACAAGAAGGAGAGCCAAGACCAAACCAACTGGAGAAAGAGCTTTTTTTGCGTGGCTTTGAGAACTGAACTGCCTATCTGCATGTAACTACTGAGCACTTGGAGTGCAGCTGGTCCAGAGATATGTTGTAAGTGGAAAAAACACACTGGATTTCCAAGATTAGTGAATAAATAAATACATGAATACAAAATGTAGCATTAATCAATGTATATTGTTTACCTATTAAATGATATTTGAGATAGGTTGGATATATAATTTTACTTATTTTCTGTTTATTTAGCTACCAGGAAATTTAAATTATGTATGTGGCTTACGTCTCCACAGGATAACACAGTTTTAGAGTAAATCCCCCACTTTCTTGAACATGTCTACCTATAGTACATGCAATTTATATATATCCTCAGTATTTATTTTCAAATAGCAAATCTGTCAAGCTCTGTAAAAAGGTGGTGTATTTTATAAAATGTACGGAAAAATAAAAGTGCCAAGAAGGAAAACAAAAACAGAGAGAGAAATTCTCATACTTTCTTCCAGATCTCCAGTAGCTTATGTGATCTACCCTTTTAGAAGCTAAAAAAATTTTACTTGCACCTTTGTTTATGAGCCAACTAGCCAATCACATGTGACTAACCTGACAGACTTAAAGAAACAGAGAGATGGCAAAAAAATTGTTTATTCATAAACACATTTTAAGTTACATATAAAATTTAGTGTTAGGTTTAAATATCTTGTTATATTATCTATTTAGTATTTATGTACAAATACTGGCCTAAATACTAAATTAATATAAAGTACTATCTTTGCCATCACTGAACAAGTGTATACAAAATTAGAGTGGTAGGTTGGGCAATATCACAAATCCAACACTAACATCCATCTTTTGGCTGATTTCTCTAATTGTGAAGAAAAAGAAAAATAGGAAAAGCTGGAAAAAACGTATAGAGGAAATACTACCTAAGCCCTGATTTATTAAACAGGAATAAATGCACAATTATTTCAATTATGTAGCAATATGTCCTAAAGACATATATTATTTAGCATGTAAAAATTAGAGTCTTGGACTCTGAAAGCTAGCAGGAAAATTAATGATCATCCCTTCCACCTTTTACTGTAAAGGTGAGAAAGCAGAAGCTCAGGGATTCTAATGATAGCTAAGAGCTCATGGTGGGAAGCAGCCAGGCTCATACCAGTCCCCTGTGTCTGTCATCTATGCCCTGACCCTTTGCCGGTCAACACTACTTCCTGAATTCAAAACTCTAACAGCCTTTACAGAGACATATTTCTTTTTGTTTTGGTTCCTTTTTTTTTTTGATCCTTGCTTTGATTGTTCCATGTTCTCCTTTCTCATGAGCAATAGTTTTATACCTCACAAGTAAAGATATTCCCAAATTTTTACTAACCCAAAATCAATTGTACCATGCCTGAAAACCTTAATTTTCAAACTTTGCAGGGTCTGAGCTCATACGGCTTTACCGAATATCATAGCAAGGGAAAAGCTCCCAGTTCCTCAAGCCCTATCTCTATGCACACTTCAAGCCTTTACTTTCTGCTGTGTTTAAATGAAACATTATGAATTCCCCCAACACCTCAATATGTTTCTATGATGAACTATGCCATTATGTTCAAATATTTATCTTATTCATTGTAACAGTAATGGTGGGCAACACTTAATATCCTATCACACTTTCCCTGTTGATCTTCTGAATAGAGCAGAACAGATGTTCATATATTATAAACCACTTTTTAAAGTGCACATGTGTGATCATTGACTTTCCAATGTATTAAAAAGTAATACAGCTTTTTTAAATGTAAGGTTTTTAAATAAATATAAGCAAATCCTTTGGCAAGGATGACTTTTAGTAACTTTAGTCAAAATTTAACAAGCCTACATTTGTTAAAAGGACTACATTTGTAAAATTAAGAAATTCTTAAAATACTTTTAAGTTTTTTCCTACTTAATAAAATCAATTATAATCACTTCCATGTACTAATTAGAATTAGTAAAGAAATCAAGTGTTAATCTGGTGGCATACAGACTTTTTGGGTTAAATTTTATAAGAGAAGAACATGTTACCACAATCTTCAGGTTACATTTTCATTTACGTTATTGCCCATTTTCATTTACGTTATTGCAACATACTCTTAGGATTTTCAAGCCTCAAAATTAATCTTTTAGTGTCACGATAGTTAAATGATTGTCCTATAAGCCATCTATTTTATGTACATATACAAGGCACGTCGTCATTGCCTTGGCCTCCAAACGCTGCTTTGTGGAGCACAGTGCAGCCTGGGTATTGACACTTGCATGGGTTACATGTGAGAGTCATGTGCGGTAAGACCATAAGTTGAGAACTGCAATGGACTGCAGAAAAATATTCAGAAAAAGGAATCTTCTTTACTAGGTAATCCCCGTGAGTCCTCCTGAGGAGAAGCGATATCTACCTTCTAGAGCTGTGTCGCACAATATGTAAGCCACTCACCATGTGTGGCTATGGAACATCTGGAGTGTGGCTATTCCAAATTCACATGAGTGTAAATGAAGACTTTATGCAGAAAAAAAATGAAAATATCTCATTGGCAACTTACATTGAATTGATGCTGAAATAATATTTTTTGACATTTTGTGTTAAATAAAATACATTACTAACAGTTTCATGGACTTCAGTTAACTTTTTAATGTAGCTATTAGAAAATTTTATTATGTATATACAATTAGTATACACACACACATTGTGGGATTATAGGCATATGCCACCACACCTGGACTATTAGAAAATTTCAAATTGAATATATGTCTTGCTTATATTTCCACAGGATGTTGTTGCTTTCGAGTATCTTGAGTGGACATGTGTATAACTTGTAAGCTTTGTGGTGAACGGTAGATTAAAAATTACTCTAATCCATGACAGTGCTTGAATTACTCTAATCCATGACAGTGCTTGAGTCTTGCAGACTTTCTTCAATTCAAAAATTTACTAAAATGCAGTGAAGCAGTGATTGCATTAAAGTTTGGTTTGGATTGGTTAGTGTAGAAGTTAAGTGTATGGAGTTTGGGAGGATTACTTTAATTTGGTAAAAGATATTTCCTACAATCCGCAACTAACTATAGCAATTCATTTATCAAATGTCTGAAGAAAAAACAAAAAAAAAGTAAAATTAAATAAAACAGACTTTCCAGAAAGTTAACAGTGTTTAATTATTAGAAATGATATATGTATTTAAAGTTAGAAAATACAAATTAAGATAGAAAGAAGTAAAAAGATACAGGTTAAGCGCATCTCTAATGCAATAATCTAAAATTCAAAATACCCCCAAATTCAAAACACTTTTAAGTTTCAACATGACACCATAGATTGTCAACATGGGTGGCTGAGATAGTAACACTGTTGCTTTCTGATGAAAATATACATGAACTTTGTTTCATGTACAAAATTATTTAAAATATTGTATAAAATCACCTTCAGGCTATGTGTGTGAGGTATATATGAAACAGAAACGAATTTCATGTTGAGACTTAGGTCCTACCTTAAGATATCTCATTACCTATATGCAAATATTCCAAAATCCAAACAATAAAAAATCAGGAGCAATTCTGGCCTTAAGAATTTCAAATAAAGAATTTTCATCCTGTAATAAGCATTCCTAGAGCAATAATTTAATAACTGTACTCCATTAAGATAGGTTATAAGATATGCCTATTAAAAATACGACTTCTATTTACTGTTGAGTGGAATTTGTTGTGGTAATTGCCCAACATATTGTGCATGTGGTCAGAAACTTTGATCAGGCCTTAGTTCTAGAGACAGTGTAATTGGTTTTATTTTCAGAGCCCTTTAAATTAGAAGATTGGTATATTTTCCTTTTTGTCTTCATTACTGGGAACTTGCATGCCATTTTTATTGTCCATCTTAGGTATCTCTCTGGGGAAGCAAGCTTTGACTTTCTATAATTCTAATCTCATGTTAGATTTAACTAATTATTGCCCACTTGTGATTCTCTTACTTTAAAGTCTCAAGTTAAAAAATAATAAGAAAAATAGCCTTAATATATGGTACTATCTCTAAATATTTGCTGAATAACTCATTATGTGCACTGACTGTTCCATGTTTTGCTCTGTTTTGCTCAGACATAAATTGCCCTAACTTAGGAAGCCCAGACAGCTCCTCCACATCATCAAGGCATCATTAAGTAAATGCATTTGGCTCTCTATATTCCTGGGTTCTGCATCTCTGGATTCAACCTATTGTGGAAAAAAAAAAAAAAAAAAAAAAAAAAAAAAAAGGTTTTCTTTTTTTAAAAGTGTCTATACTGAGCATTTAGACTCTTTTTTGTTTGTTTGTTTTGCTGGAGTCTTGCTGTCACCCAGGATGGCAGTGGCATGATCTCAGCTTACTGCAACCTCCGCCTCCCGAGTTCAAGTGATTCTCCTGCCTAAGCCTCCCGAGTAGCTGGGATTACAGGTACATGCCACCATGCCCAGCTAATTTTTGTATTTTTTGTAGAGACAGGGTTTCACCATATTGGCCAGGCTGGTCTCGAACTCCTAACCTCATGATCTGCCTGCCTTGACTTCGCAAAGTGCTGGAAGTACAGGTGGACTCTTTTTCTTGGCTTTATTATAATATTTAAACTTTTTTTGAGACAGGATCTTGCTCCGTGTATTAGTCCATTCTTACACTGCTAATAAAGGCATACCTAAGACTAGGTCATTTTCTTTTTTTTCTTTTTTTTTTTTTTTTTTTTGAGATGGAGTCTCGCTCTGTCACCCAGGCTGGAGTGCAGTGGCACCATCTCGGCTCACTGCAAGCTCCGCCTCCCAGTTTCACACCATTCTCCTGCCTCAACCTCCCGAGTAGCTGGGACTACAGGTGCCCATCACCATGCCTGGCTAATTTTCTGTATTTTTAGTAGAGATGGGGTTTCCCATATTAGTCAGGAGGGTCTCAATCTCCTGACCTTGTGATCCCGTCACACCCAGCCAAGACTAGGTAATTTATAAAGGAAAGAGGTTTACTTGACTCACTGTTCAGTATGACTGGGGAGGCATCAGGAAACATACAATCATGGTGAAAGGTGAAGCAAACATGTCTTTCTTCACATGGCAGCAGCAAGGAGAAGTCCTGAGCAAAAGAGGGAAAAGTCCTGTATAAAACCATCAGGTCTTGTAAGAACTCACTCACTATCATGAGACTAGCATGATGGTAACTTCCTCCATGATTAAGTTACCTCCCAACGTGTCTCTCCCATGACACATGGGGATAATGGGAACTACAATTCAAGATGAGATTTGGGTGGAGAAACAGCCAAATCATATCATTCCAAGCCTGGCCCCTCTCAAATCCCATGCCCTCACATTTCAAAACACAATAATGCACTTCCAACAGTTGCCAAAATCTTAACTAATTCCAGCATTATCTCAAGAGTTCAAGTCCAAAGACTCATCTGAGACAAGGCAAGTCCCTTCCACCTATGAGCCTGTAAAATCAAAAGCAAGTTAGTAACTTCCTAGATACAAGTATGTATATGCATTGTGTAAATATGCTCATTCCAAATGGGAGAAATTTGCCAAAACATAGGGCCTAGAGGCCCCATGTGGTACAAAATCCA
Organism: Rhinopithecus roxellana; assembly: GCF_007565055.1. Taxonomy (NCBI): domain Eukaryota; kingdom Metazoa; phylum Chordata; class Mammalia; order Primates; family Cercopithecidae; genus Rhinopithecus; species Rhinopithecus roxellana. Next base: position 16,350,944 of record NC_044562.1, on the reverse strand, counting down.
ACAGGGCAGTCATTAAATCTTAAAGTTCCAAAATAATCTCCTTTGACTCTACATCTCACATGTAGGTCACACTGATGAAAAAGATGGGCTCCCATGGCCTTGGGCAGCCCCCTGTGGCTTTGCATGATACATTCCCCCTCTTGGCTGCTTTCGCAGTTGGCATTGAGTGGCTTCAGCTTTTCCAGGGATAGAGTAAAAGCTATCAGTACCATTCTGGGGTCTGGAGAAGGGTGGCCCTCTTCTCACATCTCCACTAGGCAGTGTTCCAGTGGGAACTCTGTGTGGGGGCTCCAACCCCACAGTTTCCTTTCACACTGCCCTAGCAGAGGTTGTCCATGAGGGCTCCTCCCATGCAGTGGATTTCTGCCTAAACATGCATGCATTTTCATACATCCTCTGAAATCTAGGTGGAAGTTCTCAAACCTCAGTTCTTGTCCTCTGCACACCAGCAGGCCTAACATCACCTGGAAGCTGCCAAGGTTTGGGGCTTGCACTCTTTGAAGCAATGACCTGAGCTGTACATTGGTCCCTTTTAGCCAGGGCTGGAGCGGCTTGGATGCAGGGCTCCAAGTCCCTAGGCTGCACACAGCAGTGGGGCCCTGGACCCAGCCCAAGAAACCATTTTTTCCTCCTTAGCCTCCAGGTCTGTGATGGGAGGAGCTGCTGTGAAGGTCTCTGACAGGCCCTGGAGACATTTTCCCCATTGTCGTGGTGATTAACAAGATTGTTACTTCTACAAATTTCTGCAGTTGGCTAAAATTTCTCCTTATAGAATGGGTTTTTCTTTTCTATTGCATCATCAGCCTGCAAATTTTCCAAAATTTTGTGCTCTGCTTTCCTTTTAAATGTAAGTTCTAATTCCAAACCATATCTTTGTGAATGCACAAAACTGAATGATTTAAGAGCTCCCAAGTGACCTTTTGAATGTCTTAGTGCTTAGAAATTTTTTTCTGCCTGATACCCTGAATTATCTCTCTCAAGTTCAAAGTTCCACAGATCTCCTGGGAAGGGGCAAAATGTTACCAGTCTCTTTGCTAAAGCATAACAAGAGTCATTTTTGCTCTGGTTCCCAACAAATTCCTTATCTCCGTTTGAGACTACCTCAGCCTGAACTTGATTGTCCATATCAGCATCAGCTTTTTGGTCAAAGCCATTCAACAAGTCTCTAGGAAGTTCCAAACTTTCCCAGATTTTCCTGTCTTCTTCTGGGTCCACTAAATTGTTCCAACCTCTGCCTATCACCTACTTACAAAGTTGCTTTTACAATTTTGGGTTATCTTTAGAGCAGCACCTCACTACCTGGCACCAATTTACTGTATTAGTCTGTTCTCATACTGCTAATAAAGATAAAGCTGAGATTGAGTAATTTATAAAGGAAAGAGGGTTTTAATTGACTTACAGTTCCACATGACTAGGGAGGCCTCAGGAAACTTATAATCATGGTGGAACAGGAAGCAAACACATCCTCCACATGGCAGTAGCAAGGAGAAGTGCCAAACAAAAGGGAAAAAGTTCCTCATAAAGCCATCAAATCTTGTGATAACTAACTCACTATTCATGGGAACAGCACGAGGATAACCACCTGCACGATTCAATTATTTCCCACTCACTAGGTCCCTCACATGACATGTTGGGATTATGGGAACTACAATTAAAGATGAGATTTGGGTGGAAACACAGTCAAACTGTATCACTCTGTCACCCAGGCTGGAGTATAGTTTCACAATCCCAGCTCACTGCAGGCTTGACCTCCTGGACTCAAGTGATCTTTCCTCAGCCTCCTCAGTAGAGTACTTGAGATTATAGGGTGTGCCAGCACACCTAGTATTTTTATTTTTTTGTAGAGATGGGATTCCACTATGTTGCCCAGGATAGTCTTGTCATTATTTCCTAAACAATATAGCATAACAGCTATTTACATAGTATTTGCATTTCATTAAATATTACAAGTAATCCAGAGATGATTTAAAGTATATGGGAGGGTATAGGTTATATGCAAATACAATGCCATTTTATTTAAGAGACTTGAGCAACCATGGATTTTGGCATCCCCAGGGGATCTTGGGACCAATCTCCTACAGATACTGAGGAAAAACTGAACACACAAGTGAGATGATTGCCATGTCTGCTATGACAAAAAAAAAAAAAAAAAGGTCTATACATGCAGAGAGATTTGGGACAAAAGGCTCTTGCATGTTTAAGGAAATATAAAATATTACATCTTAAGAGTCATTAACAGTTTCAAAATGTAGGTGAAGCTTTTGGTTTTACACTCAAATGCAAGAGTTAAGAAACCATTCTTTCTGAGAAATAATTATAATAAGAAAGCCACATAGTCTCCACTAATTAGGAGCTGTGTAGCCTAAGGCCACTCCACTAACTGAATTGTGCATCTCTTTCTCTATAAGTAAAGATAGACTTAATAAATAATGCCTGCTATTCAGGATTCTTGTAATTAAATTCGTGCAACCAATAAACCATAGTTATTGTTATTAAGGTAATAACTAAATGTTGATATATTTTCAGGTTACAATAGAACATGGGACCCCAGGAAACAGACTGTCACAATGTAGAAGAGTTTGACTGTGCCAAGGATAAACCCAGCTATTTCCTTTTGACGTGTTTTATGTTGCTAAACTTCCAATGTTTTTGCAGCCTCCAAAATTTCTGAGTTCATGAACTTCTGATTTCTAAGAGAGCAAATTGGACACCAGACTCCGAATACAAAGTTGACTCTTTACACATGTAGATTGTTTTCTACTTTGTCCCTTCAAATCTACGATAACTACCCAAGTCTTCAAGCCTATTCTAGTTATTTGAGGTTGCAACTCTGTTTCTTCATGAAATACAAAGAAGAGTAGCTACCATTTCTAGCTCTGGGAGAAACTGTGTTATTTAGCACCTACCAGCTATTACAGATAGTTTCATGTTGGATCCCAAGATTTCAGCAACCTGCTGCTACTGCTAAGTATGTGTTCAGTGACAAAAACTTGTAGGCCAATAGACAGGGTGTTGAAATGATAATGTGTTAAGAAACACAGAATTTTCTCAGCCAAAAGGAAAGCAAGACAAAGAAAGTGATGAGAAAAAGAATGAGATCAGTCAATTGATTGGACAGGAATATACCTCACTAAGTTACCACCTGGAAGCAGCCTTAGGTTGGCATCAAAGCAAGAACAGGAAAGGATATGAAAAGTTATTCACAGGCTGACTCTTGAAAGTATACAGTATCTAAGAGTATTTTTTCCTGGCTGGTGAACAAAAATATTTAATATAACCATATATGAGACAATAGGCTAGTTCTGATTTTGAATATTACAATCCCATCATATCTAGAGACATTTAGGAGTCAATTAATCAATTTCATTACCTCTTGGCAGATGTTTAACATACCCATTTGCTCATTCATCCATTAATCCATAAAACTTAAAAAAATTGTGTGTTAACTGGTTTATTGCTGTAGATAAAATGGTGAAGAAAATAATCATTGTCCTTATAGAACTTATAAACCCCAAGGTAAACCTTCCTTCCCTTCTGTAACGAAGAAGCAAGGAAGTAAAAAGAAAAACAAAGTTTAACAATTACTTGGAAATAAGTTCTGTATAACAACTATATATTCTAGTGAAATCTACATCCATCTATTTAAAAAAATAAACATTGGATTTTAGAAATACTCATAAATTACTCTTTAAAAGGCAAGAAACACACCATTTTTTGCCCAACGTCAATTGTGAGACTACACTCCTGACTGGTCGTCAAGAAAGGTTTCCTCTTGTTACAGAAATATCCTCTTGTTTCAGAAACACTGCAGTTTGTAAGGAGATCTTGTATCATTGTACTAGGTTATCAAACACTAAATCCACCTTGGAGAAAGTGTCCTGGAGCCACTATCTATCAATCTTTCCCATGAGCATTGGCAAAAAGTGCCAAAAAAAGTTACTTTTTGGTTGACTCTCTGGGATCAGACAAGAAGAGACAATAAATATTATTTGATGATAACCTGTTACCTTTAAATAAATATAGAAATTGTTTGTGGGCTGAAACAAACCATTGGCTCATAGTATTTTCCTTTTTTCACATAGTCCAAATAACATTATTTAGCCAATGAACATAGACAGAAATATCATCAACAAAATACTAGCAAACCAAATATTTGTGTGTTGACATATCAAAAAGATAATGCATCACAATCAAGTGGGTTTTACGCCAGGGATGCAAAAATAGTTGAACATATGAAATCAATAAATGTAATACAGCACTCAAGTACAATGTAGGACAAAAACCATATGATCATCTTAACACATGCAGACAAATCATTTGATAGAATTTAGCATCTCTTTATAATAAAAATCCTTAAGCTAGGCATTGAAGGAACATACCTCAAAATAATACAGGTGATACATGACAAATACACAGTAAACATCATACTGAATGGGGAAGAGATGAAAGCATTCTTTCTAAGAATTAGAACAAGACAAGGATGGTCACTTTCACCACTCTTACTCACCATAGTCATAGAAGTCCTGGCTAGCGTAATTAAGTGTGAGGAAATAATAAAAGGCATATAAACTAGAAAATCAGAAGTTAAATTATCCCTGTATGCTGGTGATAGGATCACACCTCTAGAAAACCCTAGAAGTTCCACCCCAAATATCTTAGATTTAATAAATGAATTTAGTTATATTTTCAGATAGAAAATCAACATACAAAATAAGAAGCATTTCTATACACCAATAATAACAACCAACTTGAGAACCAAATCAAGATGGCAATCCCATTTACAATAGCCATAAAATAATACCCAGGAATATACTTAACTAAGGAGGTAAAAGATCTTAACAAGGAAAACTATAAAACACTGATGCAAGAAATTGTAGTTGGCACAAACAGAAAAACATCCTATTCTCATAGATTAGAATAATCAATATTGTGAAAATTACTATACTTCTCAAAGCAATCTACAGAGTCAATGCAATCCCTATCAAAATATCAACATCATTTTTCACAGAATTGGAAAAAATAATCCTAAAATGTATATGGGATCTCAAGAGTCCCAATAGCAAAAGCAATCCTAAGCAAAACTGGAGGCATCACATTATTTGACTTCAAGTTATACTACAAGGCTGTAGTAGCCAAAACAGCATGATATTGGTAAAGAAAAAAAAAAAAACACAGACACATAAATCAATGGAACAGATTAGAGAACCCAGAAATAAAGCTACAAATTTACTGCAAACTTATCTCTGACAATATCATCAAGAATATTCACTAGGGAAAGGACACTCTATTCAATAAATGATGCTAGGAAAATTGGATTGACATGTGCAGAAGGATACAATTGTACCATAATCTCTCACTATACACAAATATCTACTCAAGATTGATTAAATTATTAAATGGAAGACCTTAAAATATAATAATATTATAGGAAGCCTACAAAAAACATTTCTGGACATTGTTTTAGGCAAATAATTCATGACTAAGATCTCAAAAACACAGGAAACCATAACAAAACTAGACAAATGAAACTTAATTAAATTTAAAAGCTTCTGCCCAGCAAAATAAATAATCAACAGAGTGAACAGACAACCAGCCAAATGGAAGAAATATTTGCAAACTATGCATCAAACAGGAGATTAATATCCAGAATTTATAAGGAACTCAAACAGTTCAACAACAACAAATAATAATAATAACAACAATAATTCCAACAAATAGTGGGCAAAAGGCATAAATAGACCTTTTTTTTTAAAAAAAAAAAAAGACATACAAATGACCAAAAAGCATATAAAAATGCTCAACATCACTAATAATAATCAGATAAATCCAAATTAAAACCACAATATGATATTTTATATCATTCAGAATGGCTATTACTTAAAGGACAAAAAGTAATAGATACTGGTGAACACGCAGAGAAAAGAGAATGTTTTTACACTGTTGATGGGAATTTAAGTTAGCACAACCTATAGGGAAAACAGTATGGAGATTTCCCAAAGGACTAAAAATAGAACTACTGATCAATTCAGTAATCACAGTACTCAGTATCTACTCAAAGGAAAATAAATAATAATATCAAAAAATATCTGAACTTGTATGTTCATCACAGCACTATTGACAATAGCAAAATTATGGAACCAGCCTAAGTGTCCACCAACTTAAGATTGGATAAAGAAAATGGTATTTAAACACAATGGAATACCACTGAGTCACCAAAAAGAATGAAATCACATCATTTGCAACAATTTGGATAGACCTGGAGGCTATTATCTTCAGGGAAACTACATAGAAACAGAACTACAAATACCATACTTTTAGTTGTAAGTGGGAGCTAAATAATGTATATACATGAAAGTAGGGTGTGGAATGTGGACAATGGTAGACAATGGAGTCTTAGAATAATGAGGACTGTTGCTGGGGGCGAATGATAGAAAATTCCTTACTACTTTTACTTAAATATAAATTATACTTTTACTCCTTAAATTCATATAAATAAAGCAATAAACAATGTTATTAGATAAGAAATAACATGGGCTATGAGAGGAGTCATGGGAAAAATGGGTAGAAAGCATTTGACCAACATAATTAATAAGGTTAATCTCATGTAAGTAATTGTACCTTATAAATAGGAACTACACATCATTTGAAACATACGTTAAACTTCCACAAAACACATACACAGGAACCTCCCACAAATATCACCAAAAATCAAAAAACGGAACTCAAACTCACAATCACTGACCAAAATGCACTAAAATTAGAGATGAACAGCAAAAGCTTAAGAAAAAAAATATACAACTTAAAATAATGTAATATCCTTAAACTCTCGGCTTAAACCAGAAATGTTGGCCGGGCCTGATGGCTCATTCCTGTAAATCTCCACTCTTTGGGAGGCTGAGGCAGGACTGCTTGAGCCCAGGAGTTAGAGACCAGCCTGGGCAAAATGGCGAGCCCCTGTCTCTCAAAAAAAAAAAAAAAAAAAAAAAAAAAAAGAAAGAAAAAAAAGCCACACATGGTGGCACATGCCTGTAGTCCCAGCTGCTGAGGAGGCTAAGGCAGGAGGCTCACCCAAACTAGGAATTTGAGGCTGCAGTGAGCCATGTTAGCAACACTGCACTCTAGCCTGGGTGACAGAGCAAGATCCTGTCTCAAAGGAAAAAAAAATAAAGAAATGTGAACTGGCATTAAAAACCATTTAGTAACATATAACAACAAGAAATGTTAAATGCAAATTCTTCCAGGTAGAATCAAAAATCTAAGTAGGGAAAACTTACAGCCTGAAATATTTTCAATAAAAATTAATGAAAACCTATTTTAAAAAGTGAACCAAACTTTAATCCAAAAAGATGTATTCTTAAATAATTAACAACCTTTAAAATGGTAAAAATACAACTTTTTAAAAGGAAAAGTCCAAATGAAAGAAAATATTTGATTTTGTGAAGTACAATGATCCTATATTTTACAAACTCACAGGACAGCAAAAGAGTACAAATGAAACAGAGGGATCTTTTTATATATAAATAGTTTCTTAAATTATCGAAAAAGTTTCTGGCAACAATTGATTTTATGAGAAACAAACTAGAACTGTTCACAATTTTTTTGTAGAATCTAAAAAATCTGACCAGAGTGATAAACTCTCATTAAGGTTTTGTACTTCTATTTTAAACACAGAGAAGCATGTATGTGCACAGCAGGCTGCCCAACACATCTTTGTGTTTGTTCTGCTTTGTCGGCGTATCTGGAATCCAAAAAGTTTTATTTGGCTTGATGTGCTTTGGTGTCAAGATAAAGATAATAGTCATATTACATATCCTGTTTCAAAGCCTAGAAACAGATGCACAGCTAACTAAATCATTTTACAAGGCTAACGTAGTACTGATTCCTTGTGGAAAAAGAAAATACAAAATGAGAGAACAAAGAAACAAACATCTGGGCAAATATCATGTGAACGGAAGTAAAATTTCTTAATAAAACCTTGCTGAGTTTTGCTTGCTAAGTTGAAAGCAATGCATATTAAAAGAGGTTTTCAGACAACTATCTCTAGTTTTTCTAGATTCTCAAGGATATTTAACATTAGAGAATATGTTAATAGAAACCAGTATATTAACAAATGACAGAAAAATATTATCATTTCAATAAAATAAAACTGGTAGTTAAATCAACTAAACATGACTAAAATACACAATTCCTAAGAGGCAAAACTAAATACACATACCAAATACTGAAAAAAAATAGCCTTTCCTAATCTGTTAAAGAGTATCTATATGAAGAAAACATGTTCAGTGATAAAAAATATTAGAAACCTTCTTATTATGCAAGGGAGGGGATAATGATGTCTAGTATCACTTTTATAATCAAAGATTCAACATCTTTTTGGAGGACCTAGCCAGAACATTAAAACAAGTAAAATATATATACATATAGCTGACCTATGTATTTAATTTTAAAAATTATAACTTTTATGCTTCTAGATGGTAGAGTTGTCTACTAGAAATTCAAGGGAATCAATGAATAGAATATTAGAACTGGAAACAGTTCCAATTAAGAAATACAAGTAGACTATATATAAGTAAAGTAGAAACATTATCAAAACAACAAAATCAAAGTTTTCCTATATGGCAAATACTATTTTACATAAAAAGAGACTACTAAGCTACCACCCAAAACATAGCACATTTTGTCACCTTCTTTTTGATCATTATCTCTAGAAATGCTGCTTCTCTGCTGTGTGTGTGTGTGTGTGTCTACATGTGCTTTCTCAATCAGGTCACACTTGATTTTCACACTTAATGGTGACCTGGGTATAGTTTTATTTTCTCTTCTTCTCTCTCCATGATTGATTCTTTTGTTTTTGCTCAAACCAATCTTAGTACATATATGAAATATTAAGAGATATTGCCATTGATAGAATGCAAAAATAAAGTAAAAATTATTAAGGCTATTGTTCATAATTTTACAACCATTTTCTTTCAGAGTTTGCTGCCTACTTTCCTCAGGTATTTGCACAGGTTTTTCTCCAGTAGAAATGAATTTAAACATGCTCTAAAACGATGTGGCATGTTCAAATGAGTCCACAGGGAGATGATGTTGAAAGTAGGTTTATATATATTTTGTTCGTGTGTGTGTGTGTGTGTAAGAGAGAAAGACTGAGCTGTAAAATAAGTGAGCAGAGTTTTTTAAAAAAGACTAAACTACTATATTTCAACTCAGATTATATAGATTAGTTGTTTTACTTTCTAGTACAATCTGATATATAGTATTTCCATAGAAAAGCCATAAAATTCAAATATTGCTGTTTTATACTCATATATTAAGAATGTGCATTATTGCTTTCTAATACTATGTTGACTCTCAATTTTTTCCCCAGAGAAACATAAAATGACACTTAAATCAATTGCCATAATAATGTCATACACCTAATAGTTCCTTTTAAATATTTGTTTTCACTTTAAAATAATTTTGCTGTGTTCAAGAGCATCCTTCCAAACTTCTGCCCACTCCACCCTTAAGAGAAGCAAGTAACTGAGAGCCAATTTAACCAACTTATCACATTTCTTAGGTTGCTTTTTAATAAGCAACTTATTTATTGACTTTTTTGCTTTCTCTGCTCCTTGACTCCAAATATTACAATATATTTCAAGATCTCAAAAGTGGTAAATATTTCTCTAACTTGGATTTGCCATAAGAGTCAACATCCACTCAAAGTTCCTTTGACATGAATAAGGTACATCTTTGATCTCTGAAGCCTCCTTCTGTGACATGCCCTGAATAATCCAATGCACCCTGATGTTCTCATCTTCCAGGAGTAAAAACACATTAAAATGCATAAACGAAAAGCCTTGATATACGCTGACCACTTAAATTGGGTGTGTGTGTACATAAGAGAGAGAAAAAGAGAGAGTGCACTAGTGTATATTTACCAAAATGAACTGGAATCCCTCTCAAACTAATGATTTGCAGAAAGTACTTATTCTGGCATAAAAAAACAATGTATTGAATAGTTTTATTGGGTTTTGGGTGCTTTTCATTTTGTATTTTCATACAGCTTCACAATGACAATTTTTTGAAAATAGTTCATTAAGGTTGAAAAAGTAATTGTAGACTAACAAATCTTCTTGCAGATGTAAAGTTATAGGACTGATTGAACGAAGTCAAACTGTTTTATAGTACTATAATAATATACAGTTCCATATAGCAAGATAATATACAGATACATCATATAATAGTACATTCTGTTATATCTATCATTATATTTTCTTTATTACATATACATATTCTACTGTATACTACATAAATAATAGATCAATTTGTGGCTTGGCATTATTACAATGTTGAATTTTCAAATCTATGAACCATGTATAATATTTCATATATTTATGCTTTTAAAATTATCTCAATAATATTTTGTATTGTGTTGTAGTCTCCTATGATCTTCTTAAGTTTTATTCTTTGGTGTTTAACAATCTTAGAGGCTATTGTAAATGCTATTTTATTTTAAATTTTATTTTCTATTATTTTATTAGTATATGAAAATGAAATTCAGTTTTACATGTGGATTTTTATGTTCAACAACTTTGGTAAATTTATTAATGTATTAATTATAATTGCTCATAGATTTATTTTCGATCATCTATTTAGGCAACTATATCATCCGTGAGTGAAGAAAGTTTCAATTCTTTGATTTCAGTCCTTACACCATTGCTTAATTTTGTTGGCTTATTTGCCTAGTTAGAACCATCAATAAATAGTTGAACAGAAGCTATCATAACAGGCATCTTTTAGAATTACCATATGATTTTTGTCCTATGTTATCTTAATGTGTTGAATTAATTGATTGCTCATCGAATGAATGACATGCCAGTTTATATTCTTGAAATAAGCCCAATTTCATAGAGACATAAGATAATTTTTAGTATATGCTGAAACTTGTTTGGTAGCATTTTGCTTTGGTCATGAAAGAGGTTATTTTTCCTTTTTTATAATGTCTTTATCAAGTTTTGAGATCAAGGTTATTCTGGACTAAGTAGATGAGTTGTATTATTTTTCTGCTTCTTCATGACAAATTACCACAAATTTGGTGGCTTAAAATGATTCAAATTTATTATTTTCTTGGTTTTCATGGCTCAAAACTCTGCCCATAACCCAGGTAGGTTCTCTGCTTCAGTGTTTTGCAAGGCCGGAATTAAAGTCTTAGTAGAGCTGAGTTCCTTTCTGCAGGGTCTAGGGGAAGAATCTACTTCTCAGCTCATTCAAGCTACTAGATTATGTAGAATTGAGGTTTCCCATTCTTCCCTCCTGTGTTAGTTTCAGGTACTTAAGATCACACTCCACCTCATTCCTTCTCACAGGGAACCTGTAATCTTCAAGTAGCCAGTGGTCTCATTAAACCCATCTAAGACTTTTATGCTGTAAACTGTGTCCGATCTCAGCCAATCAACCCACCTGGATCCTAAAATCCCATAAATATTCTCGCCTGAGTATTCTGTGCTGAAGAACTACTAAGTTTGTTTAGATAGCATTCTCTCTTATGGAAGTTAGTCTAATAAACTTAATTTTCCTTGATCTGAAAGATTTTTTGGTGTTCTTTTAGACCAGTGATGGTCTACATGCCTAGTTTCTCTCTCTCTCTTTCTCTCTCTATATATACACATATACACCTCCCACTGCTCCTCATCACCCTCCCTAAGTCCCTTTGCCTGCTCTTCCTTATTTCAAAATTCATTGAAGTTGCTACTAATACTTACAGTTTCAATTCTCTCACCTACTATTCGGTGCTTCAACTCAGACCAATGTGGGCATCCACCCACCACTACACCGAACTGCTCTTGTCAAGGGCACTGGATGCATTTATGATACAAAATACAAAGGAGAGAATTCTTGCTTCATTTTTTAACCTTATTATCAGCACTTGGGACAGGAATCAGCTCTCCATTTTACAATAATCTCTCTTTCGGCTGCCCAGTCACCACATTCTTTCCTTCCTCCTCTTTCTCAGTGCTCTTTGTTGGCTGTACTTTCATTTTCTCTACCTAACATGAAATGATGGCTTTCCACGGGCTAAATACTGGAGCCCCTCAGAATCTCATACTGGGCCTGGCCTTACTCTTTCTAGTTTTTCTAAGTGATCTCCTCCATTCTCAGCGTTAGAAATAGTATCATTTTGTTGATGATTCTCAAAGATATTTCTTCTTTCTAGATGCTTCTGGGCTCTGTACTTGAATACAGTTAATTCTCATTATACACGGATTCTGTATTTGTGAATTCACATACTCATTATAATTTATTCTGACACTGTGACAATTTTGTAGCCATTTGCAGACATACACAAAGCAGTGAAAAATGTGATTTGCACCCAATGCTCTTATTCCCTGCTGAGGCTGAACAAGGCAGTGTTTTGGTTTTGTTTCATCCTTCACACTGTAAGCAAGTGTCCTTTTGGTTGTCTAGGGCCATGTCTTCCCATATTTATGCTTGTTTGTAATGTTGCCGTTTACACGGGCCCCAAAATGTAGTGTTTAAGTGCTCTCTAGCATTACTACATGCAAAAAAGCTGTGATGTGCTTTAAACAAATCTTTAAACATAAACAGACATAAAACCAAGTTCTGTATTGATCAGTTAGTGAAACTGTGGTCAGGGGCTGCTAGGAACTTAACCTTGTATGTCTCTTAGGGGCCAGGGTTCAGTATTCATGAATTCAGTGTTCATGACAACCTGATGACTTATTACGACAAATAGCAAGAATCAATTGCATCTTCTTCACTGGATGACCTATAGCCATCTCAGACTTCAATATATAAAATGCTGAACTCTTTCTTGTCATCCACTATCCTAAATATCAGTAAGTAGGACCATTATCCTCCTGGTTACTTAAACCATATCTCTGCTTCTTTTATTTTTTGTTTTTAGATTTTTCAGTGTTTTCTGCCTTTCACATCTAATCTGATACCTAATTCTGTTGGTTCTATCCTGCAAATTTATACAGAATGCATCCATTTCTCATCAAAATCATGCCTACTACCTGTAAACAAAGTCTTTAATTTCTCTTTTCTGGACCAATGCAATACAATTCTAACTGGACTGGATTCTGAAGTTTATGAAACAAATCCTTTCAATAAATTCCCATTATCTGGAAATACATTTTTTTTTTTTACTTTAAGTTATGGGATACATGTGCAGAACGTGCAGGATTGTTGCATAGGTATACATGTGCCATGGTAGTTTACTGCACCTATCCACCTGTCATCTAGGTTTTAAGCCCCACATCCATTAGGTATTTGTCCTAATGCTCTCCCTCCTCTTGATGCCCACCCCCCAAACAGGCCCTGGTGTGTGATGTTCCCCTCCCTGTGTCCATGTGTTCTCATTGTTCAACTCCCACTTACGAGGGAGAACATGTGGGCTTTGATTTTCTGTTCTTGTGTTAGTTTGCTGGGAATGATGACTTCCATCTTCATCCATGTCCCTGCAAAGGACATGAACTCATTCCTTTTTATGGCTGCATAGTATTCCATGATGTATATTTGCCACAGTTTCTTTATCCAGTCTATCATTGATGGTCTTTGCCATGGTATTAACCTTACATATTCTTATTACTAACTACTTCTCCAACTACACTTTATGCCATTTCTATATTTGTTCCCCTTACTTTAACAACAATTGCCCTAAGTCTCTATCACTTCTTCTGGAAAGTTTTCCCTGAGTTTTCTGAGCATAGACTGGTATTTTATTTTACTGCGCTAACATCACACCCTATAGGTAGCTCAAGCATTGCTCTTGTCAGACTGCATTGTAATAACCTGCTTTGTACCTGGATCTCCTACCAGACTGCAGAATACTCAGCAGCTATGAGGGCCTGGCATAATATGGGATCTCGCTAAATATCTATTGAAGAATTCCAAAACACATTGCACAAGTAAGATAAAGATTTCAGAAGTGGATTTAAGTAACCCCTGCTTTGAGGGGAAAGCTAAACCATAACAAGAACTAAGAAGAAAGCAAAACCTAACATGATATTCATGCCCAGACACTATTTTGTTGGTCTTCTAAGCAGACTGTGTGACCTTTCTGTCCTCCTCATCAGCAGCAGGACAGGTATGCCGAAAAATCTGACAGCATCAGCCCTTCGCTCCCCAGGGAGATGTTAACAGAAGTGAGGAGGGGGCAGGAAAGACAGCAACACTGTCCTGATCATTGGCTACATCTCCTAGCAACCTCAGGTTCAACCAGAGCTGTCCTTGAGAGGGTTGCCTTTGAAAGCTTGAAAAAGTGACAGATGTCAAGGACTGAAATATAAGACAGCTCTTTAAAAATTGATATCCTTTGTATGATACGGTGCTATTTTAAAGACATCGCCTCATAATACTTAAGGCTGCTTTTTCCAAACTCAATGGCTTAGCCACCTAAGTTATAGGAAAATAGTCAGGGGCATTCTGCCTCAGTGGACAGCTCATGTGAGGATGCTCATGTTCTCAGCCAGTTCACATGACCCACTCAGTTTGAAGCTCAAACCACACGATGCTTCAAAATCCACTTTTTTCTCCTTCGTTAAAGAAATTATATTTAAGTGCAAGTCAGTGGTACTGTTGTGATGGTAATAACCTCTCGCAATAGAAAGAAAATGAGCTTTTTCCTAAGCTTTGGTACTTTAACAGTTATTAATTGCAAAATATGGAATTCCAGGCTGAGGCAGATAAACCCTGCAGGCCATGAAGTGTAAGTTTTCAAAGTTTTTTTCTACACAAACTCTTCTTAGCTCTATGTTCATATGGCCAGTAAAATTTGCAAAAGTAACGTATATTGCCCACAGGAGATTAAAACTGCTATTATTCGTGTACTTCAACTTTCTCTCCCTAACTCTTCTCCTTGTGTCCTGGGGTACTGGAATCATATTGAGAATTCATGTGGTTCAATTCCCTCAAATTATGTTATTTTTCTTGATATTGTAACTATGATATTGTATTACTTTTAAAATTTATAAACATTGAGGATTTAGTTTTCTCATTCTGACTTGATATTTAAACTTTGTATTTTTTTCTTTAAAAGAACCACCCCAATAAACGATAAACTTCAGGTTCCACAAAACTTGGATCTATTTATGACTCCAGCGTTCATCCTAGTCCCACCCAGTGAATCAGCCTCCATTTACGCCAAACAAGACCCAATTAGCCTCTCCTTTTACTGCCCAGCACTAATAAAACGGTACTTCTCTTGGACCCCCCCTGCTTATATTCTTGTTCTTTCTCCTAATCTTCCATTTTGCCTATCAGGATGCCCTCAGTTTGTGCCCATCTGTCCTAAACTGTGCCATAGTCACCTGCCCCCTGCTCTTAAACTGTTTCTCTGGTTCCTGGTGTTCAGTGAGGTCCTCTATGGGCAGCATGGACCAAGCCCCACCCACACCTACTGGGTCATTAGAGCCTGCACTCTAATAATACCCCAGGTGATCCGTATGTATATTTAAGCTGAGAAGCACTGCTCTAGCTGAATGTGTACCTGTTATTTGATATATATCAGCATGTATCTCACGTCAGTGAATATTTAGCATTCTTAATATTATGGTGTTGAACCCGCCTTTGCAAAGATTATGACAGTGAGAGAAGTTTAGCATGGCTGACTCCATCTTGCTTCTACCCTCATAGGCTGATTGTCTTTGCTCATTCCTGGGTATAGGCCAAGTGAATCATGGGAGGAAGTTCGCTTATAGATTAACCTGAAAGCAACAATGATAATAGTCCCTCCCTAAAACTAACACCCTCCTTGCTTAGGGGCAGAAAACAACTTTTGTAAGACTAATAAAAGGCCAGGAGATGAGGATGGTGGGAAGGGCCTGCATTCTGCTAAAACGTATGTGTAATTTTTATAATTCCTTTTTGTTCTGGAGTCATGTGGTCAGATACCACAGGACTTGTGATTTTTCTCAATGGCTTCTACAGATAACATCAGTATTGTGGAGGCAAAAACTGGCCTTTTGAGGTGTAGTTCCGATTTTTGCATTCTGACAACTGACTGGCCCCTCATGGACTCATGACTCATGACTTAACTGGTCCTGTGGTCCCCCTATCCAGAGGCAGACTTAGCATGTAGGGATCATTTTCCACAACCCTATGATCGCATCCCCAATAAATCAGCAACACCCATTCCCTAGTCTCTTGGCCACCAAACTATCTTTAAATAACTCTAACTTCCATGCCTTCAGGGAGGCTGATTTGAGTAATAACTCTGTCTTCCATGTTGCCAGTCACCTGTTCATTAAACTCTTTCTTTGTTGCAATACGATGGTCTTAGTGAATTAGTTCTGTATGTGCAGTGGGCAGGAAAAATCTGTTGAGCAATTACAGTGTTATCAGGTTTTTTATTGTTGATTATGTAAAATATTGGTGCATATTCTAGTTATTTGGTAGACAAAACCAACCTCTCTACACAGTTTGTTAATAATTGCTACAATTTACTGATAACTTATTATTGGGTTTCACCATGAGGAATCTGCACTTTTGTTGATAAAAATAGTCAAACATTAAAAATTTTATACGGTTGTGGCATAACTCTGTACAGTTGCAATATTTTACATATATTAGATCTTAAACAGACACACACAACATACACACAGGCGTGTAGTATCATCGTTTCTGTATTCATGCAGAGTACCGGAGGCTTAAATAACCTGAGCAATGACTCAGTGCTGATTAGAGTTTAGGAAAGATTTAAACCCAAGCAATGTAACTCTAAAACATGCATATTAGGCATAAGGCCATATTGTCTTTGTAATTCCAAGTAGCTCAAGGACTGTACCTTATTCTTTTTGCATCATTAAACGAAGCCTTGTAGAATACTATCAGTCATGCAGTAAGTGTGAAATTGAACTGGAATTGACCTAGGCTGGTGGGGGCAGTCCTACAGAGTCACAGCAACTCAGCAAGACCCTGTGGGTTACGGGTCTGTCCCTATTTTGTGAAGCACAGTAAACGGGGTTTTTGGATCATAGTGTCTTTTTCCATGAGGCTCTGCCTCTGGCTTTGGTATATGGGTCATGAAAAATACGATTCATTTCCATTTAGATTCTCTCAATATAATTGGCAGTAATAAATTCAAGCCTGATTTCATGTTCCTGTTGAAGCTCAAGGGAGCCTTAGATATTTAAAATATTAAGCATTTCTAGAAATTTAATGTAGGAAGATTGCCTTCTGGTAAGTCTTTTTGAAAATGGAAACTCAGCAGTTTTGCACAAATCTTAAGGTTTTGGTTTTTAGAATTTCTCTCATTCTTTTTCACTATTTCTCCAACTTCCTTTTATCCCTCATGCCCTATTTCAATTGAAAAAATTATTTAATAATGCATGCATATGTAGGGGTGTGTGTGTATACAGAAATGTATAGGTGTGTGTGTATATACGTATTTCTATACATTTCTGTATATACCAAATATGGCATATGTCTCTATATGTGTGTGTATTGTGTATGTACGTATTTGTATTTATGTACACACACACACACACACACACACACCTATGGTCTCCGACTTAAAATGTTTCAATGACTTACAATTTTTCAACTTTACAATAATGTGAAACCGATAAAAACTTAGCAGAAACCATACTTTGAGTACTGATATCACCACTTTTTTTTCACTTTCAGTATAGTATTTGATCAATTGCATAAGATATTAAACACTTTGTTATAAAAAAAAGGCTTTGTGTTAGACTATTTTGCCCAACTGTAAGCTAATGTAAACATTCTGAGCATTTTTATAGTAGGCTAGGCTAAACTATGGTATTTGGCAGGTTAGATGTATTAAACACATTTTTTACTTAAGAAATTTTCAACATACAGTGGGTTCATTAGAATGTAACCACAGATTGAGAACCTTCTGTGTATAAATATATATGTATATATATATATTTATATATATGTATATATATATTTATATATATGTATATATATATTTATATATATGTGTGTATATATATATTTATATATGTGTGTATATATATATTTATATATGTGTGTGTATATATATTTATATGTGTGTATATATATATTTATATATGTGTGTGTATATATATGTGTGTGTATATATATTTATATATATGTGTGTATATATTTATATATATGTGTATATATATATTTATATATATATACACACACACACAGAGAAAGAGTTGAAAATAGCTTCTGAATATATGGATTCGGATTTAGCTTATGTGTATGTTAAGTGTCTCCTATGTGCCAAGCACAATGCTAGCTGTTATGGTTAATATTGAGTGTCAACTTGATTGGATTGAAGAATGCAAAGTATTGCTCCTGGTTGTGTCTGTGAGGGTGTTCACAAAAAAAGATTAACATTTGAGTCAGTAGACTGGGAGAGGTAGACACACCCTCAGTCTGGATGGGCACCATCTAATCAGCTGTCAGCATGGCTAGAATAAAGTAGGCAGAAGAACGTGGAAGGGCTTGACTCGTTGAGCCTCCTGGCCTTCATCTTTCTTCCATGCTGGATGCATCCTGACCTTGAACATCAGACTTCAAGTTCAACTACAATTCAAGGTGAGATTTGGTTGAGGATATAGTCAAACCATATCAGCAGCCTGTTTTCCTATTGTACTGGCAAGTGTGTTTGATTGAGAGGGCCTGCATAGAGATCTTCAGATAATTTTTAAAATATTCTTAATTTTCTTATTCTTTGTATTCTGAATACACTCAATAATCAAGTATCACTGTAATAAAAGACTGTCTATAAGTACAAATTTTATGATTTTGGAAAAGTAAGCATTTATTTTTAACATAAGTATTCCAGAAAATTATTGATATCATAAAATACACAAAATTCTACTGTAGTACAGTTCTTGGCCAGCATTTTTGTTATAATTTTGTGGACTCACAGGGAAATCTTTGGTTGCAAGTTTCAATTAAAAATTTTATTTATTTAAATATTAACAATTTTTTACTTAAATGTACTCTGGTGCATCTATTTCTCAGCTGCTCATTCCATAGAGATCAGAGAGATGTGCAAACAAAAAGAATCACACCATAACTTCTGAAGTTGTCCTTCAGAGAATGAACAGAGGGCTGTCAAAGAAAGTTTACGAGATCTCTGCTTGCATATGGAATGTGCAGTAAAATTCTGGATAAACTCAGTAATATTGCAGTTTGTCTTTGAAGTCCTTGGAAAATTACTTCATATAATTAGAGGTCATTTTTTCTTGTCCCTGTATTCAAGTTACTGTATTCAATTTGAGATATATGTTTAGGCACTAATTCCTAAGAGATTTAATTATCCTTTTTCATTGGGTACAACACAGACAAATGCTTTGCTTCTAAGGATGAAAATACATCAAGTCTTAGGGCAGGCAGAGCTTTATTTCAGCATTTAATATACAAAATGCTTACTAAGCAAATAGATAAGGTGAAGAAGACAGCAAAGGGGATATTTATCCTCCCTAGGAAAGGAAAGTAAAATAACAATGAAAAGACAATGGTTTGCCTATGATTGAGTGCTAATCCAAGAAAATCTGCTTACTCATTGAAGCAATATTTTTGAGGCATTTTCTAACTGAATTGATTTTTTAACACTTGACATTAATAATATTCCTAATAATAATAAAACCAAAAGTATTTCATAGTGTAATGTTAATGATTAAAGTCAAGATTATCTTTCTATACTTGAATACTTAAAAATTAATTCACATTAACATATTCCTACAAAAATACATTTCCTTGTCCATAAGATCATTTTTTAAATAAAACCATTCACATGATTGTGAATAGAAAAGATTTCATAGATAAAAAAATTAGACTGCTAACTCTTGTTTTTGTGTTTCTGTCATGAAAAAGTCTTGTATGACCAGGAATTTCACCAATTTCAAGGCTTTTAGAAGCAAAGTAGCTTCTGTCAGAAAGCAAGTTCAATCTTATTTCAGAGGCTCGTATTGTAGTCAGTGAGTGAGCAGAGGCAACATACCACCTCAGGCTGGGGCTTTGGCACACTGCTGAGGAGTCTGTGTTGAGTGAAAGGAATTGGATTGAGTAGGCCAGGCATGGTGGCTCACGCCTGTGATCCCAGCACTTTGGAAGGCCGAGGTGGGCGGATCACAAAGTCAAGAGTTCGTGACCAGCCTCGCCAACATGGTGAAACCCCGTCTGTACTAAAAATTAGCCGGATGTGCTAATTTTAGCGCTAGCGTGCACCTGTAATCCCAGCTACTTGAGAGGCTGAGGCAGGGGAATCGCTTGAACCCGGGAGGCGGAAGTTGAAGTGAGCCGAGATCAAGTCATTGCACTCCAGCCTGAGCGACAGTGCAAGACTCCATCTCAAACAAACAAACAAACAAACAAACAAAAAAAAAAAAACGTAAAACACACAGAAAAGTAATGTGGCCAATGGGAATACACCATCCTATATCTTCTTCATTCTTCTTCCCTAGAATGGGGGGAAAAAAAGAAACAAAAGCAAAAAACACTCAGGAACTTCAGCAAGTTACAAAGAAGGTAGGTATCCTAAGGTATTTCCTGAGAACTGTGGGAGATCTAAATAGGACCTAGCCTGCCACGTGGGAATTGCCATCAGGGTCCACCATGTCTGTGACACGGAGGACAATGAAGAGGGATGCCATAGTCATCTCCTTAACTGGGCAAAGCAAATAAAATTTGCATAGAGTATTAGAGCTTCAGATAAGCCAAGGTCCACAGGAATATTTGGACCAGACTTTCTCAGTGTGTAGCATATTTTAAAAACCAAAAATGTTATTACCTATTCCAAGGGAACAGAGTACTCGTCAAATAAGTTTGGAAATCACAGCATATATTACCCTATTTGAGGTTTCATAATGTCAGTATGGAGATTAAAGATTCAGCAGTCTCACAGAAAACGAACTTGTTCAAATTTGTCTAATCTTGTGTGTCTCAAACTAATCTGAGATTTCTGTCTTAGTAATAGATTTAGGAATACTCCGCAGACCTGTGTTCTTGGGAACTCTAGTTTGGGAACCGCTGAGTTTCAAAATGTGTTAGAATCAGGCTAGAAATAAAACTTGGTCCAGGGAGCATTGAAAAGTATTGAGAAATGTATGTTAAATTATTGTATACTTTAATATTCACTTTAATAATTATATATATAAATATATATACACATATATAGAGAGAGAGTGTTATTTCTCTATTTTATAAACATAATAGAGTGAAATTTCCATTTGGGACAATTAGTTCATGGATAGTCTAACTATAATTAAGGCATCTGGTGACATAAATTATGTACAAACCATCTAGAAGATCAATTCTGAAATGCTACAAAGTCAACATATATGATTAAGCTTTTCACAAAGCATGATTACTGTGTATATTGATGTATATATTTTGTATGTTTTTGTACGTATTCTGTATATTTGTATATATTTTTTATATTCTTAAAAGAGAAGTTCTTTTGATATAATATGCCCAGTAAGATCACATTGAACCCAATATGCCCAACCAAAACAAGAAAGCAAATTCTCATTATTTGTCAGAATGTAACTAATAGAGTAAAAGGTTCTTGTTTCAGAGTATCACAAGAAAGGCAGTAGATTAAATTAAGACCATTTATCTGCCACATAGCCTGGGATCTTGGACAACTCACTTCAATCATTTGGGCCTCCATTGTCTCACGTGCAAACAGGAAGATTAAGTGATATCTGAGGTAGTCTGGGGCTTAACGAAGTAAGAACTCTGTACATCATTCCAAGTTCTTTCAACATTGGAAAGGGACAAGAAGGGGCATGCCCTTATTGTATTTATAGAAACTGAGGTCAAAAATTGCTTACAACATTTCCTCAAAGAAATAAAAGTAGTTAGCCCTTTATTCTTCAGGATTTTGTGCAAAGGTATACACTCCCCATTCCAGTAGCCTCAAAATTTCAGTTCATAGGTGATACTCAGGGGAGAGGAGAAAATTTTTTTATTCTTCTAGCCAGCAGTAGAACAATACAATTACCTTTTAGCACAAATTTCAATAAAAGCACCTTAAGATACCATGTTATACAAGGCATGACCTCTTCCCAGAAGCAGCTAGAAGGGAAGAAATTCAAATAAATTTAAAAAGAAAAAAGACATTTAGAAATAAAAGAATATATGTGCACATAAATACACACACGGAAAAGGTGAAAGAGACATTAGTTTAAGAACAAAACACATAAAACACAGAGGCAGCCTCTTCACAGGAGTTTGGAAGTGGAATTGCTCTGTTATCCCTTGAATCAGAGTTCACACTCCTTGAGGGTTGCAGCCCCTTGCCTTTTCTTTTTACATCCACTGCCCAGCTCCAAGAACCCAGGACCTAGCTAAGCCCTTGCAACAGGGTGGACAACACATGCACAGGTACCTTTGAGAGGGTCACTTGGTTTTACACCATGTCACTACATTCTTGTATTCATTCACATGTATTAATTCAATCATTCATTAATCAGTTTGTTCGTTCATTCATTTGCAGAGTACTCTGGTTAGACATTAGACCGTGGAACATAGTTGAAACACTAAGAACATTTAAGTCCTTCACCATCACCATTGCCACGCTTTGCTCTTGATTGCTTTTGTTATCTCTGCTAGCAAGGAGCTGGTGAGGAAATCACATGGCAGCAGGCTTGGGGAATCAATATGTTTTATTATCATTTATTCCCAGCTGCAGTGCTGCCGTTGTCCTGGCTGCCAAGCACTCTCACCACCTGGGAGACACCTAGAGAGGTTAATTAGTTTACAGCTGGCCATAATTAGGAGCAAAATGCAGCAAAAGGAAGCTCTTAAGAATCCTGACAAAAAGCATATGCAGAGGTGATGCTGTCAGCTTGGGCACACTGTAGTGTTTTAACGAGAAACTAGGCATTTAAAAGTTTGGAAACTGTTACATAGGAGTGCCAGGTAAAGGCATAATTACAAAGATTAACTGGATAGTAATTCCACAGTGTTGAGAGGTTGTGATGGGAAGAAGGAGACATTTAGGCACTTGATTGACCATGCCATCCCTGTGAGCCAGTTTTCTCAAAAGTAAAATGAGGTGTTTCTCCTGAACAATATGCAGGGCTTCCAACCCTGTTCTTCACAATGCCTCAAAAGGCTCTCAGGAATTGTCGAAGTGATAAAATATAGACTTCACTCAAATTATTCATACCAATAATAACAACAGTTGCCAATTCTTTATTATTTGTCAGTGCTTGGCACTAAATATTTTATCTGATCTCCACAGCAACCATGTAAAGTGGATGTTGTCAACACCATTATGTAGATGAGAGTAATAAGATTATAAAAGAAGAGGTCACTTGCTCCAAGTTACATCCTCGTCAGTAAGCAGGCCCAAAATCAGACACGCATGTTTCAGACCCCAGAACCCCTTACATTCCATGTCTGGAGTCCATCAATCTGCATTAAACCTGTATTGTCTAATACATTCTAACAAGGAATAAGCTGGACTCTCAGTGAGCACCTCCCTTCAATTCATCTAGCTTCTTTCCCAGAAATGTAGGGAATCAACAAGGAAAGGAAAAGAAAGGTCCTGAGAGAGGACTTAACTAATTTAAGTGTCTTCTCAAGACCAGTAGTATGAATTAATCTCATTTTGCTCCAAAAGCTTCTTCTGTTGGTGAGCCAGACCAAAGAAACACACAAATCCCAGCGTGGGGAGACGAAGATGCCCTGGATATGCCCATAGCTTCATTGAGTCACTTCATTTAGGTGGATCCCTCGCAGTTAATATATCCCTCAGAGCTACCTTCCCTCGTCTACATGCGAAAGGCCTCCCAGGCCTCTCTTTTCACTCTTTTAAAATTTTTCTTTATAGCATTCTATTTTTTATTTGTTTATCTCTTTACTGTCTCTCTCTCCCACTGCACTGTCAGCTCCATGAAGCCAAAACGTTTGATTGTTTTGTTAACTCCTCCATCCCAAACACCTAGAATAATGCCTAGATGATAGAAGCAACTCAACTCATGTTTTTGAATAAATAATTGAGTGTATGAATGCAGGAGAAATAAAATGAGTATCTATTTTACAAAGGAGGAATCTGATTTTCCCAGAGGTTAAGTAATTTGCAGAACTTATACCATTTGTAAATATCAGATCTGTTATGAACACTTGGGTCTGTTTGTGTCCTTACTAACCTGGCTCTATCCAACACACCATGCTACAGTCCAATAATGGTGTGGCCTTTTGCAAACATTCACCCAGTCAAAGGGAATTCTCAGCAATTTCCTAATATCCCACAACATGATTTAAATGAATAAAAGTAAACAGTGGGTCAGGATTATTTCTTGTTGAAATTATTATGCTTCTCAGAAACTATGTCCAGGTCATGCAAGAATTAAGTCTTAAATTTAAATAAAAATAGTCATATCAGAGGCAGTCTATATAGTTCTTAAAATCCATTTGCCAACGTGTATCAAAGGTCTTTCATATGTTCATAACCTGTGAGGCATTAAATTCACATTTGGGGATACATTTTTAAGTATTACTACAAAACAAGATAGATGTACACAATTATTTATAACCACAAATCTTTTTATGAAGACTTTTCTAAATGACTATCAATAGTACATTAGTGAAATATTTTGCTGGCGTATAAAATTTTTCATGGTAAAAAGATAATAGATTAAAATGTAGTTGTATACCTTATGCAGCACTATATACCTATACACACAAACGTATACATATATATGCGTGCACACACACACACACATGCACACACACACACACACGCACACAGACAGACAGACATACAGGTTGAGCATCCCTTATGTGAAATGCTTGGGACCAGGGGTGTTTTGAATTTCAGATTATTTATTTGTGATGCTCAATCTGTGTGTACATATATATATATGAAATACTCTACAACACAACATTAATAGTGACCGAATGTGGTAAATATATAGATGCTTTATGGATAAAGGACTTTTTCCTAATTTCTAAGTATTTAATGGATATATTATCTTGGATAAAATTTGCAAGTAAAGCAGTATAAGGCAAAGCAAAGCAAAACAAAAAGAATTCACAAAAACTACTTACTACCTAATCAATTATTGGCTATTTTCAGTATATAATTTACTGATTGGATGATGACAATCAATCAGACATCATCTTGTGAGTGATCAGCTTTCAAAATTAGCAAGTTTGATTCTGGATCAACACACAGCCACAGTTAGCCATCATGTTTATTCTCACTCATTTCTAATCTCCATCTGATTGGATTTTTAATAGCAAATTCTGCAGGTGAGTTCAGAGAAAAACTGCATCAACAAGAAAATAAAGTCAAGGCAAGTACATCATAAAATGGAGTTTTATATAAACATTCTTTACATTTATCCTGTGAAGCACATTCATTATTCCAAGAATTGATTCTGGCACAGCAAAGTGACTTAACATAGGGCCAGTAAATTAATACTAGGTCAGACAGCTTAAACATTCAAAAATGAATAAATTAAGAATAACATATCAGTTGAAATGGTACTGGAACCAATTTAGACATTGCCAAGCACAAATCAAATCTGACCTTACAGACCTCAACAGAGGAAATGAAGAAAAACTATTTATGAATCTTTAAGCAGTATAATCCCTGGAATGAGATATACAAGGACATATGAAATAAATATTGAATAGTATTCAGAATTTTATTTCTTTTTCAATACTTGCAATTACATATTTGAACATAATAACTGGAAGTGATAGATCATTGTTTTATCTGGGATTACCTACGAGGGCCGTCTCAAGACAAGAAACTAAAGAAATAAATGAGAAATAAGAACAGAAGCTCAAAAGCAGGCCCCTGCTCTTTATTAAGCATCCTAATTAGAAACACACATAAATTGACTTGCAAGATAACCCTGAAAATCTCACAAGTGAGAAATTATTTCCCTGAACAAGTACTTTTTTGAGGTGTGTGTCATCATTCTTCGGTGCCATCTTTCTCTGAGCAGAGTGTTAGGTTTGCCATTGATGGCTCAACCATGATTAGTACAAAATTAATGTTTTAAAATTCAAACAATCAGACTGTCTGCATTCATCACTCCTTCATACAATAGCTTCTTCACAGAGCTGTATTGACCGCACGCTATCCACCAGACTAGGTGCTGGGCAGGAAAACAGAGATAAATAAAGCAGAATCCCTGCCCTCCAGGACTTCACAGTCTAGGGGGAATGACAGACCAAAAAAAAAAAAAAAAAAAAAAAAAAAAAAAAAAAAAAAGCAATTATAAAAGAATGAGTTAGGTGCTCCAATCACAAGGCATTGCTATATGATTGTAGAGGGGCTGCTAACTCAGCCAACCCAATTCAGAAGAATCCAACATTTAAAAACTATATACGTTAAAGCTTCATGAAAGAGGAGACATCTGAGCTGAAGTTTTAAAGACAGCTTAATATTGATAGAAAAAAATGGTAAAGTTCAGTTAGGGAATGTCTGAGAGAGAAAAGAAGCCCATGCAAAGATTCAGATGTTAGAATACTCAGCTAACCATATTGATGCTATTTTATTATGGTTAGAAAGTAAAGGACGTTTAGGGATAATGCAGAAGTTCTAGCTCAAAAATTGTAAGAACCTGGGAGTTAAATGTCCTGCTGTTGGACATTGTCCAATGTTTTGGCACTTTTCCAGAATTGTGATGCATATAGGAGCCCTTATTTCACTGTTTTTCCCTTGCTTGCTCTGCTTTATGGTTTTATCCTGGGGACCAGTTTCCAAATGTTTAGAGGGAGACAGAGAAATAAGTAGAAAGTGCAACTAGCCTTCATACCCCTAGAACACTCCAGAACCAATAAAAAGATAGTAAGAGAAGCAAGCAGGTACAAACCTGGATCTGGTCACTTAGTAGCCTGTATGTGTAAGTAACAGTAATAGTGACTGACAGTCTTCACCAGTGCAAGACGCAAGAGAAAGATCAGAGGCTGCACTGACATTGGCAGTTATCTGTATGTAGCCCAGGACCTACTATATTTGGTAGATGCATTCGCAGTAATTCAGGAAGCATCCATGACATCTTTGGCACTGTACTGGGAAAACAGGATGAAATAAGCACTGCTCATTATATTGGGAAGAGAGAGAAAGCAAAATGACATACAGTCTATCACATGTATCAGGGAGTTGAGTAAGGCTGCAGTAAGAGAAGATAGGATGACTGGAGACAGAAAAATTCTAGATAATAAAAATTTTTAGTTTCTCATTGGCTTTCAATATAATCCTGGAGGATGGGAGGAAGCATTAAATGCTTTTTAAGCAGATAACTACAGATGATAAACAAGTAGAGTTTATCAGTAGACTTCAAGTAGAGTTACCAGCTGTGAAAATAACAGGAGCAAAACACAACAATGGTGACCTGAACCAAAGAAGTAAATTCTGTCTCACCCAATTCAGGTACCCACTGCTTCTTACGTAGATTTTTTTCCTTGTATTGTATTGTGGTGCCATTTTACTTATAATAAAATGCACACACCTTAACTGTTCAGTTTTGCTATTTCTAGAATCTTTATTCTCATCTGTTCATCTAATTATCTGTTCTTAAGTAAATATCTTGAGGTCTAGATCATTGTTACTTTAAATTTTGGATTCAGGTAGTATAATCTTCAAACTTTCTTATTTTTCTTAATTTATGTTTAAAATGTTATTGCGGTTAAGAAAACCACATGAAATCTACTCTTTTATGAAAATTTAAAGTGTGTAATGTAGCATTATTGACAATAGATGCAACCAGTATTCTACTCTTTGATTCTATCAATTAGGTTATTCTAGATACCCTAGATAACTTTAATTAGGCAGCATTTGTTTTTCTCTGATGGATTTTTATCATGAAACTAGCTTATTTCACTTAGCATAATGTCCTCAGGGTTCATCCATATTGTTGCATACTGCAGAATTTCCTTCTTTTTAAAGGTTGAATAGTATATTATTGTGTGTATATACAAGTTTTCTTCATCCATTCAGTCTCCCAATTCATGACCACTGAATGTCTTTTCATATATTCATGTCTTTTCTAAAGTCTTTCATCAGTGTTTTATAGATTTTAGTATATAAGCCTTTTACCTTCTTAGTTATATTTTTCCTAAGTATTTTATATTTTAGTGCTATTGTAAATGAGATTATTTACTAATTTTCTTTTAGATAGTCTATTTTTTATGTTTATAAATACAACTGATTTTTGCATGTTGGCTTTGTATCCTGTAACTACACTTAACTCATTTATTAAATCTAATGGCTTTTTTTATAAAAGGATGTTTATGGCTTTCCCTATATAAGATCATGTGATCTGCGACCAAGGACAATTTTACTATTTCCTTTCTGATCTAAATGTGTTTTATTTCTCCTTCTTTCCTAATTGCTCTGGCTAGAATGTCCGTTCTATGTTGGATAGATGAGAGGGGGCATCTTTGCCTTGTTTCAGATCTTAAAGGAAAAACTCTGTTTTTCACCATTGCATATATGGGTTTTTTGAGGCACTTTCTATTTGATTATTGAAAGTCTTTAACATAAAATGGTGTTGAATTTTGTCAATAGCATTTTCCACATCTATTACAATGATCATATAATTTTTATCCTTTATTGTTAATGTGGTATTTCACATTAATTAACTTTCATATGTTAATGTTGCATCTCAGGGATAAATTCTACTTGGTCATGGTGTATGATTCTTTTAATGTTCTCCTGGATTTCCTTTCCATTTTATGAGAAAGTTTTAGATGGGTTGGCATTAATTCTTCTTTAAATGGTTGATAAAAGTCAATAATGAAGTCATCTGGTCCCTTAACATTTCTTCGTTGGGAGGTTTTTGATTAATGAGTCAATCTCTATACTAAGTATAGGTCTGTTTAGTCTATTTCATGATTCAATGATGTTAGATTTTATGCTTCTAAAAATCTATCCAATTTTTCTAAGCTACCCAGTTCACTGGCAAATAATTATTCATAATAATCTCTTATCATTTTCTGTGAAAATTTGTTTCTATGGAATCAGTTGTAATGTCTCCACTTTTATTTCTAACTACAAATTCAATATCTTTAAGAGATACAGGACTGCTCAGGTTATCTATTTCTTTTTTAGTGAGTTTTGGTAGGTTGTATCTTTCCAGGAATTGGTATATTTCTTCTAAGTTGTTAAATTTAAAGATTTTTTAGAAGACCTAAAATGATTTCTGGTTTTCCAACATGGGTTGGACTGCAACTTACTTTTAAGCAATGTGATCTGGCAAAGATGATGTTTGTCACTCTAATGATAACATTATATTATGTGAGACTTTATTTTGCTATCAAGCTTGTCTTAGTCTCTCTCTTGCTGGTTTAGATAAAGCAAGTTGTCATACATTCGTCAACTTCAAGCTACTGAATGCTGCCAACAACCACATGAATGGGAAAGTGTACATTTTCCTGGCTGAACCCCTAGATGAGAACCCAGCCCTGTATGCCTCCTTGATTGCAGGCTGTGAAACGCTACATGGAAGAATCAGCTAGCCATGATTGTGCTTCTGACTCTAATAAATCATAAGATGATAAATGTTGGTTTTGTTAAGCCACTAAATTTGTGGTAATGTGTTATATAACATAGAAAATGTATACCTCACCTAAATTCACTCATTATTTCTAGTACATTTTTCATTCTAGTAGAATGTAGTACATCTACATTCTAGTAGAATTTTCTACATGGACAATCTATCATCTGTGAATAAAGACAGTTTTAATGTTCAGTTTGCAATCTGTACACTGTTTCTTCCTTGGCCTTGACTTACTGAACTGGCTAGAACCTGCAATGCTGAAAGACATTGGTAAGAATAAGCATTCTTGCTTTATTCATGATCATAGTTAAAAGTCATGATTTGAGTTGTAGAGTATATTGTTATCGTTGTTTTGCAGATGCCTTTAAAAAAAAATGAGGTTGAGGAAGTTCCTATAGTCCTCCTAGTTGGTTACATTTTTTTGTCCTAAATGTGTATTATACTTTGTCAAATATGTCTTCTAACTATATTAAAATAATCAAATTTTTTTAGTCTCAATATAATTGTAGGTCATTTGACTTTAAAGTGTTCAGCCCATCATGTATCCCTCTAACTAACTCCACTTAAACATAATAAATTATTTTTTCTCTTTTACATATATTGATGGGTTTGAATTGCTGAGATTTGTTTTTACTTCTGTGTTTATGAGATATATTGGGCAATAATTTTCTTACAGAGACTACAGTGTTTATATAAGTATTGCTCTTCAGTTTTCACATATATACTCTTGATATCAGGGTATTACTGGTTTTATTAAATGTAATGAGAAGTATTCCATTCTCTTCTCTGTTATGCAAGAGTTTGTGGAAGATTGGTATTACTTCTTCTTTTCTTTTCAATCCATGAACAGAATTTTTTCCATTCGTTTATATCTCCTTTGATTTCTTTCAACAACAATGATATGCAGTTTTTAGTGTACAAGGCTTGCACTTTAATTAAATTTATTTCAAACTATATTACATTTTTGATGCCATATAAGTGGAAATATTTTCTTAATTTCATTTTCAGATTGTTTATTTCTGGTATATGGAAGTACAACTGAATTTTGTATTTTTATCTTATGTTCTGTAACCATGCTGATCTCCTTTATTAATTCTAATCATTTTTAAAATTGATTCTCCACGACTTTTAAAGGAAATTTATAAAAAGAGACAGTTTTACTTCTTTGCAATGTGAATGTTTTTTATCTCTTTTTCTTGCCTAATTGCTCTGAATAGAACTTCCAATAAAATGTTTAACAGATATGGTGAGAGTGGATATCTTGTTTCTATGCAGAAAGTATATCATCTTTAATCATTAAATGTTAAGTAACTAATACTGCCATGCAATAAAATACTGTACATATATATATTCATTCCATTGTCAGGATTCCATAGTCAGATTCATAAATTCCATAAGGCCAATTATCATGTTATTTTTGTAAAACTTTTGGTTTATCCTAGTATCAGTTATATTATGTATGTTCAATGAATTGAAAGTACTATCATTGTCATTATCTTTGTAATCATCATCATCATCATCACCATCATCTCTGGCATGGTTAACATAGATTAAGACAACAGTCTTTGACCTCAAGAAGTCACCATTATAGACCCTGAGTAGTAAATACATTTTATTCCAATACCACATCTATTCAGCTGATAACGGCATACTGTGATATCAAAGCTTAAAGGGTTAAATTTGACCTCAACAGAAAAGAGTGATGTGCCTCTTTAGTCATGTCAGTGGTACTAGCGAGGGATGGTGAACCTCTTCATGCCTTGTATTTGCTGATGTGGTCCAGATGTAGAGACACTAATATGTGAATTAGTAGAGACAGTCCAGAAACTCACCATCACTGCAAAAATAGCATGGCAAAGAGTAAGAGCATTCAAAGCCATAGTACAAGTAAGACAGGCTGGTTTACTATTTGTAATGTCACGTTCTCCCATAAAGAAGTTTTGACTTCAGGCATTTGAAACCTCATTAACAATACTTGTTACAGTGATGGCATGTAAACTCCCTCAGACTTTTTGTAAAATTACTCCAATATTAATGATATTTGCATCAGCTTCTTATAATTTCCCTCCTCAAATAATTGCAACACAAATTTCAAATATTCAAACTGAGTGAAAGCCCTATTAAGTTTAACTTGAGAGGATATTACTGGTTTCTGTGGTGGAAGAGGAAGGCAGAAATGCTAGCTTTCAGTTCAACTGTAGGAATAATGTTCTATTTTAAGTTTTATTTCGTATTACTGCCTGTGGGCTATACACACTATCTCACTTCTGTGAACCAACATCAAATGACTGCCTTCCTTCTCTCTTTCTTCCTCTCTCCCTCTTTTCATTCTTTACCTTTCTTCTTTCCTTTTTTCTCTTTAAAAATTTTATTTCTGTATTTCTTTCTTATTTTAGAAAACCTCTTTATGTTGCTTGACATGAGATAAACAGTATATAAGTTTTCCTCTTCAATTCCCCCACTTCAAAGTTCCTAACTTGATTTCATTCTATTATCTCAAGTAGTGCTAGTAACCAAAACCATGTATTATAATGAAGCACACTATACGGAAGTACTGCATGAAGCCATCATGAATGAAAAGAATAGCGAAGACTTTTTAAAGAACAGCATCCCATTAAAATAGACTACATTCATCAGTTACCACATCATCATTATAAACTGGTATGAGAAAAAAAAAAAAAAACAAAAACCTTCAGATTAACACCCTGTCAAGTGAAGCCTGTGACTCCTTGCTGCATTATCCACTCAGCTCATTTCCTTTCTCTCTGTCACGAGCGGCCAAACCACTTCCCCAGGAGACTGTCATGTGGAGATCTCTCATTATTTCCAGAGAGAGGCAAGTATTGGCATAAAACACTGAGTTAGAGGTGTGCTGTCATATGTCATATTGAGCTTAATCTGAAAAATGGAGTTATTCATTAATGAAACTTATGGATTTAATTTTGACGTTCTGGAACACACAGACCATTACTAAGAAGGCAGGTATCAATCAGCAAGTGAAAAGGTGTTCCGTAATATGCATGTATGTATGTATTTGTGTATTTATTTGCATGAATATAATGTCTTTTATTCCAGAGATGATTTTACAGGTAAATAAAGCCAATTTTCTTAAAGACTTAGGCATCCTCTCCTAACTCAACTTGACTTCTGTAGAGGTAAGTTCCTGCTCTTGGTGTTTGATCTATTCAGGATTCCTCAAAATAGTAGAATGAACTCTGTTTTTGCTGAGAAAAAAAGAAATACTTAGACTCATTCGTGATTCCACCCAGACTGGATGAATTAAGTTTTAAGTAGGGGGAGGAAGAGCCAAACAGACACACCATGTGCATCCCGTGAAAGTAAGGCTTAGTGAGGGCAGAGTGGGTGAATTGCAGGGCCTCCCAGGTACTTTACAGAAGAAAAAAGAAAGATAGTGAATCATTAGGCTTTCTTATAAAGTCATTCAAATATTTTAAGAAAGAGAAGTGACCTGAAGTGTCAGATTTAGTTACTTCTGGGAGGGCTTGTGTCCTAGCCCTCCAAAGTCCTGAGCATTCTCGTTCTCTAAACCCACCTCCAGGATGATCCGCATAACCTTTTTATAACCACTATGACTCATTTTACCTATTTTCCACATGTATTTGTGAATATGATTTATGTTCATCTTTCTCTTATTTTTCAGTTTCATATACAAGTTAAGTGTATGTTTTCGTTGCTTTAATTGATTGTGCATCTTTCTCTGTATACTTATAGATAAGTATTGCTCAGGAAAATTTTTTTTTTGAGACAGCATCTTGCTCTGTTGCTCAGGCTAGAGTGTAGTGGCACAGTCATAGCTCACTGCACCCTCGACCTCTTGGGCTGAAGGGATCCTTACCCCTCAGTCTCCCAAGTGGCTAGAGCTACAGGCAAGCACCACTATGCCAGGCTAATCTTTTAATTTTTTTGTAGAGATGGGTCTTCTTATGTTTACCAGACTGGTCTTGAGCTCCTGGGCTCAAGAGATCCTCCCACCTCAGCCTCCCAAAGTGCTGGGATTATAGGCATGAGCACTGTGCCTGGCCAAAAGGATTTCTTAAATTAGGAATTTGTAAAATCATTTTAGTTAATTGCTTTGCAGTATTTGGGGAAATTTGCAGTATATTAATTAGTCATCTATGCAATGAAATTACAAACGAAAGTTAGATTACCAACTGTAACAAAAACAATACCTGTATTGATTGAGTTATTTTGTTTCATGGATTGTTTCTTTGTAGATTTTTATCCCTCAACTAGAAAATTTAAGTAGATGAAGACATGGCTTTAAATTTCCTTTATGATCAGAGTCTGGGTAAAATTCAAGTGGAACTATGGGCTGAGTCTAATTGTTCGCTCTTTTCATGTACTCAGTTGTTGATTCCTTCTTCACATATTTATTGAGACTTTTCTGAGTGCTGGTCATTGTTCTAGGGACTGGGGTTATAAAGACAGACAAGTCTTAGCTCCTTCCCCCTAGAACAAATGTATCTGGGTGAGGCAAACTTATCTACTCACAATAGTAATGTGGGTTGGAACAATTGTGCAGGTTCAAGCATGGGTTACCCTGGGAGCCAGGAATAAGAAAGATTGTCTGATTTCAGGGAAGCTTCAAAAAGTCATCTCTTGATGTAGAATCATAAAAAGATCAGTCAGTGGTGTTCAGGGGAAAGAGCTGGAGAGACATACTAGGAGAAGAAGCATGCTTTGTAAAACCATAGAAACACCCAGACTCATCCCAGGGCCATGAGAGCCTGGAGGGGCTGGTAACTTTAAAGTCAGGATCAGATCAAGAGATAGGACACCTTCTGTGCTTTTCTAAGAAGTTTCTGTTTCATCCTATAATCACTAGTCAAGCTCTGCACTCTTATGATCTCAACTCTGCCAACTACTTGTGAAAGGGCCTTAATTTCTCTGAATTTTGGTGTTTTCATCTCCTAATACAGAAATGGAAAGTTTTCCTCCCTAGGCTTATAATGAGTAAGAGAAATTATGTGAACATCTGAAACATGCTTCATGCGTATAGGTGCTCATGAAAATTAGTGACATCTCAATTTCCTTTCTTAGACAGAGATATAGTATCATCAGGTTTGTGTTTTGAAATAATTCCACCAGGAATTAAAGACAGGTGAGATTAGAAGCAGGGGTTGAACCAGGAGACTAATTCAAGAATTCAAATAGGAGGAGTAAGAATACTAAACCAGAGCTGTGGGATGTAAATGGGCATGAATATGAGGCTGAGTATTTCAAAATCATAACCACAATAATAATAATAACAACAACAATAATACAGCTGCCATTGCTAAATGTCAACTTCATAAACTCTCTTACACACTCCAGAAGTTATCTCATTAACCTTCATGATAATCTATATGAGAATAATATTCCCTTGTTTTTAATGAAAAATAAAATTAATGATACGAAAAGCTGAGGTAATACCCAGGGGTAAATATCCAAGGGAGAATTGGGATTCAAATCTTTATTTTTCTACCTCAAAAATCATTGCCTGTACCACTAGACTGAGCACTTACTTAATTCCTAATATGCTTTTCATTTTATAAATAAATCCTGCTAATTACCATAAGCACAGTAAGGTGAATTTTTCTCTATCTGTTCCCCTCTCTCTTTTTTCCCTTTATTATACTTTAAGTTCTAGGGTACATGTGCGCAACGTGCAGGTTTGTTACATACATATACATGTGCCATGTTGGTGTGCTGCACCCATTAACTCATCATTTACATTAGATGTATCTCCTCATGCTATCCCTCCTACCTCCCCACACCACACAACAGGTCCCAGTGTGTGATGTTCCCATTCCTGCGTCCAAGTGTTCTCATTGTTCAATTCCCACCATATGAGTGAGAACATGCGGTGTTTGGTTTTTGTCCTTGCGATAGTTTGCTGAGAATGATGGTTTCCAGCTTCATCCATGTCCCTACAAAGGACATGAACTCATCCTTTTTTTATGCCTGCATACTATTCCATGGCATATATGTGCCACATTTTCTTAATCCAGTCTATCATTGATGGACATTTGGGTTGGTTCGAAGTCTTTGCTATTGTGAATAGTGCCGCAGTAAACATACGTGTGCATGTGTCTTTACAGCAGCATGATTTATAATCCTTTGGGTATATACCCAGTAATGGGATGGCTGGGTCAAATAGTATTTCTGGTTCTAGATCCTTGAGGAATTGCCACACTGTCTTCCACAATGGTTGAACTAGTTTACAGTCCCACCAACAGTGTAAACATGTTCCTATTTCTCCACATCCTCTACAGCACCTGTTATCTCCTGACTTTTTAATGATCGCCATTCTAACTGGTGAAAGATGGTATCTCATTGTGGTTTTGATTTGCATTTTTCTGATGGCCAGTGATGATGAGCATTTTTCTCATGTGTCTTGGCTGCATAAATGTCTTCTTTTGAGAAACGTCTGTTCATATTCTTCACCCATTTTTTGATGGGGTTGTTTCTTTCTTATAAATTTGTTTGAGTTCTTTGTAGATTCTGGATATTAGCCCTTTGTCAGATGAGTAGATTGCAAAAATTTTCTACCATTTTCTAGGTTGCCTTTTCACTCTGATGGTAGTTTCTTTTGCTGTGCAGAAGCTCTTTAGTTTAATTAGATCCCATTTGTCAATTTTGGCTTTTGCTGCCATTGTTTTTGGTGTTTTAGACGTGAAGTCCTTGTCCATGCCTATGTCCTGAATGGTATTACCTAGGTTTTCTTCTAGGGTTTTTATGGTTTTAGGTCTAACATTTAAGTCTTTAATCCATCTTGAATTAATTTTTGTATAAGGTATAAGGAAGGGATCCAGTTTCAGCTTTCTACTTATGGCTAGCCAGTTTTCCCAGCACCATTTATTAAATAGGGAATCCTTTCCCCATTGCTTGTTTTTGTCAGGTTTGTCAAAGATCA
Organism: Rhinopithecus roxellana; assembly: GCF_007565055.1. NCBI lineage: Eukaryota > Metazoa > Chordata > Mammalia > Primates > Cercopithecidae > Rhinopithecus > Rhinopithecus roxellana. The sequence goes on along the minus strand of NC_044562.1, from coordinate 16,314,545 downwards.
GATGCTTATAGATGTGTGGTGTTATTTCTGAGGGCTCTGTTCTGTTCCATTGGTCTATATCTCTGTTTTGGTACCAGTACCATGCTGTTTTGGTTACTGTAGCCTTGTAGTGTAGTTTGAAGTCAGGTAGCGTGATGCCTCCAGCTTTGTTCTTTTGGCTTAGGATTGACTTGGCAATGTGCGCTCTTTTTTGGTCCATATGAACTTCAAAGCAGTTTTTCCAATTCTGTGACGAAAGTCATTGGTAGCTTGACGGGGATGGCATTGAATCTATAAATTACCTTGGGCAATATGGCCATTTTCGCGATATTGATTCTTCCTATCCATAAGCATGGAATGTTCTTCTATTTGTTTGTGTCCTCTTTTATTTCGTTCAGCAAGAGTTTGTAGTTCTCCTTGAAGAGGTCCTTCACATCCCTTGTAAGTTGGATTCCTAGGTATTTTATTCTTTTTGAAGCAATTGTGAATGGGAGTTCACTCATGATTTGGCTCTCTGTTTTTCTGTTATTGGTGTATAAGAATGCTTGTGAGTTTTGCACATTGATTTTGTATCCTAAGACTTTGCTGAAGTTGCTTATCCGCTTAAGGAAATTTTGGCTGAGACGACGGGGTTTTCTAGATACACAATCATGTCATCTGCAAACAGGGACAATTTGACATCCTCTTTTCCTAATTGAATACCCTTTATTTCTTTCTCCTGTCTGATTGCCCTGGCCAGAACTTCCAACACTATGTTGAATAGGAGTGGTGAGAGAGGGTATCCCTATCTTGTGCCATGTTCAAAGAGAATGCCTCCAGCTTTTGCCCATTCACTATGATACTGACTGTGTGTTATCATAAATAGTTCTTATCATTTTGAGATGCATCCCATCAGTACCTAATTTATTGAGAGTTTTTAGCATGAAGGGCTGTTGAATTTTGTCAAAAGCCTTTTCTGCACCTATTGAGATAATCATGTGGTTTTTGTCTTTGCTTCTGTTTATATGCTGGATTACATTTTTTGATTTGCATATGTTGAACCAGCCTTGCATCCCAGGGATGAAGCCCACTTGATCGTGACAGATAAGCTTTTTGATGAGCTGCTGGATTCGGTTTGCCAGTATTTTATTGAGGATTTTTGCACTGATGTTTATCAGGGACATTAGTGTAAAATTCTCTTTTTTTGTTGTGTCTCTGCCAGGCTTTGGTATCAGGATGATGTTGGCCTCATAAAATGAGTTACGGAGGATTCCCTCTTTTTCTATCAATTGGAATAGGTTCAGAAGGAATGGTACCAGCTCCTCTTTGTACCTCTGGTAGAATGTGGCTGTGAATCTGTCTGGTCCTGGACTTTTTTTGGTTGGTAAGCTATTAATTATTGCCTCAATTTCATAGTTTGTTATTGGTCTATTCAGAGATTCAACTTCTTCCTAGTTGAGTCTTCAGAGGGTGTGTGTGTCCAGGAATTTATCCATTTATTCGAGATTTTTTAGTTCATTTGTGTAGAGGTGTTTATAGTATTCTCTGATGGTAATTTGTATTTTGGTGGGATCGGTGGTGATATCCCTTTTATCATTTTTTATTGGGTCGATTTGATTCTTCTCTCTTTTCTTCTGTATTAGTCTTGCTAGCGGTCTTTCAATTTTGCTGATTTTTTCAAAAAACCAGCTCCTGGATTCATTGATTTTTGAAGGGTTCTTTGTATCTCTATCTCCTTCAGTTCTGCTCTGATCTTAGTTATTTCTTGCCTTCCGATAGCTTTTGAATTGGTTTGCCCTTGCTTTTAACTGTGATGTTAGGGTGTCAATTTTAGATCTTTCTTGCTGTCTCTTGTGGGCATTTGGTACTATAAATTTCCCTCTACACACTGCTTTAAATGTGTCCCAGAGATTCTGGTATATTGTGTCTTTGTTCTCATTGGTTACAAAGAACATCTTTATTTCTGCCTTCATTTCGTTATGTACCCAGTAGTCATTCGGAAGCAGGTTGTTCAGTTTCCTTGTAGTGGAGCAGTTTTGAGTGAGTTTCTTAATCTTGAGTTCTAGTTTGATTGCACTGTGTTCTGAGAGACAGTTTGTTATAATTTCTGTTCTTTTACGTTTGCTGAGGAGTGCTTTACTTCCAACTATGTGGTCAATTTTGGAATAAGTGTGATGTGGTGCTGAGAAGAATGTATATTCTGTTGATTTGGGGTGGAGAGTTCTGTAGATGTCTATTAGGTCTGTTTGGTGCAGGGCTGAGTTCAATTCCTGGATATCCTTGTTAACTTTCTGTCTCATTGATCTATCTAATGTTGACAGTGGAGTGTTAAAGTCTCTCATTATTATTATGTGGGAGGCTAAGTCTCTTTGTAGGTCTCTAAGGACTAGCTTTATGACTGGGTGCTCCTGTATTGGGTGCATATATATTTAGGATAGTTAGCTCTTCATGCTTTACCATTATGTAATGGCCTTGTCTCTTTTGATCTTTGTTAGTTTAAAGTCTGTTTTATCAGAGACTAGGATTGCAATCCCTGTCTTCTTTTTTGTTTTCCATTTGCTTGGTAGATCTTCCTCTATCCCTTTATTTTGAGCCTGTGTGGGTCTCTGCACATGTGATGGGTCTCCTAAATACAGCACACTGATGGATCTTGACTCTTTATCCAATTTGCCAGTCTGTGTCTTTTAATTGGACCATTTAGCCCATTTATGTTTAAAGTTAATATTGTTATGTGTGAATTTGATCCTGTCATTATGTTGTTAGCTGGTTAAGTTGCTCATTAGTTGCAGTTTCTTCCTAGCATCGATGGTCTTTACAATTTGGCATGTTTTTACAGTGGCTGGTACCGGTTGTTCCTTTTCATGTTTAGTGCTTCCTTCAGGAGCTCTTGTAGGGCAGGGCTGGTGGTGACAAAGCCTCTCAGCATTTACTTGTCTGTAAGGGATTTTATTTCTCCTTCACTTATGAAGCTTAGTTTGGCTGGATATGAAATTCTGGGTTGAAAATTATTTTCTTTAAGAATGTTGAATATTGGCCCCACTCTCTTTTGGCTTGTACAGTTTCTACCAAGAGATCTGCTGTTAGTCTGATGGGCTTCCCTTTGTGGGTACCCCAACCTTTCTGTCTGGCTGTCCTTAACATTTTTTCCTTCATTTCAACTTTGGTAAATCTGACAATTATTTGTCTTGAAGTTGCTCTTCTTGAGGAGTATCTTGGTGGCGTTCTCTGTATTTCCTGAATTTGAATGTTCACCTGCCTTGGTAGGTTGGGGAAGTTCTCCTGGATAATATCCTGCAGAGCGTTTTCCAGCTTGGTTCCATTCTTCCCACCACTTTCAGGTACACCTATCAGACATAGATTTGGTCTTTTCACATAGTCCCATGTTTCTTGGAGGCTTTGTTCATTTCTTTTAACTCTTTTCTTCTCTAAACTTCTCTTCTCAGTTCATTTCATTCATTTGAGCTTCAATTACTGATACCTTTTCTTCCAGTTGATTGAATCAGCTACTAAGCTTGTGCATTCATCACGTGGTTCTCGTGCCATGATTTTCAGCTCCATCAGGTCATGTAAGGACTTCTCTACATTAGTTATTCTAGTTAGCCATTCGTCTAATCTTTTTTCAATGTTTTTAGCTTCTTTGTGATGGGTTTGAACTTCCTCCTTTAGCTCAGGGAAGTTTGATCTTCTGAAGCCTTCTTCTCTCAACTCATCAAAGTCATTCTCCGTCCAGCTTTGTTCCATTGCTGGCGAGGAGCTGTGTTCCTCTGGAAGGGGAGAAGTACTCTGATTTTCAGAATTTTCAGCTTTTCTTCTCTGTTTTTTTCCCCATCTTTGTGGTTTTATCTACCTTTGGTCTTTGATGATGGTGACGTACAGATGGAGTTTTGGTATGGATATCCTTTCTGTTTGTTAGTTTTCCTTCTAACAGTCAGGACCCTTAGCTGCAGGTCTGTTGGAATTTGCTGGAGGTCCACTCCAGATGCTGTTTGCCTGGGTATCAGCAGCAGAGGCTGCGGAACAGCAAATATTGCTTAACAGCAAATGTTGCTGCCTGATTGTTCCTCTGGAAGTTTTGTTTCAGAGGGGTACCTGGCCGTGTTAGGTGTCAGTCTGCCCCTACTGGAGGGTGCCTCCTAGTTAGGCTACTCTGGGATCAGGGACCCACTTGAGGAGGCAGTCTGTTCATTCTCAGTTCTCAAAATCTGTGCCGGGAGAACCACTACTCTCTTCAAAGCTGTCAGACAGGGACATTTAACTCTGCAGAGGTTTCTCCTGCCTTTTGTTCAGCTATGCCCTGCCTCCAGAGGTGGAGTCTACAGAGGCAGGCCGGCTTCTTTGAGCTGCAGTGGGCTCCACCCAGTTTGAGTTTGCCGGTCGTTTTGTTTACCTACTCAAGCCTCAGCAATGGTGGGTGCCCCTCCCCAGCCTCACTGCCGCCTTGCAGTTCCATCTCAGACTGCAGTGCTAGCAATGAGGGAGGCTCCATGGGCGTGGGACCCTCTGAGCCAGGTGCAGGATATAATCTCCTGGTGTGCTGTTTGCTAAGACCATTGGAAAGCTCAGTATTAGGGTGGCAGTGACCCAATTTTCCAGGTGCCATCTGTCACAGTTTCACTTGGCTATGAAAGGGAATTCCCTGACTCCTTGTGCTTCCCGGTTGAGGTGATGCCTCGCCCTGCTTCAGCTCATGCTCAGTGCATTGCACCCACTGCCCTGCACCCACTGTCCGACAAGCACCAGTGAGATGAACCTAGTACCTCAGCTGGAAATGCAGAAATCACCCGTCTTCTGCATTGTTTACACTGGGAGCTATAGACTGGAGCTGTTCCTATTCGGCCATCTTGGAACCACCCCCTCTGCCTTACCCCCCATCTCTTATCTGTATTTCCTTTCTTCTCTCCTCCATTTTCATCATTTGGCACATATTATGCCACCTTGAAAATTTTCAAAGTCATAATCAAATTGGTCTTGACTTCCGTCTGTAAATAAGTAATGGATCTCTTTTCTTTCAGTGCTGGTTTTAAATAGATTGAGGCAGTTGTTTGGTAATTCAGTAAAACGTGGTTATTAAGTCCCTTGTATATGCCAGTCACTCTCTTGAAAAGAAGACCCATGAATTCATGCTTTATAGGAGTGAGATGTGGATTTTAAATAGAAAAGCAAAGGAACTTTATTTAGCTGTGGGGAAAGAAAGCACAATTTAATGACCTGAGTTAACGCTCTCAAAATGTCTAGAGGAAAAGTAGGAAAATAGAAATGTCCAAAAGCCTTTTCTACACACTATCAAATAAACATATATTTGGGAATACATGAATATTGGATTTAAAATAGTAAAATTAAATATCTTATGTACCTTTCTCAGAAAATTTGTACATATACACATACATCATGCATTTAGAAGTAAATATGGAGGAATAGTAGGGTTGTTTATAAAGTATCTAGACACACACACACACACACACACACACACACACACAAACCCACAAAATATTTTCAACCAGAAAGGGAAAGACCAGATTGCAAAGCATTATGATAAGGCATTTTAGTTGGGGGGTCTTAGGAATTGTAATTATATAGACACAAATTGCAGTGAAGGCTAAACTGTGTCCAGAGAGAGGGAACAGAGTAGGGAATTTTAAAAGTGCACTGAGGGTGATTACATAAATTTTCTTGAAGAAATTGTCACTGGTGGAGGTGGCTGACTTAGTACATGAATCCATAGATGATTTTTTTTTTTTTTTTTTTTGTCACTGTTCAGGAGTTGCAGCATTGGTGAAATTCAGCTGTTTTCCAGGATGTTCCGGTCATTGCAGTTTGGCCTAGTTCAAAGGTTCAAGGCAAGTTCTTGCATTTTCTTTTGTTTTTCTTTGTTTTGTTTTGTAAGGTTGCAGGTTGTGTGGATAGTTCTGCTTAGAATGGCTTCCTGACTCCATTTTAGAGCTCTGAACCAGGGTGACACCATTTTCTATATCACAGTTCATAGTATAAAAGTGAATTATAATCCTTCTGCAGGTTATGACACCGTCTCATGAGATTTGTAGAGAAATAAAAATGTTTGTAAAGGCCAAACACTGTAAGATTTAATAAGAAGTTGTCTATAAGCATGACTGCTTTATCTGTTTAATGCTTGATTTCCTCTTTGCTAAGCTAACGTCCAGTGTGACCAGTTGATAACTACTCATTTTTGGAGTTGGTATATCACACTGAAAGATCAGTCTTTAATATCACAAACGCATCAGCTTGAATCCTGTCCCCTACATTTATTCATTTGCTGTGTTACTTTGGAGAGATGACATAAGCTATCTGCATCTCATTTTTTTCTCTTCCAAAATGCTGTCCTTATATATTAGTTTTGATGTATTTAAAGAGGTGGGGACAAAACAAATGGTAGTTATGGATCTTATTGTTGTTACTATCCTAAAAATTTCCTCTACACGAAAGATACTTGTGGCCCTGATTTACCTTCCTTAATTTCAAATGTCTAGTATAAAATCAAGCAGGAACATTGGTAAACCATGAAAACAGAAAAGTTGGAGAATGGGTTATTCTAGAACACAAGGGTGATTACCTTTTTTTTTTTTTTTTTTTTTTTTTTCCTATTCGAGTGGTTCTGAAGGGGTAAATTACAGGCCTGTTTGTATTACCAGGAGGCTTATTAAAAATGCAAATTCACGATTCTTACCTTATGCATCAGAATCTGGAGGTAGGGCCAAGGAAACTGTTTAAACACGTTTTTGTGGTGATTAAGTATGCACATTCATGTTTGAGAACCATTGCTCTGCACTACCCTTTATGCTTTTTACCTTTACAGTCTCTCCTCTCCTGCTTAACAAACGATTTTGAGCCCACCTGTTTTTGTCTTGGGAAGATGTCGAAGCCAAATCACAGCTGAAATAACAACCCGCTGCACCCACCTTTTGATGTCTTTTAACCTCAGAATGCTTCTTCAAAGCTCCTTCTCTCTGAGCATTATCCCTACAGGAGGACTTCTCATAAGGTCCAAACATTTAGTAAATTCACTGTCCAATGCCTTGGAGAGTTCTCATTGTTTAGAACCAGATTTGGAATATGTTCGAGTTTTCTTGTTTCTCAAAATTTATCTCTTGTTATTTTACTCTCTTGTATTAGGAGGTAAGGAATACCAAGAGAACCCTTGCTGGAGACCAGAAAGAAATGGGCAAGGAACAATAATGCCTTGTCCTTGCGTGAACAAAAAGCACATGTGCAGCTGTAACAATACAAAAATACATTTTTGGCAGTAATAATAACACTATTATTTCTAAGTGCTGGCTCCCGCTTTTTTTTTGTTGTTTTTTTTTTTTTTTTGGTTTTGTTTTGTTTTGTTTTTTTGAGACGGAGTCTCGCTCTGTCGCCCAGGCTGGAGTGCAGTGGCCCGATCTCAGCTCACTGCAAGCTCCGCCTCCGGGTTTTAGCCATTGTCTTGCCTCAGCCTCCCGAGTAGCTGGGACTACAGGCGCCCGCCACCTCGCCCGGCTAGTTTTTTGTATTTTTTAGTAGAGACGGGGTTTCACCATATTAGCCAGGATGGTCTCGATCTCCTGACCTCGTGATCTGCCCGTCTCGGCCTCCCAAAGTGCTGGGATTACAGGCTTGAGCCACCGCACCCGGCCTGGGCTCCCATTTTTACACTCTTGACTGTACCCACAACCATGTCACACTGGCACTATCACCAGCTCCATTCATCAAACAAGAAAACCAAGGTTTTAATGACTTTCTCAGTAACTCAGTGAATTAATGGTGAGACCAGGATTTCTTCCTGTACATCTGAACTCCAGTGCTCATGCTTTTAACTACTAAGTTTGAGTGTGTCAAGAAAAACTTTCAAGAAAAACTTTCTAGGTACTTGCCTCTTTCTTTACGGAGTGATACAGTGGGTGGCTCAGCAAACAGTGTAAAAGGAAGAAACTCAGGTCTGGCTAGCCTTTATATTTTAGGGATAAAGGGACAAAATAATAAAACAAGAATGAGCTTTCTTTTTATTGCTGCATAATAGGTGCACATGGTTTTGGGGTATGTGTGATAATTAAATACACTCATATAATTTGTAAAGATCAGCTCAGTGCACTTGGGATGCCCATTACCTTAAAAATATGTATTTTTAATGCCAGAAACATTCAAATTATTCTCTTTTAACTATTTTGTAATGTACAATAGATTATTCAGACAGTCTTCTATAGTGCCTGATTTGTTCAATAGATTTAGAGTTTGGGTATAGATATGGACCAAGTTCCAAGCAAATAATAAAGAATATGCATTTGCTTAGAGTTTTCAGGATCCATGTGGTGGTTTGAGGGGTTTGTTGCTAAGAAATGTCAGTATTTGGGCCCCAATATATATTTTTAGATTTAAATACAACGCACTGATTCTTGACATCTGGCATCACCCAATCAAGAAAGTGTGTGTTTTATGTTAGTTGTTTTGTTAATATTGCTGGTGTTCCATTTTACTGTAATCTAGAGGATATCAAACACAGTTTGGCCATTTTATGAATATTAAGACAATCAGTCATAAGTTCTTGTGATTTTCCAAGTATCTTCAGCTGGCATGAGAATAGAAATTCTCTTTCAGGAAGCTCACTTAACTTCAATATGAATTTCTAATTCAATGATGAATAAATAAAAGCCATCAAATATTTATAAGGTATGCATTTAAAATTATAGTAATGATTATATCTTGTACATTGCCTTTATTTGAACAATCAAGTTATTTTGCAAAGCTAAATCACTGAACCAAGATGCGACCCTTAGATCAAAAGCAATTCAGGATTCAAAAAAAAATGTACAAATATATATATCGAAGGATAGCTTTCCTCACAAGAATGCTGGATCAGGTCGACTCATTGCTTTTCTGTATGTGGTCATGGGAAAATTATTCCTTTTTCGTGTGGATTCACTTTCCTTAAAAACACACTTTTAGTCACTATGTACACTATTCTTCCAGATCCCTAAGCACCCACTCTCCAGAATAGCTTTTAACTTAATCTCCTTCTTTCCTCAATAGCCAATCCATCTCCAATTCCAATGGATCATTTTATCACTTTTCTCTTTACTCCTGTCTTTAAATAAAGCTTTGTGTAGCTCCTACTCCAAAAGACTGAGCCTCTCCGAGGCTTGCTCTTTCTCATGCAAACAGTTGGGTGGAAAGTCTGCAGGTGCATTCATGCAGAGCCCACTTTCATATTGTCACCATTCTGGTAAAGGGATTCAAATGTGTTATGTTTTTGTTTTTTTCTTGTCTGAATAAGTTTGATTGTGTTTCAAAAACTCAAAATGACAGAGTTCTCATTGATAAGATCACTCCAACATTCACCTTCTTCTCACCATAACTCTCATTCTTCGACCCACCTATGTCTTCCTACTCTCTCCTATCTGTCTTCATCATTTCCACCTCAGGAACGTGTTGTATAGGGGTGTAACTGGTTTTTCTTCTTATCTTTTTATCTGAATCTCACCCTATCCTTCTTAGGAACGTGGTTCTATGACGTGTGCTTGTTAGAATATACAAAGTCTCAGCTAGTTATGCATTCAATTTCCCATTCTACCATTAGTATCTCAATAACCTCCATTAATTTACTCAACAGTGCTGAGCCTTATTTCCTAATAATTCTGCTTCACAGTGACCTATTACTTTCTTTTGAATATTTCTTGCTGTTTTTTAGCAGATAAGAAATCCATCACAATGATTCTCAACCTTTGGTGGAAATAATTTTATCAAAAAATTGGGTTTCTGCCACAATATAAATGAAAGCCAGATTTGCTGTAAGGAAGACATTTACATATTGAAGGGCCTTCTATTACTGTATTTAGACTTTAAAAATGTCAAGAATGAAAAAATAATAATTTGAAGGTGCAACTGTTTTGATATGGCATATTAGTTATACTTTCTCATAGACATAAATAAAATATTCAAATGTCAGCAAGAATATGAAATATGTGAACATGTTAATTAAAGAATGAATTTTTGGTAAGTATTAGAAATACTGTTTTAGAACACATATTACAAGTGTTGATTGACAACTTTACCAGCTATCTCAAAGTCCTTTCATATATCTATAAGGCTGTTTCATATATATGCATTGCTTCTTCAATCTAGTTACAAATGCATTGTGAGCAAAGATTTATTAGAAGTCCTTATTTTGTACCTACCAGATTGAGGGAAATCATGCTGGACATATGTTTGTAATAGATGAATAGAATTGCTTGGGATTAAAAGTGGGCTTGACTGAATTGCCTGAGTAATCCTGAGACAAGTCTAACCAGTCCCTAAACATTGGATAAATGGTATTCAAAATGAAGACTTGGAAGCTCCATGATCAGATTTTAAAAGCTGTGCCATGTCTTCTTCCCTGGGCCCTCATGATTTACTCACTGGTTCCTTCTGACACCTGATATCTCATGTAAAATGAAAAGCTAATAGTTCATCATTTTTCTGAACTATTATTTTCAACATTAATTCAAAAATACTCATTTAACTTTTTTTTTTTACATTAATCACAGTATCACTTACCTTTGCTCGCTAGTAAGCTCAAGTTTAAGGATAAGGAAAGTAGTATATGTATACATATTTTTTTCATACTGCATTTCCAGGACTGAAACACATTTATCCAGATGACATTTCTCAAACTCTTATTTCTATAAATGAATGTGTTCTATCAAGGCAAAACGCAAAGTTTAGAATTTCAGCTAGATCAACTCTTAGTAGCATTTTGTCAAAACGCAGGTTCCGATCACCCGCTGCCTGTCTGACACCACTTTCTGCTATACTCTATACTCAGCAGCTTTTTCCTTTCTCTCATCTCACTGCACTAATCCAACTCCAGATCCCTGATCTGACCCATTTCAAGTGATTTGATAAACCTGCTCCATTCATTGGCCACCCGAATGCAGAAAACATTAGAAACTAGATCTTGGAGAAAAGGACCAGAATTGGGCAAAGTGTTCTTATGATATTATTGCCAGGGTAGCATTGCAGGAACAGTATAGACTCCTGGAAGCAGCTTAATTATGACCACCACAGTCCTTGATTTCAGATGGACCTAGGTTTGAAATCTGGACCTTGGTTACTTGGGCAAAGAACTTAACATTGGAAAATCTTAGTTTTCTCAGGAAAGTACTAAAACATATCTTATGTGCTCATTATGAGGATTAAATTATGCATGTACAATGCTTTCACAGTGCTGAGATCATAATAATATATGCTAGAGATTGCAGTTATTGTTGTACTGCTGCTATTTAGAAATAAAATTGAGTTCAGTTACTAGCTACCTCACACACTCACTTTCTGATAAATAGAATAATGTGATTTCAAATAATCATTTGTATAAAATCTTACATAAGAGGCATTCAAAATATCTGTGTTTCCTTCTTTGCCAGGAAAGAATAATGATCAAATGATATGTCTATAGTGCATACAGATGGAAAAAACCACAAAAGTTCAAGAGAGTATTTTTCTATTTGTTTTGTTGTCTTTGTTATTGTTTCTGTACTTTTCAGTGATAGTGACCTTGTTTATTCTTATTCTCCACAATCTCTAATGAACACAGCACCTGCATATATATTAATTTTTCTGATAATAAACCAATCAAGCTGTATCATTCTTCCCTGCTGATTTGATTGGCATGCTAATCCCCACAATACACCATTCCACAATAAATTTGTATTTTGGCCAATTCACAACTTCACACTCTGTGATTACAGTTAACATGGAGAATTTTTGTTGATCCAAGTATTGTTTTGCTGAAGTCTGGTTCATTTAATTAAAATTTCAAGCCTATGCTGTACCACTCAGAGAAACTGCAATACATTAACACAGAAAATATTTTTTCAGAAAAATTAAAGGTCGACCAGATAAAGTAAGAAAAAAATATTATTACAACACCATTAAATATGCTTACCACCTTAAACCTGCTTGATACAGCAGCATGGCTTAGAATAGTTGGAAGACAAAAAAGATAGTGGTTTCCATTCTTCTCGTGCTTTGGAACTCTGCCAATTCAACCAACTTCCTTATATGGGGTCAGTGTTTAAAATAGAAACACAAATTATTATTTCATTCATTCAATAGCTATATGTTTAGTATATGTGATTTACTAGACTCTGACATAATTATTGGGGGAGGAAGTAGGGGAATAATAAGAAAATAAAAAGCCCATGTCATCATCCAGAATATATTTTTATGAGAAAAGATAGATGATCAACTTGTAAGCAAAAAAATAACAATGCCAGTTAATGAGAAGTACCGAGGGAAAAATGCAAAAAATAATAAGACAGAATGTCTCCTGTAGATGGGGTAGAGAGGGAGCTGCTTCCACTGCCATAGTCAGGGAAGCTCCCTGAGGGACTGAGAGTTCAATGCTGTAAAGGAGCTACTAACATACATTGAGAAAGTGTTCTAGAAAGAAGGAAGAACAAGCAGTCTGCAGACTATAGTACCGCTCACCCTGAAGTCCAAATGCATGCAGTAAACTTGAGGGTCATGAGGGGTCGGGGGAAGGCTAGAATTAGAGGGAAGGAAATGTAAGGAAAAGTTGCAGGAGCCAAGGTGCTAGCAGTGAGGGTGATGAGAAAAGTTCCAAGCCAGGAAATACACTGAGAGGAGTTGTACTGGATTAGTTAGATTGGATGTGGAGACGACGCGGGGGAAAAACAAGAAAAAATAAAAAAATAAAAAACATGAGAGGAGGACGCCTAGGTTTTGGCTTGAATTATTGGGTGGATGGTGATGCCAATAAAAAAGACAGAAAGACAAAAGAGAACTTGTGAATGAGGAAACGGCAGTTTTGTTGAAGGTCAGATCCCTATTAGACATCCGGATGGAGATGCCAGGTGGGCAGCCACTCTTTCTGGAGCACAGGGGAAGAGCTAGAGACATATAGTGTGAGGTCATCAAAACACCAACTGCACTTACAGCCATGTGGCTGAATGAATGAGAGCTCTTAGGGAAAGAAAATGGATATAATAAAAGTCAAGGGTCCCAAAACTGGGGAAAAAATGGAGAATCTGCAAAACGTCAAACACATGAGAAAACAAAACAAAAAACTGTAGGGTGGTAGTATAACAAGAGGTATGGTGTTCAAGAAGCCTGGAGAACAAGAATTTTCAAGAAGTAGGAATAATCAACTATAAAAAATTATATATGAGATCAAGTAAGATATGATTAGGAATTAATCGGCCAATGTGGCCACTTGGGGTGTATGGGTGGTCTTCTTGACATTTCTGGTCATTTTCTTTAACTTATAAACCTGCTGTTACATGACCATATTATTACCTGGGAAAGACTGAATTATTTACAGCTCTCTATTTCCTCTTTGTAATTAGATCACATACTTATATCTTCTGCTATGCCTCCAAGTAAAGTAGGCAAAGTACTCATCTCTTTCTCTTGCTTTGGGGCGTGGCCATCTAACTACTCTGGTCATGGAAGAAAGACAGAATATATCTGTAAAAGGTAAAACTTTGAATAGTCAGAGTCTGGTGTGGAATCCAGAGGATTCCCAAATAGATAATAGAGAGAAGTTTAGAAAGAATCAAGTATATTTCTCCCAGTGCAATGAGAGAAAAGTCAGAGTATATGGGGAAAGATGCAAGCAGGTTAGTAGATACAGTGGTAGGAAGTCAAAGATGTTCTAATCTTCACCTCTCTGCTAAACCTTCACCAAACTATCGCTGCTAAATTATATACAGACTCTGCTCTGCTTAGTCTCTGAAAAAATTACTACCAAGGGAAGTAATGTCAGTCCAATAGACTGAGATTAGGGGTTGCTCCCTCGGGATTAGCAAAAGTCCAGCATTCCAGACGTCCAGCAACCTGAGGGGGATGCTCATAGAGAATGAATAACACCTTTGCATTATTTAGGATGGGAATAGACTTCAGAAACTATAGACATAAAATTGTGCAATGACCCAACACAATGTAAGTTTATTTTCTCATCACACAATAGTCTATGATGGAAGCTCTTTGATTGATGATTTTCCTTCTTCCAGGACCATCTCATCAAAGGCTCCCACCTTCCTAGAGTATTGGTTCTCAAATGTTAGAATGCATTAGGATTACCTGAATGGCTTGTTAAAACACAGGGATCTGGGTCCTACCTTCAGATATTCCTGATTAAGTAAGGCTGCAGTGGGGCTGAAGAATTTAATATTTTTTTTTAGAATTTCCCCAAGTAAGAAGCTGCTGCTCTGTGAGCAAGTTCTAGAACCACTACCCTAGAGGAATCATTCTTGACTTAAACCAGACAATGACAGGGCAAATGTGTTTCAGAGGGATGTGCTGACATTTTTGTGACACTCCTCTTTATCCTTCTTCGGGCTGCTCTATGCCCCAAGAGACCTGCACTAATGGTCACGTCTCACCACCAGGCTGAATTTGGGCTCAGCCAGTAAGGAATATGAGCAAGCAATAAGTGGCAGAGAGGAGAGAGACTGGATTACTGATTCTCTTCCCAGTGGAGTTGCTGCCTGCTGGCTGTGTCCACAGCTGAAGGTTCTATCTCCTGGCAGATAGTCCCCTCTACATGCCTCTCTGTCTCTGTGTTTCTAGTACCTATATCCTCCTCATGTCCTTCCAGGCTTAGGGAGTTCCAGGACCTCCCTGCTATTAGCCCTGGGAGTTGCACTGTCCTTTATGGCATCCTTATATCCTGACTTCACTTGTATAATCATGTTATTAAACTCTTCTTAAATGACTCAATTTGAGCCTGTAATTTATTTCAGACAAGGAGTGTGGTTGATATAAAAGACGTAACAATTTTTCTTAAAAGACTTGGCTAAAAATGACAGACCTGATTTCTGCTTTATTTTATTAGTTAACTGCAAGTAAGGTCAGGGAATTTGTCTAGCTTTGCTCCCAGAAAAAAAAAAAAAAAAAAAAAAAAAAAAATTCTTTTTTCTCGTGAACAGTCTTTCCCCACACTTAAATTTGCTATGACCTAGTGGCAAATTGGGTAGCTGGAAACAAGTTTATAACAACTTAAACTTAGAACGTAATTCTATTTCACATATATACACAGAAATGTTTCTGATACATACTTGGTAAATTGAGGGGCAAATATACATTGTTGTATACATAACTTTACCAAGAGATGTCTACTATTTCAGGAAATCTTATCAACAACACTTATTAAGTCACCATTACAAGACAAGGAAAACCTGGCATTTGACCATTTTATCATGTGTTCTAGTGTAGTCTTACCTCAGTATTCACGTGCTGAAATAAATATATATTTTATATATATATATATAGTTTTATCTTCTGTTAAAAATATGAAATTCAATTGATTTTTTCTTTTAAAATCACATGCACTTAAATCAGAGTACAATATTATAGTTTATAAATGAAAGCATGTGTTATAAAAGAAGGTATTGGGTTTTTAAGGACTGAGAACAGTATTTTGTAAAGAGAAACCTTTTGAAAGATTTATAGTCTCACACCTGTGGGAAACCTTAGGTCTAAACTAGTGAATCATCATAGTTAGCAAATAGAGGAAAGTGGACAGATGTCAGTGATGAACAAGTGACAGTTGGATGGAAGCCACCAGACACTCCAGCCCCAGATGATCTGAAGAATGGTGAGGCTGTTTGCAGAAATTCTTCCATACATGAACCCAGTCATTGTTTATGAGTTTCATGACTTTCCCAGCCACTGATAATTGTACCTCGAGTTTGAGTCTTGAGAACAATTGGAGAAAGGCCCAGAGGCAGGGATAAAATCCATTTATTTGTTCATTAAGTAGCACAATTTCAGTAACAACATAGGATATTATTAATACTGCCTGGGGGTATAGCATATTTTCCCTCTTTTGCAATGTGGGTATTAGATTAGAAATTATGATCCAACATGTAAGCAAAATATTAGTCTTTATACCTCCATTGAAATAATATAAAAGAACTGCAACAAAGAGAATAAACACATGCATGAGTGTACATGCAGGCATGCACACACACACACTCATACCCTGACTGGTAAAGGATGGCATTCACAAGTTATTAATACCAAATTTGCATGCTATTTAGAGCCTATTGGAGCTTATAAAGCCTTTCTGCTACATTCCCTCATGTCTTCCTCACCACAGCCCCCTGGAATAGTTATTTTTATATTTAATTATTTGCTGAAGAACACCATGGAACTCAGAAAGGCTAATTAAATAGCCCAACATTACCAAGTTAGTAAAGTGTGGAGTTAGGAATCAAGATTTAAAATTCAAACATGTATTCTTATACCGTAAGTGATTTTTTCTTGCACACTGAGCTCTGTGTCAGAAACGTTTGAGGTGATGAAAGGAAGAAGCGACCTTGGATTTGGTTATGAAGGCCAGACCAATTATGTGAAATATGGAAAAAATATTCTCATCTCCAAATTTCTTTCAATGCTTTGTATTTGTTTTTTGACATCACTACATCAATGGAATTGTTTACTCATATTATTATTTTTTGATAATTAGTAGAACAATTTTTTTATTTTAACTTGATCTCTGAATTTTTTATTATAAAATAAGATATATGTAGATGTAGATACATTTCTCTAGGTTCGTTTTTAGTGTTCATTATAATAGAATTAACACCATTCCTACACACAGTCTCCTTGGGCAAGGTTAACTATTCCTCCGGCTTCAACTACAGCCTATAAGCTGCTGACATTTACATTTCTCTCCTGAGCTCAAGACCTCACTGTGCAATTGGTGATTCAACATCTCTTAGATATCTCATGAGCACTTCAGACTCGATGTGTTCAGAGAACTTTTGAATGTCTTCCTTCCAGCCACTTCTCAACATCTATACATACTTCACACAACCTGCAACTTTTCCCTTCTTTTACTCATTATTATGAGTTCTAGTTATCAAATGGATAGAATTTACAGGCTGAGAACAGTAGTTCTATGATCTGGAAACCCGAGCTGCATCCTTGCTTGATCCTTCACTCAAATCAACTGCCACTTCCTGTATTAATCATTATAGCTGTTCATATTTAAGGTTCATCTTCTCTTAGTCACACTACCTCTACTTTAGTTCAGCTCGCCATCATCTACTAAGTGAACTACCTCAAATCATTCCAATTTTTTTGAACTCAGGCTTTGCAGTTTTTGATCCATTAGCCATGTCATAGCCAGAGTGATCAGTCTTAAAAGAAAATCTGATATTACCTCACTGTCCTCACCTCCAGTTACAGGCAGGTACACAGAAGAACGTGCAGGGCAGGGTGTGCCTTGTTTTCTTTTACTCTTTGGCTACTGTACGCTGTGCTCTCTATGCCTAAGAGCCTTTTGCAATTCCAGTTTTCCTTTAGTATACATCCCTGACAAAATCTACTCTTATCTCATCGGTTTACAGGTTTTTCCTCTTGCTCACTGGCTTATTATTATGATAGTGTTTTGCTCACACACTTAATTATGTGCATGTCTGTTTGTCTATTTCAGCCACTCATCTCCAGTCAACTTGAAAGCAAGAATTGCATTTTATACATCATTGGAATCCCAGAAGCTAACAGGGTCTGACACATAAAAGATACTCAGTTAATGTTGATAAAAATAATAAAAGAGTTAATTAATGAATGGATGAATGTTAGTAGGATATAGACAGAGTATATATAGTCAGAAATAGAAGTGTCTTACTCCTTCTTGGTTTGGCTGAGCTGGCTGTTCTATAGCAATGCTGTTCACCACACCCCTCAGTGATCTAGCTTGACCGAGAAAACTTTTGCTGGCAGAGACTGAAAGAATCATCACTGTAGGAGTGACATTGAAGGAGAGATGTTTGCACATGAGTTACATCACTCCTCTAAGACTGTCTCAGACAGACAGACAGACACAAACGAAATACCCCTGCTAGCCTCATGGAGTTTTCATGAGGGGTGAACGAGATGGTGGATTTTGCAGGCTGAAAACAACTTAATAAATGTATACTACGGCAGTATCAGTACACAAGGCTACTGGTTCAACTTTCTTGATGGAAATCAATTTTGATAATGTGAGTGATAAATTTAATCATACAATTCATTAAATGTATTCCACCATATCAATTCAGGGGAATCAGCTCAATTGTGTAAGACTATGTTTCTACTGAGACAGTTAAACATTTAGCAATTTATGACTAGCTATTTATGATGTAGCTATTTATGACTTTGATAATTTATGATATGAATATGGACTTTGAGAATTTCTCTTGCAGTCCCTGTCTCAAAATAAATGTTCAACGACCGCGGCTCATAGCTTTTTATTATCATTTATTATTTTAAAAATTAACAGAAAAATGCTCAGGCAATGTTTTACAATCATTCAATATTGCAGAAATATTTTTACTATGCTTTCAAAGGGTATCTATTTGTTCTCTTTTGCTCTTTGGCTACTGTACACTGTGCTCTCTACACCTACAATATTTTCCTGATAGCAGTGACACAATAAGTAATTGGGGAATTCTTAAATTTGGAGGATTAAAATATAGTATTGCTGTATTTCATATATCTTCAAGACATAGTTGTAATACCTAGAGAATGTGCGTGTGTGTGTGTGTGTGTGTAAGAATGCAAAAGAGAGAGAGTAATTTGAAAGTGTTAATTTCATTGTTGTAGGTTAAACATTTAAGGAAGTTTTCTAGCCAGAAGTGAATGGTGTGGTTGTGGTTTTAGGCTGTTTGTAAATTGAACTTTTTTTTTTTTTTTTTTTTTTTGAGACAGAGTCTCGCTCTGTGTCCCAGGCTGGAGTGCAGTGGTGCAATCTCGGCTCACTGCAAGCTCCGCCTCCCGGGTTCACGCCATTCTCCTGCCTCAGCCTCCTGAGTAGCTGGGACTACAGGCGCCCGCCACCTCGCCTGGCTAATTTTTAGTAGAGACGGGGTTTCACCATGGTCTCGATCTCCTGACCTTGTGATCCGCCTGCCTCGGCCTCCCAAAGTGCTGGGATTACAGGTGAACTTTTTTCTTTTATTTTTCTTTTGGACTTGGGTTGGTGGACTCTTAAGTAAAGCCAGCACCTAAAATACAGCAGTATGTCAAGCACTGACTTTTCCAAGGCCCTTCAGAAATGGGCACAAGTCCTTGATGTACATACAGGTCATTGTTCTTTTGAGGAAGGAAGATCAGTAACATATTTGCTTCTCAGATTCTTTTTTACTGTTGCCCTATAAAAATTTTGGACTTAATACATAGGTGAAGATTTAACATGAGCAATTACCAAAAATTAAATTACAAACTTTATGTGGCCACAGTATTTCTAGGCTGTTTGGGGTCAGCATAATACCCTACTCATGTCAAACTAAAGATCACCTTTGGTTTGGAGGTGTGAAGGATAAACAGTTTCAGAATAAGGTCTTTGGGAAGTCTCCTTTCAACTCATTATGAGACTGTTCTGTTATCTGGTAGCATTCACGTGCCAGGTCAGTACCTCTCAATGAATATCAAGGAAATATGGGATCACCACTATTTGGTATAAAGTAGAAAGAGACCCAGTGGAATAAGAAAATGATGTTAAAGGAGAGGACAATGAGAGGAAGTAAAGTCCATGTGTCAGCAATCTCACGGGCCCCAAACAGTTTGTTTTTCTCGAAGTAGATGCCTGTGCTTCAGGGAGAAAAAATTAATTATATCAAATGCCTGACAAACACATTTTGAAATATAAATCTCTTAGGCGATTGCAACATATTAATAGTGCATTTCTTTTTAAATGTTTGCTTACTTTTTTATTGTGGAAAAAATATTAATACATAACACCCCGGAGAATAATAGAATAATATAAAGTTAATTTATTTTTTATTAAATACAATAAAAATTCTATTTGAATGATCTGTGATTTTTAGTCATCTAGGCTATTATTAGTACAATAATTGATTTACAGTCAAGCACCTGGGTTAAAAAAAAATTAGTGTCTGTTCATGTGTAATAGAGACCACTGCCATTTAATGAATTATTTTAATTATCTCAAGCTTGACATTTTACAAGTTCGTAGTCTCTTTCTCATCTACCTTATGTGACTCCAAAAAGCAAAATACATTTTGTAAGGAGCTTATTTTAGGTATTGTTTATACAGGGCTACCAGACCAAGCCCTTTGATGGATTCTGAGTCACAAAACGGTGGGTTCAGTCAACCAAGATAATGAATTTCTACCAAACCCATCATATGGTATTAGCTTAATTGAGTTGCAGTATCAGCCCCAAAAGAGACAATCTAGTTCTCAGTTAGAAAGCAAGAAAGAAGTCTTATCTGATTCAGCCTTGCTTGGCAAACTTGACCTCCTGCTGACAAACACAGCATTCTGCCATCAGAGAAGAGTGTAAAGTGTAAGAATAGTATTATTGGATAGAACTTGATTTAAATCCCAGCTCGATCTCTTCCCAGCTGTATGACTACAGTACTTGCATCATTTTCTTCACCTGTTAATTGGCATTAAAAAGTATCAGTTCCTGGGGACTGTTATAAAGACTGAATTTTACACACGTACAAAGAACGTGGCTTCCTTGCAGCCGCAGATAACATGCATGCTTTCTCACTTTCTCCTTTTGACCTCTTAATTTTCTTTGTTTACTCCTTATTCATTGCCAGCATCGAGGAACACACAAAACACTAGTCTGTACACATAACTTGTCTTAGCTTTTGCATCCCTCTATTATTGCACATATAACCTACCTTGCAACTGTTTTACTTGCCCACACCTCCCACTAAACTGTGAACTTCTCAGCAGTGAGAATGATCTCTAATTCCTTGGAATATTATTTCTCGGTATAAATATTCGCAGTTTGCCACTGCCCCACAAATGTCTCTAAAGCACAGCCTATCTTCAAGAATCTCTTATGAAGAATAGAATACCATTAGTACAATTACTCCTCACTCCCTGGCTAATAAACAATTGCGAGGTGACAGCTGGCTTGCAACCCTCCGCTCGCTCTTGGCGCCGCCTCAGCCTCTTACCTCACTGTGGCCGCTCTTGAGGACCCCTTCAGCCCGCCGCTGCACTGTGGAAGCTCCTCTCTGGGCTGGAGAAGGACAGAGCCGGCTCCCTCTGCTTGCGGGGAGGTGTGGAGGGAGAGGCGCGGGCAGGAACCGGGGTTAGGGGGCTGCGCGAGGCTCTAGCGGGCCAGCGCGAATTCCGGGTGGGCTGGGCTCGGCGGCCTCCGCACTCGGAGCGCTGCCGGGCGCTACCGGCCCCAGGCAGTGAGGGGCTTAGCACCCGGGCCAGCAGCTGCGGAGGGTGCACCGGATCTCCCAGCAGTGCCGGCCCACCGGCGCTGCCTTCCAATTCTGGCGGGCCTCAGCTGCCTCCCAGGGCAGGCCTCGGGACCTGCACCCCGCCATGCCGGAGTCTCCCCTCCTGCCTTAGTCTCCTGAGGAGGCCTGAGCCTCCCCAAGGAGCGCCACCCCTTGCTCCGAGCACCAGGTCCCATCAATCACCCAAGGGCTGAGAAGTGCTGGCGCAAGGCTCGGGACTGATGGGCAGCTGCCTCTGCGGCCTGGTGGGGGATCCACTAGGTGAACTTAGAGAACCTTTATGTCTAGCTAAAGGATTGTAAATATACCAATCAGCATCCTGTGTGTAGCTCAAGGTTTGTAAACACAACAATCAGTGCTCTGGGTCTAATTAATCTGGTGAGGACTTGGAGAACTTTTACGTCTAGCTAGAGGATTGTAAACGCACCAATCAGCACCGTTAAAACAGACCAATCAGCTCTCTGTAAAAGGAACCAATCAGCTCCCTGTACAATGTACCAATCACGTCTCTGTAAAATGGGCCAATCAGCAGGAAGTGGATGGGGCCAGATGAATAAAAGCAGGCTGCTGCAGCCAGCAGAAGCTAACAGGTCAGGTCCTTTTGTAGTGGGTGGTACCTTTATTCTTTGGCTCTTTGTTATAACTTTTACTGCTGGTAAATCTTTGGGTGCATACTGCCTTTATAAGCTGTAAGGCTCAATGCCAAGGTCTGTAGTTTCACTAATGAAGCCACGGAGAGCACGAACCCACCAGGAGGAACCAACAGACCCACTGCCTTTAAGAGCTGTAACACTCCACGGGGCGCGGTGGCTTACGCCTGTAATCCCAGCACTTTGGGAGGCGGAGGCAGGTGGATCACGAGGTCAGGAGATAGAGATCATTCTGGCTAACGCGGTGAAACCCTGTCTCTACTAAAAAAAAAAAAAAAAAAAAAAAAGGCGGGCGTGGCCGCAGGCGCCTGTAGTCCTAGCTACTCCTGAGCTCCTGAGGCTGAGGCAGGAGAATGGCGTGAACCAGGGAGGCGGAGCTTGTAGTGAGTCAAGATGGCGCCGCTGAACTCCAGCCTGGGCGGCAGAGCGAGACTCCCTCTCAAAAAAAAAAAAAAAAAAAAAAGCTGTAACACTCACCAGAAAGGTTTGCAGCTTCCCTCCTGAAGTCAGCAAGACCACAAACCCACCAGAAGGAAAAAGCTGCAGACTCATCTGAATAGTTGAAGGAACAAACTCCGGACACGCCATCTTTAAGAACTGTTAGCACTCAACGGCCAGGGTCTGCAGCTTCGTTATTGAAGTCGGGGAGACCAAGAACCCACGAATTCTGGAAACACAGTGTTCTAGTTCTTCCTACATTGGACAATAGGTAAGTGTATGCATTTTGTTATCTGGTGCCAACATTTCCTTCTATTTGACTGCCTGTAGGGCATCCAGAGTATAGGGAGTTGGAGCATTCATGCTCTCACTAATTTACTTCCACTTTTGGATTTTTAAATATTTTCTTCATCTCAGGATCTCCTGATCTCCTAACAAGTTAATATGCAAACGCAAACTATTCTTTAAAGCCATGTCACTCGCTTATGAATTCCCTAACAGTGTGCTCTATTACTTTAACTTGTCCACACAGGAAGCAATCATGTCCATCTCTGAATTTTTTTTCCTTAATTGTGCAACTGTTTAGTTGTCTGTTGTTGCAAAACAACGCCAACATTTAGCAGCTGAAAACATAAAATTACCTTATGCAATTTGAGCATCAGGAATCTGAATGTGGCTTAACTCAGAGGATCTGACTTAGGTTCTCTCAGAAGGCTGTTGCTGAGGTGCTGGCCTGGGCTTCAGTCATCTGAAGGGGCAGAGCATCTCTTCCCAGCTCACTCATGTGGAGTAACTAGGAGGATTTCATTTCTCACTACATGAGGTCATCTATAGGGCATGGGATGGCAGCTGGCTTCCTCCAGACCGTGCGTGTGGTCCGGGAGCAGAGTGTGTGAAAAAGTTAGCAAAACAAAATCCACGTTGCCTTTTGAAACTGTCTCCACAGGGTTAACAAGAAGCCTTTAGATGAAGTACACATAAGCATTAATCAGGCTGCCTTTTGATCTATTTCTCTGTAGTGACTTAGGGACCACATAGGCCATGACTTAAACCATGAACTTCCTCACCTGTTTCTGTAGATAGCATCTGTTAGGCATTCTTGCACTGCTGTGAAGAAATGCCTGAGGCTGGGTCAAAGAAAAGAGGTTCAATGGGCTCATTGTTCTGCTGGCTGTACAGAAAGCATAGTTGTTTCTGCTTCTGGGGAGGCTTCAGGGAGCTTAAAATCATGGCAGAAGGTGAATGGGAAGCAGGAACATCTACATGACCTGGAGCAGGAGGAACAGAGAGGCAGAAGGTGACACAGTTTTAAACCACCAGATCTCAGAGAATTTACTATTGTGACAAGAGCACCAAGAAGGATGGTGTTTGAGCCTTGAGAAACTGCCCCCATGATCCTATCATCTCCCATTAGGTCCCACCTCCAGCATTGGATATTACAATTGAACATGATATTGGGGGTGGGGGGCACAAATTCAAACCATATCAGCACCTTTAACTGTAGGAGCTTAAAACTTTTCATTTGATCTGTTTTTTCACAATGGCTGATGGCAACGGGTCTGAAGACCCTGTAAATGAGCCAACTCGGTATGATAATGCAGTTTCTTCACTTCTTATGGCATCACACTTCACACTTTAACCAATCAACACCTTCACCTACTACCCATCCAAATTCCTTGAAGTCCGGGACCCAAACTGTCTGGGGATGCAAATCTGAGGTGTTCTTCTGTCTCTTTTTGACAGCTCTGATTGAAACTTTCTCTACGGCAACTATCAGTGTTGTGTTTTAGTGTATCAATTTATTGCACATCAGGCAATGGACCTATTATGGTTACACCTCTATAACCTGATCTTGGAATGGGATCCTACTGCTTATGCCTTATCCAGTTAATCACAGAGACCAATACTGGTACAGTATGGGAGGGGACCAAACAAGGCTGTGGAGATCCAGAGGTGGGCATCATCTTGAAGGCTGTCATCTTTCTCATTGGTCTTATACCTTTACTCTTTTTCTATCATTGAGTGTAGTATTTTCTTACACATGAGATCTCTTTCAATGCAAGACCCTTGATAGCTTATGTATTTTTTTTTCACCTTATACATTTCGTGTCTACAATGGTGTGGAATAAATATTGAATTAATAAAATAAAATCCATGTTTCATGAAAGTAATAAAAAAAACTAGCTTCTTAAGTAAGGACACTGGGATGTATAGGTTTAACTCGAAATATCAAAGGGAAAATCATATTTTAAAAAATGCAGAGGCTTTTACATAAATTCATAAGGACATTTGGGGAGGAAGTCTTGTCTTTATTTTTCTGGCTTATAAAAGAAAGGTGCTATTTTAAATTACAGATTCAATTCTAGCTGTAAATTACCAGGTGAAATGCAACTCTCCATTCCTTCACCAAAACATCCACGAGCCACCTACATTCAAAAGTACATGCAAATTAAAGAGAAGATGCAAACAGAAACCCTATTTTACACAAATTATGGTCACTTAACAAATCATCCTTGAGTTATCATGTAGGCAGAGGCTGAGCACAGGGATGATTGCATCTTTCAATCTGAATTTTTCTTTTTTTACAGGACTCTTTTCCTGTTTTTTAACAAGTTCCTGAAAATAATCCTATTATTTTTACCTTTTTCGTAACTCCACAAGACCTAATTCAATATTCTCTACATAAAACTATCATTTACATTCATTTTTCAGAAAAAGAATGACATTTAGTCAAATAATTTGTACTGTCACATTGGGCAGATTATGAATCCTCTCCAAGTTTCAGTTCCCTAGTTTGTAAAATAAGAATGTAGATGTTTATTATATTAAATTTCTATATTGAAATTAATGAATATGTGAAACTCTGAACTACAAGTATCTACCACAAAGCCTTGCTTTCCATGGCAAGTTCTCAATAAAGGTTTACTGAACTCAAAGTGTTTCTAAACAAAAGCTTGCTTAATTGGTAAGAAACAAATACAGTACGTGTTTAAAAGATACTTCCAACAGACTGACTAATGTCCGTGTTTTATCTTTTTCTTTTTGTTTTTTTTTTTTTTACTTTTAATAATGATGTATCTGTAGATTAACAGAAGAAATGTCATTCACATGTGTCAGTGTGCACCGGGGTGAATTAAAGGGTGATTACCACGCAGTGGGGTACAGATGGTTCTATACTCTTTCATTCTTTCTTCCTGCAATATGAGGTGAGTTAATGAAAACTCAAAAAATAGACCACCAGTAATTGTTTTCTTCTGTGGTGGTCTGGACCTTAGGGAGATAAGGGAACTTCAGGGAGTAACTTCATCCTGTGCTGTGAGAGGCAGAGAATTGAGAGACAGAGGTGGGAGTAGTCAGAGCTTGAGGCTGCTCCTTCAGTTCAGTCTATGAAAGCATCATATTTTGGGGTATTGGTTTCTGAGCCTTTATACTAGTATAATAATAGCAATTATTTCTTATAATTTATTATGTCTTGGGAAGTTTGTTAACTTTTCTACTAAATATCTCATTATCTACACCTCACAATGGATCATAATTTTGATTAAAAAAGTTAGATCTCTGATTATTACCTAAGTGTTTCTGTTCCTCTCAGCCAGCTTCATTTGTCAAATTGTTGTAGGGTTTGTGCATATGTGTTTGTGTACGTTTAAGGGGGTTTTGTGGTAAGAGCTGGGAGAACGTGTTTCTCCCCAACAGATGTAAAATTTGGATTTTTTCTGAAGAACATAATCCCTTCTCTAGTTCAGATCTTGAAATGAGCCTACTCAAATGAAACATGAGTCCAACTCTTCATTTTATTAAAATGGATGACCTCTTGTTTGTTTTTCATATGGGAATACTTGACTTGTAAACTATTTCTACATAAACAAGTCCTGTTTAAAATTTTAGTTTTAAGCCAAATCAAATTAAGGTTTTAATAAATTCTAGAAAATCTCCTGGTAAAATAGTGGTAAACATATGCATTCAAGTGAATAATGATCCACATGCCTGCTAAGAAACCTGAGAATTAATTGGATTTTATACTCAGTCGTGATAAATCCCTTGAGTTCTGCAGGCAGTGGTCAAAGATACATTTGCTTTTATCATGCAAGATAATGGGATTACCAGGTAGTCTAAGTCTTTAATCTTTATTGATAAAGTGAGATGAATACTCAGGAAATACACTAGGTGGGCTTAAATTGCTAAAGGGAGGGGAAAAAAAAGAGGAAAAGCCTGAAGTGTTAGATTGCCTATCAGGGAAACAGAATTAACTGTAAGTACATTTGCATAGTTGAAAAGAATTTCTATCCATGGTTGCAAGGTGTAATTTTAAAGTTGTCTAATGCACATAATTGACATGTATAATGAGCTACTTAATTTGTGTTCTTTCGTTTCTACTCTTTGATTAGAATATGATGTATTGCTGTTTTTGTTCTTCCGCACACATTGATTTAGTTATAAAAAGTGATGAAGTTAGTAATTTCTTTGATTTTTAATGAGAGAAATGAATGTACTGCTGTTTTGACTTACATTATTTTTCTTTAGTATTATTTTTATTTCCCACTTCAAACTGTGTATATTCAACTAGAAGATTTGCTGGAGGGATAGCTTCAAGCACTGACTTCTGTGCGTTGAGTTTGGTGAAATATTGTACGTTTTTAACAAATGCAGTTTTTCATCCTTGATAATTTTTCTATATAATTAATGGCTGGCACAAAATATATTATTGCATATCAAAATAAGGTTAACTCTTTAAAAAAGCCAACTTTCAAAACGCATTTAAAATAAACTATTCGATAAAGTAAAATAGGCATACTTAACATAAAAAGACATTGCTGATTGTTGAAGTCTTGGCTAAATCTATAATGAAAAATCTGCAAGGCAGATATTTATTTTTCAGTTGATGCCATTCAGGCTCAGAATGGTGAGTTTCTCTGCTCAAGGTCACACAACTTATACCTTGTAGAGCTGGGAATGAAGCCAGGTACAATGCTCTTACCTCTCAGAATACTCCTGTGATTATAGAATTCTAAATACTCTGCCAAAATACTGCCTCTGATGGCTTCTTCAGATCAAGCCTCTTTGAATTGCACATACAATCTTGTTACTATAGTCCACTTTATACGTACACCAAACAACAAACTTTGTTTGATGATAAACTTGAGTGTCACAAAGATACAAGGTCATATACACACATAGGGTTACACCTTTTTTCAATAGACGTTTCTCAGTTAGACATCACCAGATTCCTCAATAGTGATACAGGATTCTAGTGGAGCAACATCTCCAAAAGCTTAAGAAAATATTGAGTGTAGAATTCTACCCTTGGCCAAATTCTTAATCTTGAAGAGAGATTACATGTATTTTTAAACATACAAGGTCTAAAAAATTATGAATATGGATGGGGTTCAGAAAATGCTACCTCCAGTTTATCATCATTAGATCATACCCTTTTGTCTTCCAATCATATTTCTCTGTTACTGCCCACTCTTCATCAAACCTAAGTATATAAATACAGACTTACCCATTTCTTTGGTTCTTCATTTCCTTATAAAGTGTCCCATGTCACACAAAACTTAAATAAAATGTTATGATTTTCTCTTGTTAATCCACATTTTGTTATAAGGGCTTCAGCCATGATGGGAAGGAAAGGTATTTCTTTTCCCTGATAATACCAATCTCTGTCTTAAAAA
This sequence comes from Rhinopithecus roxellana, assembly GCF_007565055.1. NCBI lineage: Eukaryota > Metazoa > Chordata > Mammalia > Primates > Cercopithecidae > Rhinopithecus > Rhinopithecus roxellana. The sequence goes on along the minus strand of NC_044562.1, from coordinate 16,286,613 downwards.
ATACAAGAAATTTTGCTTTAGTACAGCAAAGTAAATTTTAGAGTAGTGGATATGGGATCTAGGAAAGAAAAGATCCTGGATAGAGAAGTGGCAAAGGAATTTGAAACACTGTGTAGGACATCTGGAGTCCAGTTGTCCCAATGGAATGGGGAGGATCTTGGAAATGTGTTATGGAACTAATAGGTGATTTTCTCATTTCAGCATCTGGAAAATATGTATAGGACTTTAAAGGTCTAGTGTAGCTAGGAGAGAAAAAAATAATGACAGATACTAATAAATACAATTTTTAAGTAAGTGTTTAGTTTTCTTGTTTATTTAATACTCTTAGGTTCAGGGAGCATGTGTACAGGTTTGTTACATGTGTCAATTATGTATCACTGAGGCTTGATGTATGCACAATCCCATCACCTATGTAGTGAGCATAGTACTCAATAAGTGGCCTTCCAGCCTGTGCCCCCTTCCTACAATCAACCCACAAGCAGTTTCCAGCATCTCTTGTTCTTATCTTTGTGCCCATGTGTATTCGGCATTTAGCTTCCAGTTAGAATATGTGATATTTGGTTTTCTGTTCTTGCATTAGTTCATTAAAAATAATGGGCTCCAGTTGTGTTCACGTTGCTATAAAGGACATGATTTGATTCTTTTCATGGCTATGTAGTATTCCATAGTGTAATATGTACATTTTCTTTATCCAGTCTACCGCTGATGCATATCTTGGTTGATTCCATGCCTTTGCCGTTGTGAATAGCAGTGCAATGAATATACACACGCATGTACCTTTGTGGTAGAATAATTTATTTTCTTTTGGGTATATACCCAATAATGAGATTCCTGGGTTGGAAGGTATTTTTGTTTTAAGAGCTTTGAGAAATCTCCAGTTTCTTTCCACAGTGGCTGAAATAATTTACATACCCACCAACGGTGTATAAGTTGGTCCCTTTTCTCTGCAATCTCACTAGTGTCTGTTTTTTGCCTTTTCGTAGTAGCCATTCTGACTGATGTGAGATGGTATCGCATTGTGCTTCTGATTTGCATTTCTCTAATGATTAATGATGATGACATTTCTTCATATATTTGTTGGACTCATGTATGTCTTCTTTTGAGAAGCATCTCTTCATATACTTTGCCCATTTTTTAATGGGGTTCTTTGTGACTTGCTGTTTTAAGTTCTTTGTAGATTCTGGATGTTAGACCTTCGTTGGAGGCCTAGTTTGTAAATCACTTCTTCCATTCCGTAGGTTATCTGTTTTCTCTGTTAGCTTATTTTGCTGTGCAGAAGTTCTTCAATTAGGTCCCACATATCAACTTTGTTTTTGCTGCAATTACTTTTGGGAACTTAGTCATAAATTATTTGCCAAGGCTGAAGTTGAAAATTATTTCCTAGGATTTCTTCTTGAATTTTTATTGTCTTCGGTCTTACATGTAAATCTTTCATCCATCTTGAGTCAATTTTTATATATGGTGAAAGGATAGGGTTTAGTTTTAATCTTTGGCATATAGTTAGCCAGTTATCTCAGCATCATTTATTGAATGGGGGTCCTCTTTGTGTTGTTATTTTCAGGTTTGTTGACAATCAGATGGTTGTAAGGGTGTAGCTTTATTTCTGGGTTCTCTGTTCTTTTCCATTGATCTGTATATCTGTTTTGGTAGAGTACCATCCTTTTTTTGTTACTGTAACCTTGTAGTGTAGTTTGAAGCCAGATAGCGCAATGCCTCTGGCTCGGTTTTTGCCTAGGTTTGATTTGGTGATTGCATCTCCTTTTTGGTTCTATATGAATTTTGAAATTTTTTTTTAAATTCTGTGAAAAGTGACATTGGTAACTTCACAGGTGTGGCACTGAATTTATAAATTGCTTTGGGCGGTGTGGCCGACAATGTAGTTTGGCTTTGTGTTCCCACCCATATCTTATGTGAAATTGTAATCCATATTGTTGGAGATGGGGCCTAGTGGGTGGTGACTGAATCCTGGGAGTGGTTTCTAATGGCTTAGACCCATCTCCCTAGTGCTTTCTCATGATAGAGTTCTCTCGAGATCTGGTTGTTTACAAGTGTGTGGCACCTTCCCTTTCACTTTCTCTCTCTTCCTCCTTTTCCAGCCATGTAAGATGGTGAAGATCCCCTTCACCTTTTGCCATGATTTTAAGTTTCCTAAGGCCTCCTCTGCCATGCTTCCTATACAGCCTGCAGAACTGTGAGTCACTTAGACCTAATTTCTGTATGAATTATCCAGTCTCATGTAGTTCTTTATAGTAATGTAAGAATGCACTAGTACAGCCACTTTAACAATATTGATTCTTCCTATCTATGAGAATGGAATTTTTATTTCATTTGTTTGTGTTGTCTCTAATTTCTTTCAGCACGTTTTTGTAATTCTTAGCATAGGGGTAATTGACTTCCTTGCTAAGCTGTATTCCTAAGTATTTTATTCTTTTTGTGTTTACTGTAAATGAGACTGTGTTTCTATTTGGCTCTGAGTTTGACAATTAGTGATGTATGGAAATGCTATTAATGTTTGTACATTGATTTTGTATACTGAAATTTTACTGAATTTGTTTTAGAAGCCTTCTTGTGGAGTCTCTGAAGTTCTGCAGGTATAGAATCATATCATCAGCAGAGAGTGTTTGATCTCTTCTCTTCCTGTTTTGATGCGTTTTATTTCTTTGTCTTGCCTAATTGCTCTGACTAGGACTTCCAGGGCTGTGCTGAATAGCAGTGGTTAGAATGGAAATCCTTGTCTTGTTCCAGTTCTCAATGGGAATGATTCCAGGTTTCACCCTTTCAGCATGATGTTGATAGTGGTCCTGTCATAAGTGGCTCTTATGATTTTGAGGTATGTTCCTTTGATCGCTAATTTGTTGAGGGTTTTTAACATGGAAAGATGTTAAATTTTATCAAAGGCCTTTTCTGTGTCTATTGAGATGATAATGTGTTTTTGTTGTTAATTCTGTTTATGTGATGAATCACATTTATTGATTTGCATGTGGTGAACAAATCTTGTATCTCAGAAATAAGGTCTACTTGACTGTGGCAAATAATATTTTTGGTATGCTGATAGATTTAGTTTGCCTGTATTTTGTAGAGGATTTTTGTGTCCATATTCATCAGGGATATTGGCCTCAAGTTTTCTTTTCTTCATTGTGTCTCTGGAAGTCTTTGGTATCAGAATGATGATGGCTACGTAGAATGAGTTAGGACTACATCCCCTTTGATTTTTTGAAATAATTTCAGTAGGATTGGTACTTGCTCTTCTTCGTATGTCTGGTAGGGCTTTTTTTTTTTTTTTTCTTTTTGGTTTGTAGGCTGTTATTTCTGATTCAATTTCAGAATTTATTATTGATATTTTCAGGATTTTAATTTCCTTGTGGTCCATCCTTGAGAGGCTGTATATTTCCAGGAATTTATAAATTTCTTCTAGGTTTTGTAGTTTGTATGCATAGATGTATCCATAATAGTCCCTGAGGATTTGTTGGATTTATTGTACTACTGTGGGGTAGTTGTAATGTCACCTTTTTCCTTTTTGGTTGTGTTTATTTGGATTTTTTAAAAAATTAATCTAGTTAGTAGTTTATCAATCTTGTTTAATCTCTTTAAGAACCACCTTTTGGTTTCTTTAATCTTTTGTATTGATTTTTGCATCTCAATTGTGTTCAGTTTAGCTCTGATTTTGGTTATTTCTTTTCTTCTGCTAGCTTTGGGTTTGGTTTGCTCTTGTTTTTCTAATTCCTCTAGTTGCAACATTAAGTTGTTAATTTGAAATCGCTGACTTCTTGATGTAGGTTTTTAGTGCCATAAACTTCTCTCTTACCTTGTTTTAGTATTTTCCAAAGATTCTGATATGTTGTGTGTCTCTTTTCATTAGTTTCAAATCATTTTTTTAACTTCTGCTTTAATTTTGTTTTTTACCCCCAAATTATTCAGGAGACAGTTGTTTAACTTCCATGTAATTTTATGGTTTTGATTGATCTTTTTGATACTGATTTCTATTTTTATTGCATTGTGGTCCAAAAATGTTTGTTATGGTTTATATATTTTTGAATTTGTCAAGACTTGCTTTATGGCCAAGCATGCGATCAGTCTTAAGAGTATGTGCTGTGTGCAGAGGAGAAGACTATACATTGTTGTTGTTGGGTGGAGTGTTCTGTAGATGTCTATTAGGTTCAGTTGTTTAAGTATCGAGTGTAACTCCAGAATATCTTTGTTAGTTTCCTGCTTTGAGAATCTGCCTAACGCTGTCAGTGGGGCGTTAAATCCCCCAGTGTCATTATGTGGTCATCTAAATCTATTCGTGTATCTCTAAAGTCTTGTTTTATAAACCTGGGTACTTCAATGTTGGGTGTATGTATCTTTAGGATGGTTAAGTCTTCCTTTTGGATTGAGCCTTTTATCACTACATCATGCCCTTCTTGTTCCTTTTTGATCATTGTTGGTTTAAAGTCTGTTTTATCTGATATAGGAATAGTTACCCTTGCTCTTTTTGGCTTTCCATTTTCCTTATAGATCTTTCCCATCCCTTTACTTTGAGCCTACGGGTTTCATTCCTTGTGAGAAAGACCTCTGAAGACAGCAAGCAGTGGGCCTTGTATCTTAAGTGCGGAACTTAACCCACATATATTCAGTGTCAATATTGATATGTGAAAATTTAATCCTGTTATCATGTTGTTAGCTGGTTATTACGTAGACTTGATTATATAATTGGTTAATAGTGTCAGTAGGGTATGTACTTAAGTGACTTTTTGTGGTGGCATATATCATTTTTTTCTTCCCATGGTTAGGACTCCCTTTAGGAGCTCTTGTAAGGCAGGTCTGATGGTAAAGAACATTCCCCAGCATTAGATTGTCTATAAAGGATTCCCTTTCTCCTTCACTTAAGAAGCTTGGTATGGCAAGATATGAAATTCTTGGTTGGAATTTATTTTCTTTAACAATACTGAGACTGAATGTGGTGGCTCATGCCTGTAATACCAGCACTTTGGGAGGCTGAGGTGGGAGGATTACTTGAGGTCAGGAGTTTGAGAGCAGCCTGGCCAACATGGTGAAACCGCATCTCTACTAAAAATACAAAATTAGTTGGGCATAGTGGCATGTGCCTTTAAGCCCAGCTACTTGGGAGGCTGAGGCAGGAGAATCACTTGAACTAAGAGGCAGAGGTTGCAGTCAGATTGTGCCACTGCACTCCAGCCTGGGCAACAAACTGAGACACTGTCTCAACAACAAAAAATACTGAAAAAAACTTCCTAATCTCTTCTTTCTTGTAAGGTTTTGCTGAAGGTCCACTTAGCCTGATGGAGTTCATTTTGTAAGTTACGTCTCCTTTTTCTTTAGCTGCTTTTAAGACTGTTTGCTTTCATGTTGACCTTGGAGAATCTGATCACTGTGTCTGGGGAATGATCACTTTGCATATTATTCCACAGGGGTTCGTTTTCTGTATTTCCTGAATTTGCATGTTGACCTCTCTAGAGAGATTGGGAAAATTTTCATGGAGTATATCCTGAAATATGTTTTTCAAGTTGTTTGTTTTCTCTCTGTTTCTGGAATGTCAATTGGTTGGTTGTAGATTTGGTTTCTTTATATAATCCCATATTTCTTGGGATATTTAATTCACTTTTTAAAATTATTTTCTTTTTTTTGGTCTCTGTGTTGCTTCAAAGTGGTTGTCTTCATGCTATGAGATTCATTCCTCAGCTTGGTCTATTCTGTTGTTAATGCTTCCAATTGTATCTTTAGCTTCTTGTGGTATAGTTTTCATTTCCAGAAGTTCAGTTTGTATTTTTCTTAAAATCATTATATTGTCTTTCAACTCTTTGTTTTACTGTTTTCCTTGGATTGGGATTAACCCTTCTCTTTTATCTTGAGTTTCCTTGCCATCCAGATTCTGAATTCTATGTTTGACATTTCACCATTTCAATCTGGTTAGAATCCATTGCTGAGGAGTCAGTGGAATCATTTGGAGGTAAGAAGACGCTCTGGCTTTTAGAGTTGCCAGAGTTCTTGCACAGGTTCTTTCTCATCTGTGAGAGCTGATGTTCATTTATCCTTTGAAGTTGCTGTACTTTGGATGGGGCTTTTTATTTTTATGATCTTTATTGCCTTTGAGGGTTTGATTGTGGTGCAAGTTCAGTATAGTTCAATGGTTTTGTTTCTTGATACTTTCAGGAGTCAAGACTCAGCTCCACACTTTAGGGTTATGAGTTCTAATCCTGACGGTCTGGGACTGAGTCAGTGCCTTTGTCTTCTGCTTCCTCAAGCTCAAGCCCCAGCTGGGCTGGAGGCCCTGAGGTGATTCCAGACCATTAGCAACAACACTCTGTAGGTGACAGTGGGAGTACCACTGGTAGGGGGCTTTCCAGTAGGGATGTGTTATGGTATGGCTGGTGAATGTTTATTAATGTCAAACAAGAATTTATACATGTCTATAAGAAAACAATGTTTATTAACATAATTCCTGACTAAGCCAGACATTACATATAAATTACAAATCATAAAATAAAAACTGTGACAACTTAACAAAAAATATTGACGTGTTACGTATGGGAGAGTAAAATATAAAGATGGTTCAATAAGAGATAAGTCTCAATTACTATATTAAGTCATGTCTAATACTGTTAAGCCAAAAAATAACTTTCTTTTTTATCATCATATTTAGCTACACTACAGCTTTTGCCTGAAATAGGATTTAATTTTGAATATGGTCACCTTTGATAGAACTATGGAATAGGAAGGGATTGAGAAAAATATTTGCTCTTTTTTATTTTGAATATTTAGACCTATTTTATTTTTAAATTTACACATTCATTTTCTCATTACATAAAATAAATTTAGTTAAAAATATGATTAGTGTACGACCCATAGTAATGGCTTTATCCTTCACAATAACACTTGCCAGAGATATATTTTATTGTCCCAGTTACAGGCTTATATTTATCTAAGTGCAAGAGCACAAATGGAATTTTTCACTCACCTGAGATGGCCACATCAGATAGAAACATGGGGCTGGCGTTTTGTCTCCTTTATATATGTACCAAGACCAGGCCTAAATTCAGTTTTCTACCCATTACATTTCTGGTGACAAAATTTGCATCTGTGTTTCAAATAAAATTGGAACAAAACAAAATTACAATTACACTTTTTATTTGGTATTATTTCAAAGAAGATTGATCATCGTCTTTGAATTTGAATAACTCAACCTTGAAGAAATGGAAAGGCTAGAAAGCTCAGATATAAAGGGCACTTACTGTGTGCTGGGCCTTATATAGATCTTTTACATTCGGTTTCTTCTGCAGTCCTCATTAGAAATGTCTTTGCGATTTCCTTAACAGAAGATCTCACTGTCTCCAGGGCCTAGATTCTTAATCAGTGAGCAAGACTGCTTGACTGCATCCTCCCCACAAAGTAGAAAGCACAGGAGTTAGGTTTCCTTTTTTCCCACTCTTGAAGAAAAAATACGAAACTAAATAGAAGTTGTTAAAATCTGCTATGGGTTATTTTAAGACTCTCCAACTCTCCAGTCACACTGACATCATTACCTTGTTTGATTTAGCAGTTAAATCGAATTCCACTGCCATATTTAAATATCATGCATGTAGTGTGTGTGCGTCTGAGTAGCAGTTTGGTCTAGTGATATTGCTAATTAGAAAGTATCACCAATGTTTTACACTTACTCATGATGTGGTCTAAAGAGTCTTTTCAAAAATTTCATTTGACCCATTTTAACTTTGACCTTGTAAACTGCATTCTCTCCTGTTTACCTGTCCTTTGCAATAGATGAAATGCTTCAAAGCATCTCATTTTAAAAATATATCCCAAACAAGCACTCATTAGCTTTTGGTATTCCTGTACTCACTTTAATTATTTCTAATTTGTCCCTCTACACAGACAAATATTAAAGAAAGGAAAATAGATATTTTAATCTTGGGGAAGATGCTTTCTTAAAGACTCAGCAATCTCTATCTTTCCACGGAATAGTTTGTAATTATAATCATTCAGAGTGTTTAAAGTAGACTGTGGAATTCAGAAAAAGTGTGCATAGAAAATCTTCATTAATTGCATTTTTTGGTGGCTGTTTTTTTTTTTTTTAAAGATACATACACACGCACCCAGTCTCCCTCTCTCTCTCTCTCTCTCTCTCACACACACACACACACACATTCACACACACGCACACACACACATCGCAATACATACACATATACATAGTCACACACACTGGCTTTCCAGAAAGGAACTGTTAAAAATGTCTCATTGTCAGTGGACTTCTAAATTCAATAGTCAGCAAATCAGTTCAGATTTTTCTACTGAAGAGAATGGAGAAAATGTCAGCATCTGCTGGAACACCTGCATGAATAGATAGGGCTCACACATTATCCCAGATTTGTAAGGATTTTGTATCCCTAGGATGAGTCAAACGTTGGTCTTTCCTCTAAGAGCTTTATTCTGACACAGAACAAACCTCAGCCTGTGGTTAACAGTTGAGATAGCACACATTTTGTTAAACAAATGGAAAGATCAAACAGTTATGAGAGCAATAACCAAAATTTTCCTTATTTTAACAGCTTTCTCAAGTGTGGAAGAACTTTAAATCCTTTCACAGTTCAGCGGGAAAGACCTCTGATGTCTTTGAAAAACATCAGGCCTGAAACCATGCTGGGGAACTTTTTCAGCTCGGCACTAAAATGTACTTTCTGCTCACGTGGAAGGAGGGAAAACCTAGCACGTGCATTTATTTCTCTAGCAACACTCAGCACCTAAGACTGTGCGCTCAGACCAGTCTGCAAATTTGAATGGGACATGTATGCTCCTTTTTTCTTTTTTTTATTTTTAAGATGGAATTTCGCTCTTGTCACCCAGGCTGGAGTGCATGCCACCATCTCAATTCTCTGCAACCTCTGCCTCCTGGGTTCAGGTGATTCTCGTGCCTCAGCCTCCCTAGTAGCTGGGATTATAGGTGCCTGCCACCACGCCAAGCTAATTTTTGTATTTTTACTAGAGACAGGGTTTCTTCATGTTGGCCAGGCTGTCTCGAACTCCTGACCTCAGGTGATCTTTCTGTTTCGGTCTTCCGCAAGTGCTAGGATTACAGGTGTGAGCCACGGCACCCGGACTAGTTTTGTATTTTTAATTATTTTCATAATGGCCATTACTCAGTGTTTTGATAGTTTTCCTAATGGTCTAATCCTTGCTTAATTCCCATCTACCTATCTCCTCTCATCCCCCAAGTGCACTCTAAATTCTTGTTATATTGTAACTACTACTCTTCGTTGACATTATTATGTTACATACATGATCAAGAAGGAAAAGAATCTTCCAACATGATGGATCATCACTTCTTGTCAAGAATCTTGATTTATGTTTGTGCTGTTAAAATGTAGTTTGCTTTAGGAAATAGGATGGGAGAGAATAAAGGAAATCAGATTAAGGGTGTCACACTTCCAGTTGCCTTCAGCTGTTTGTACCTCAGTGTGTGCCTAATGGGTAGGAGCACTGATTAGAAGGGGCCCCGATGTAACAGAGTAAAATAATGTCAGATTGAGTATTCATTCTACAAAATACATGTTGGAGAGTTTTAAAAGGTATCATCTTGTGTTTAACATGTTAGCAGTGTCTTGTATATTTGTTGAAATCTAATGAAGTAAATTAGTAGCAGAACATACGTTCTGTGAGATAATGTGAAGACAGGAAGGCTGGAAAGATTCCACATTTTTATAGCCATGACCCGAAGCAGTCCGAGAATATGATGATGGTGGAATGATGGCAGATGCTGTTGGTGCCACCCATGTACCTTTGTCCACCTTACTGTGCCCACACATGCCAGCCTGCCTTCCAGCAGTCATCATCTATATCTTGTTTAGAAGCTTTCCCTGAGGGTGGCTGCTAAATCCTGTGTTCCTGAGTAAATGTCCTTCTGGTGGAAGCTCTTAATAAATGATAGATGTGGGCACATAAATACTCCTGTCATCTTGTCCCTTAGCAAAGTCTGTATCCACAGGACCTCCCAGAGTTTTCCTGTAGGATTAAGCATCAGTCACCCCTTGAAGTCTCCTATTGTCTCTCTTTTTGGTGTTACCTAGTCTCTTCTGGTATCTAGGTTTTCTAAATAATTATATGCACTCAATTTTTATTTCTGAGTGTAGTGACGGGCCTCCCTGGCTGAGCATGAGGGGAACAGGGAGAGGAAATCCAGCAACACAAGATTTCTTGTCTGAGACCAGATCTAGAAAATACCTTCCCTATTAGCCGGGTGCTGTGGTTCACGCCTGTAACCTTTGGGAGGCCGAGGCATGTGGATCACCTGAGGTCAGGAGTTCAATCAGCCTGGTCAACATGACGAAACCCCATCTCTACTAAAAATACAAAAGTAGTCAGGCTTGGTGGCGTGCATTTCTAATCCCAGCTACACGGGAGGCTGAGGCAGTAGAATCGCTTGAACCTGGGAGCCAGAGGTTGCAGTGAGCCAAGATTACGCCAGTGCACTCCAGCCTGAGTGACAGAGTGAGAGAATATATAAAAATATATATATATATATCAAATCTCAAAAAATATAAATGGAAAGATCACTATGTTATACATTGCCTATTATATATATAATATCCATATTATATATATATATATATATATATTTCCTATTTTTTAAATATATAAAATAGGGAATATATAATAATATATATTGTTATTATAGGAATAGGGGACATGATTGTCATGCCATTGTCAATAAAATGATGGAGACTATAGAAAAAAAAGGGAGTGGGAATCATAAAATGATGTTGTCAACTTGAGAGTCAAGGATCTGGGTTTGTGATTGAGGGGGTTTAAGGAGAGGACAAAGAGTGTGGAGGAGCCTGGAGTGGACTAGAGAGATAAAAGACAACCCTTCTCCAAAGAAACTGGCCTCAGACTTTTGTAGGATTGAGGAAATCCATCCACCTTGACCCAACAGGAGGACACATGAGGACAGGTGAGAACAGTTGGCTGCACAACCCAGCCTGGGAGAGTGGAGATCTTCTGAAGATGACAAGGTCCGAGATGAGTGAGTAGAGTTAAACAGGAATATCCCCTTGGAGAAGAGCTGGGAGGCAGCAAAGGAGTAGAAAGTTGGGTTATGTTTATTTGTAGCTTTTCTGACCTAAGGATTAGAATTTCAGAGATACTTTAGGCAGCTGTAAGTAGTTTAATCTGACTTGAGGGTAGGTGTTGGTGGAGGTGTCACCAAGAGATGACAGTGAAAAGTTAGAATGCTTGAAATCATGAAGAACCCTGCATAGCTCCTTTGGGCCAAAGGGGAGAGAAGGAAACTGGAAGAAGAGTGAAAAGGAGGAGAAGCAGAGTTTCTGAAGACAGCCTCGGGACAGGAAGGAGGACGCTAAAGAGGGTGGCGCAGTATAGGATGAAGACATTTGTACACATTTTTCACTACATCCTAGCACTGATGTGTTGTTGATTTTCAAAAATGTGTATTTCATTTTTCACCCTTAATAGATTGAATTTTGATGTGCATGACTTGACTATTTCCCATGCTATTTCCCAGTGAAATGGTTGAATAAATCTGCCATCTTAGCATCCTCCAAAATTCAGAACACATATTTTTCTTCTTTCATCCCCATCTCCAAAGGCAGTATTGTCCTCATTTTTTAAGCACCTGCAGTCTTTTGCTAGTTTAGTCTTTAAATTGTAAGCCCTTTAGTTCTGATATTTTGTATACATTTATTTGATAGCATGTATTTTATTTGCTGCAAAGAGCCACAGGCATTCATGTAGCTATAAAAGTAATAACACTTAAAATAATAATTTTATATTGAGTCTCTTGAGTTACATTGTTTTTCTGGCATGGAAGTGTTTCGGTAATGCTCGGTGACTGCTGTACCCGTGAGATCTTCATGAAAATGAGATGCAAAAATGTGTATTTATGGAGCCATACCATTGAACATATTTTCAGCAGAGTACTTCTCTTTCTTTTAAAGGGAGCCTGAGTTTTCAAAAATGACTACAGACTGTGTGACATTCCCCAGTCTATGAAATACTGCACTGTGCATTAGCAATTTCTTTGTAATAATGGGGGTACATATTTTAGAAAAAAAAGTGCAATAGAGGATTGAATTCTGCTCTGTGGATTCAGTGCTTTGGCTATACTATTCTCCAAATATGGACAATTCTTTGTACCACTGTGATTTTTGAAGTTGTTGTCATGTAGTTGAAATAACCCAAAACAGGAAAGGCTATATGTATATATGTCTATATCTGTGCATGGGTCTACAATATTTAAATTACTATTGTTTTGTATTTTTTGAGATGGAGTTTCACTCTTGTTGCCCAGGCTGGAGTGCAATGGTGTGATCTCGGCTCACTGCAACCTACGCCTCCCAGGTTCAAGCGATTCTCCTGCCTCAGCCTCCCAAGTAGCTGGGATCACAGGCATGTACCAGCATGCCTGGCTAATTCTGTATTTCTAGTAGAGACAGGGTTTCTCCATGTTGATCAGACTAGTCTCGAATTCCAGACCTCAGGTGATCCGCCTGCCTCAGCCTCCCAAAGTCCTGGGATTACAGGCGTGAGCCACCACACCCAGCCTATTTAAATTGTTTTAATACCTAACAAAGTAAATAAAATATAAATTTAATGACCAGGTCTGTACCGTTTATCCATTTGATCTTGCACATTTATCTTAATTTTTTTCACCTTTAAAACAGACATAATCTTAGTCATATTGATGGACTTTGTTAAGAGTAAATGACAGGTTGCAGGGTATTTGTTACTATTTCCGATGCAGTAAAAAATTTAACATATAGCAACTATTACTACTAATACCGCTGTTACTCAAGAAAGCATAGATGACATAGGGAAAAGGTTGACTAAAGGCTTCCTCTACCTACAGTCTATTTCTTTTGAAGCTACATGTGGCTGAAAAGCTAAAATTCAGGGAATGAGCCAATGATACTGATGGACCTCTAGTAAAATGCATGGAAAAAAAGAGCCATCAGTGGTTTTATTGAGGGTTTCTGCATTAATCATTTGCTCCTAGTTCTAGTAGGCTTCGATGACTGATTTCTGAAGTCTTGTAGTTCACTACAGATACAGAAATGTACCAGGGGCTGGGTTGATAAACACTTGTTCTGCAGTGAACCCTGGCAATGGGCAGCCTGATGGCATGAACAGAGCTACAAAAAGTAGCAAGGATTTTAGATAAACAGAAGTGTGAGGCCATTCAGGTGGAGGCACACATCTGACATCACCACATCCTGCTTTAAAATATTACGGACTAGGATTGTTCATATGGATGGATATCAGTTAATGTTTAAAGCAGATATCAGTTAATACGTAAATTCTGTTTAGAAGACTTTTTCCCCCGAAAGTAAAGTATTATGCTTTATATATGAAAATTACATCCATCAGATGCTTTGCTTATTACAAAATCTAGCTCTATAAAATGAAACATTTCAAGAGTCTTACACAGCGGAATCGTGTAAAAACAATTTTTGTTTTGTAGAGGAAGAAATCAATATTAAACATCTATTATACCAGATTCCTCATCTTCTAAAACTCTACATTAATTAAGAGACTTTTTTCTCCAAGCAGAACACCAAGAAGAAAATATGTCCGAAAACACCAGGAAACAGACTATCATCTGTAATAGAGATAGCAAGATAAGAAGTTCCAAAATCGTTTAGTTACTGAATGGCATTAGGTGGGTTCTAGCTTGACCTTTTTCTCCTCCCCATTTCCTTAAATTTCTAGAAGTTGGCTGCTATAGCAGCAAGACCTGTGCCTTTAAAATACAATGCCCAAGGTAGGAAGGGAAAGGGTTTAAGGGGAGGAAATCTCTTGCACAGAATTTACTTTCTTTGTCTCTGTCCCTCGCTCTCATGAGGGAGGGAACTCATTTTCAGAACCTTATAGCTCTCAATGTCCAGTGCTGTGTTATTGTACGTGGACAATGTTCAAAGAAAAAACGATGCCAAGAATGTACCTAACTTTAACTTTCAATCTCATAAGCAATGCAAGCATGTTGCTAAAGTGAGGTGAAACTATGGCATTTCACCAAAACCTCTTTCATGACTGGGGTACTTGTATCTGCAACTACCCTGAGATACCCTCAACTGAAGACAGTTTTTCACCAAAAGACAAGTCCCAATTCCCAGGCAGCCTATAACCAATATCTGGTCTTGTGGAATATGAATCCCTAGCCCCTATCTCAACACGGGACTCCTGGCTTCAGAAGTCATTATGGGGTTGACAGAAATGTCTCTCGAGGCTGTCTTGCAGCCAAACTCTCTTGCCCATCTTCCTTCCATTACTTCCTCCTAGATGATCACCCAGAGAGCATTGCTCAGTGAACTTCATTCATAACCTCATGTCAGAGGTTGCTTGTCAAGAAACCCAATCTGAAAAAGATGGAAAGAAGTGGAAAAGAGCTCTAAGATCAGTAGCTAATAGTTCTGCTAACTCTAATTTAATTCTCCCAATAATCTTATGCAGTTATCACTCCTTTAAGAAACAAGAATGTAGAGTAGTGTTGACATTGAAAACCTTGTCCACAGTCACACAGCACACATCTTTGTCATGCTTTTTCTCAAATATCATGCCTCTTCTGTAATGTTCACTTTTTATTTTTAATTTAAAAATAAATCAAATATAAAAGTTCATTTTTTGTAGTTTAGGTATTGTTTTAAAACTATTTTTGTGTTTTACAATTAAATGACTTGGAAAATTTAAGTAGAGTGGAATTATTTTAGTTGATGCTTATACTGATCTATTATCATTGTTATTGTGTCAACTCTCTGGCTCTTTGGATTATTGCAATTGTCTATTAAGCTATGATCAGTCTTCAGAACCCTATGATGATTGAGCAAGGTTCTTTTTCTGTTAAACCTTGCCTCAGAATTTAACTGTTATTTCTTACTGCAATTTTAGAAAGCATAGTGTCAAATGCTGAAATTTAGTCAATATCCTGAGCAATCTAGGATGTCTATTTTTATTTCTTCTGAGGATTCCACTGCAGAGTCTAGGAGACCATCTTCTTTATTTAAAACATCTTTGGTTTAATGGTGCAGATGAACACTGGGGAAATTTGAAAGGAAAAAAATAAAATCTTTATTCCCGAGATTCAAACTCCATTTTTCCCTGTTAGTGGTATTTTTACTTTTAGATTATTTGGTCTTACTCCTGTGAGCATTAATTGCTGCTTTTCTGCATCATTAATTTAGCACTTCAATATTGAGCCAGGTATATTATTGCATTGAAGAATCTTACAATAAACTTTATTAAAACACAGATCATTCCAGAGTCAGGGGAGGGGATAAACATGCCCATCTTAAAATTGTAAGACTGGGTTTTTGCTGTGCATTCTAGGACAAATTAAAAAATCCTCTTAGGTTTTTAATTCTTCAACTGCAGAGAGATGTGAACATGATATCTAAACAGCACAATATTATGTATTACATTAACTGCTTATTGAGGACCTACTCTGTGTCAGACACTGGGGATTTTGGATAAAAGATAAGATATGCTTCAGGAGTGAAATTACAAAATAGAAAATTGCCTGAAGGCAAATAAAAATGAATAAAGGAAAACAATTAACAGAAGAATATTTTAAAAGCTTGACATAGTTTATTCTAATTAAACGAGAAAATTGACCAGAATACAAGGTCCACATTACCTCCATTTTCTAAAAATAAAAGCCTTCCCATGTTAATTGTGCAGAAATGTTTTCAGCTCAGATACCTCTCACCTCCCCAATCATTTAAGAATCTATAGTTATTTTGGTCTATGTTCAGTTATTTTTCAGTAGTGATGCCAAATGAATTGAATGGGGAAAAGGTATTCATTTCAACAAATACTACTGGGAAAAACAGATTTCCAAATATGAACTGTGAAATTTTGCTAACATTTTCAAGAGAAATATTCTTTGAATTCCCTCAACTGCCTTTCCTCCTGTGACCCTAATTGATTTATTTATACTTCAAATGCAACCGGTTGTAGTTTCTTAACAGACCACACATATTACACTTCTGCTTCTGGCATTGTGCAAATGGTGTTCTTATAGTGATGTTTCTAATGCAAAAATTGGCAATAAGTGTTCTCAATAGTTTTAAAATATATCCAAATCACAGAGATAATATTTACCAAATTAAGGCAAAATAATATGTTTGTGATTTCTTCTTTGTATAAAAATATACTACAGTAAACCATTTCTGTATAAGTAGCAGTAGTGATCCATACAACTTGTTGCCTCATACACCTTAGATCAGATTATTTTTGTCAGTGCCAGGAACAAAGTAGTTTTTTTTTTTTTTTTTTCGTTTCTTTCTTTGTGATTTTTAAAATTTTTTTCTGAGTATTTTTGAGCCACCATATAAAAGTATTTTTTTCCTTGAGAATTCCTATAGTCCATAAGCCATGTATGCATGGGAGTAAATGTAGCAGAAACCGTTATGTGTTCCAAAGTATACCAGTTTCAACACACCTTCAAAACTCTAAATGAAATGTGTCATTAATGGAAGAATACCAGCGGCTGGGAAATGTATAAGCCTTTTCAACTCTAAACTACACAGCCATAAACGCTGATGAATCTGCATCCCTTAGAAAAATATCCCCTCCTGGGTGTGGAGCTACCTATCTTTATTATCTTTAATATCCTGTGCCTGGTGCACTAATTTTTTTTTTTTAATGAAATCACTCAGACTTACAGCACAGAATAAAAAATGAAAACTGTACAGCTAATGAATCCAGCCAGCCTATTTTAATTCCATGCCTAATTTTCCTTGGACTTCAAGAGCAGACACCTCTGTTGGGGGAAAAAATACCACAATAAGTCTCTCACTCTTAAATCATGTTCAAATTACAGGGCCAGGGGGCAGGTTGCTATTTCACCCAGCCTGGAGAATGCAACCTTGTTCATAGGTAGGGATAAGGTCAGATTCCTGTCCAAGTCAACAATCATCTAACACAGCCCTATCAGCTTTAGCAAGCAAGAAATGTTTTTGTTTTGTTTTGTTTTTTGTTTTGTTTTTGAGGCAAGGGTTAACTACATTTTGTTTAGACTCCAACCTAAAAGAGAGGGAGTGAGGAATAAGGGATTGCTCTCTGGCATAACTTCATTTGAGACAAAATGGTATCAGTAACACTCCATTTATTCTGTATCATGCAATATTCAGTTTCTGCACAGCAAGATGGAAGACTAGGTCCCTAACTTTCTCTCCCAGAATCCATTAATATTAATAGTCTGAATAATAGGGATGAAAAAGCTGTTGTGAGTGGAGCATGTAACCTACTTTTGCAGTCTCCTGTTTGGTTGGTGAACACTCGCTGCTGCCTCTTTCTGGTGCATTGTTTCCCTGTCTGTCATTTAACTGCTTTAGGTTGAAATACATATGCAAGGATATAATTCATTAATAACTATTGTCCATCACAAAATTAACCGGAGTGAGACCTGATATGGTGATTTTGTGAAAATAAATAATTTAAAAATTTTCCCTAAGTCAGAAGCAACACACATAGAGGCACATACATCTATGGTATTATATTATTATTTTTATTTTTGCTTATATTTCCTTTGTTTAGACAAAAAGCTGCAAGGAGCACATTAATGGCATGAAAAGAAAGATGCTTACCAAAAGTAAAGATGTCATACTCCTCAGGAAGAAGTTTCCCTGGGTCAGTCATGGTGAATCCTCTGTTCTGCTGGTCTCCCTGGGCACACAATAAATATTTGTTGATGGAATATAAATTTTCGTGGGGTCTTACACTCCAAATGAGGAAATAAATCATAACGTCAATGTAAATTGCATATCTTTTTTTTATTTTTTTGAGACGGAGTCTCGCTCTGGCGCCCAGGCTGGAGTGCAGTGGTGCGATCTCGGCTCAGTGCAAGCTCCGCCTCCTGGGTTCACGCCATTCTCCTGCCTCAGCCTCCCAAGTAGCTGGGACTACAGGTGCCCGCCACCACGCCCAGCTAGTTTTTTGTATTTTTTAGTAGAGACAGGGTTTCACCGTGTTAGCCAGGATGGTCTCGATCTCCTGACCTCGTGATCCGCCCGTCTCCGCCTCCCAAAGTGCTGGGATTACAGACTTGAGCCACTGCGCCTGGCCTAAATTGCATATCTTAAACCAATTTTTCACTTCTGATTCTCTTATCTTCCTTAATTCTCCTCAATTTGCTTTCTTTTAAATAATAAATTAAAATGATGAGTTTACTCTGCTTTCTGCTAGAGTATGAGCTTACCAGATACCAATTATTATTGCTAAAATATTAATAATCACTTTATATCTTATCCTTGGTCTTGGAAATCTATTTGGATTTGACGTATCTGAAAAGTTAAAGTGACCTGTCTGCAATGTTGTTATGCTTGTCTTCTACTCGTCTCTGTGAACTGCTGCTATATTTATGCTCTGTTTCTAATTGTAATACTCTGAACTGTTTCATATGCAGCAGGCTTTTCTTTCTTAACCAGGATTAATCTTTGCAAAGGCAGGGATTGCTATGTATGTATTAGGTAGTGAATAATGTTTTTGTTTACTAAAAGAAAAATAAATTAGATGTGACAGTTTCTTGTGATGAAGTGTGTATCAATTCCTAAAAAGCACCTAAAGTAAGAAGTTTTCAGTTCTATTTAAGACAGGCCTCATTAAATGTGTGATTTTTGAACTGATCTTTTCTCAGATATAAATTCTTTGCCTTCAGTTGTTTATTTAATTCTCAGTTTATTCTACTTCTATATAACCCTACTGAAAATGTCTAAACTCAGAGTTTCAAAGCCCTCTTTTAGCCTAATGCAATAGCTTCCTCAGTGGTCTTTTAGTCTTTCAACCTCCAATACATGCTACATACATACAGCTTTCAAATAATCTTTCTTAAACCCAAATATTTTCCTAAATTCTCATCAAAGGCAAAGCATTGCCTTAACTGGCCTATAAGAAGTTATTTTATTATCTTCTTTGCCTCACAAGCCTATGCTCCACGTATTCTACATCATATTTTTTTCTGTGTGCTGTGTAACTTCCACATTTTTTGACTTACTGCTTTTGACTGTGTTCCTTAATTTTCCTGGTTGCCCATTTATCCTTTATGAACTTGATCCAATGCCATCAGCTCTTAGTAGACTCTCCAAGATCATCTCATACCAAGGAGTTCCATATTGTTTTCTCTTTTGTATTTCTAAGTTACTTTCTGATGATAATCTGAGTGCAATTGCGTGATGTGTTACGTCTCCCTTAACTGTAAATATCTTGAGTAGTGTATTTTGACACTCAATGTAGGCACAGTGCCTGGCATATAGTAAGCTCTCAAAATGTTGCCTAGTAAATGAGCAATTGGTTTAATAAATTAATATATTTTGCTGATTTTATGCTGAGATGACAAAATTAGTAATTCTATTAACTTCCCATGTTTTTGTCATTTTTATGTTTTAGATGCTTTTATTAGCTTATTAAAATTTGTTAAAATGATTGGGAATCGTTAGTCTAGAGCAATTGGATAAAGGTTTCTGGATGTGATATGTCTATGATTTGTCTAGGCAAACTGAAGTACAATAGAAATAAAATAATCAGAGGGTGATTTTGGAAAAATAATATAGTGTATATGTGAATGCTAAATTGCAGAGAAAATCATGAGGTGATTATCAATTTAGGAAAACAGAAATGCTCTGAGAGTTTACTTATTCAATAGTTCCTTACATTGATTGTTGACCAGGTGTGTTTTCAGAATCTGGAGATGAATGCGTGAACAACAACAAAATAAAATAATCAACACAGAGCTTGCCAACTAGGAAATACAATCATAATACACTTTTTTTGACTCTGCAACAATTGTATTTTAGTTACATTGCTGTAAGATTTGGCTATTAATTCATAGTAAAGATAAACTATATTCTAGAAATGAAGATTTGTGAGAGTACATGTATATGCATATTAGTTATAGGGTTAATTCCTCCTCTATCATAATAGGCACATCATCTTTGGGCACTCCAGCTTGGGTGATAGAGGGAGAACCCATCTGGGAAAAAAAAATTCTCCTGGAAAGGAATTAAGAAAATGGAGTATAAGCACATTATTTCAAAATATAGGAGTAACTACCAGGCAAAACAGTTCACTTAAGCAGTTATTTCTGGGGAATGAGACTGCATGGAAGATTAGAACCGGTAGATCTGTTTAATTATTTCATTTACACATTTTGGCGGCATTGTGTTTGTGACTACTTTTAAACATCAATTTTTTTAAAAAAACAATAAAATATGGATAATACATTTTGCTGTTTGTAGAAGTACCTTCAATTAATTACAATATGATGATATGCTTTTGTTAAAAAAAAAAGAAATCATTAAAAGATCGAAAACCAAAAACAAATTCTCTATATGCTCAAAGATGACAATATCATTATGTTACTGTAATCTACATTACCTTCTATATAAGCTGCTACAGGACAAATTTCCATTCAATATATTGCTGGAATAAAATGGAGTCTTATTTTAAATGGACAATTTATTATGTCTGATGAGAAATTGAAAGGTAACACCATATAGTTCTTTATTACTTGGCTGCCAGGAAGCACATGGTTAACTAAATATGGGGTGGCAGACATGTTTTCTTTTTCCTTTTCAATGTCTGATTTTTTAAAAAATGTAATTCCTGTTTTATTAGCTTCATTATTTATGACTTTTATTCTGCCTCAAACCCTTGTAGCAAAGAAGTGGCACATGAATGAATAAGTAATAAGATGTGCTTGAAATATAGATGTGACAAGAAAAAGTTCAGGAATCCTAAAAGGATCCATAGTTCAGAATGTGAGATGCAGGGGCCAATGCATGGCAGTGAGAAAAGTTGCTGTTACCATGGACCTAGAGCAAAATCGCTACAGCCATAAACAACCTGGAGATGGTTCAGGGTTGAAGAGTTCACCAGGTAGGAATATTTTTGAATCAGGAGGAATATAATATTTTTACATAAAGAAAAAATAAAATGAAACAACAGAGGAAAACAAAACAGCGTTATAAGCCTGAGTTATCAAACTTCTGTTAGATAATTAACAAAAAATATTGGAAGCTTTTCTGCAAACCCTGAAAAGGTAAAACAATGAGAAGATACTCCTTCTGGTTGAGAAAGAAGAGGGAGAAGAAGGGAAGGGGAAGAAAGTGAAGACCAAGGGAAGGAAGAAGAAAAATAGAGTAAGTGGTAGAGAAAGAAGAGGTCTAAAAAAGAAAAGAAAAATAACAAGAAGAGGAGGAGGCCAAGTACGAAGAGTAATGAGATTGGAAATAGCTATTTAATTTTTTAATACCTTAGAAATGATGTATCCTTTTCATAATGAGAGATGGATATCATGGTTGTAATACACTTTATATGTGGTCTAACGAAAACCATCTCAATTTTAGATGAAGAAGGCGAGGACTAATAACAAATGAACTGTTGGCCAGGCGCGGTGGCTCACGCCTCTAATACCAACACTTTGGTAGGCCAAGGCTGGTGGATCACCTGGGCTTGGGAGTTTGAGACCAGCCTAACCAACATGGAGAAACCCCACCACTACTAAAAAAAAAAAAAAGAAAAAAAAAAATACAAAAATTAGCCGGGCATGGTGGTGGGTGTGCCCCTAATTCCAGCTGCTCCCGAGGCTGAGGCAGGAGAAGTATTTGAACCCAGGAGGCGGAGGTTGCCGTGAGCTGAGATCTAGCCATTGCACTCTAGCCTGGGCAACAAGAGCAAAACTCTGTCTCAAAAAAGAAAAAAAAGAAGTGAGTTGTTTTTCTTCTCGTGAAATTCCTCATAGCCGTCTTGCTCAGCAACTTCACCTTAATGTCGCCCTACCTCCTCATCAAATAAAGGTTCACTTGGCAAGTATCTATTCCCATGAACCTTCATGTGTCTTTTAATTACATTACTATTTCAGAATTTTATTAAATCTCTTTATCATCTTTCCAAAAGTGTTGTACATCTCAAATTCTACTAGGCTAAAATTGTTTTAAGGAATTAAAAACATATTATGAAATTAGCACATACATTCAATGACATTTTGAGAAATTACAAGCCTGCTGAGTGAAAGTAATGAACACCTACGTTGGATTCTCTTGTTTTGTATCATGCCATACCATTTTGCCTTGACTGTCGAAATACTTATAAATTCCTATGGGGGCTAGATGTGGTGACTCACTCCTGTAATTCCAGCACTTTGGGAGACCAAGGCAAGAGGATCACTTGAGCCCAGGTATTCCAGACCAGCCTGAGCAACGTAGTGAGATTTCAGCTCTACAAAAAATTTAAAAATTTAGCCAGGTGTGGTGGCATATGCCTGTAGTCTTGTTATTTGGGAGGCTGAGGCAGGTGGATAGCTTGAGCCCAGGCAGTGGAGGTTGCATTGAGCCGAGATCATGCCACAGCACTCCAGCTTGGGTGACAGAGGGAGACCCCATCTGAAAAAAAGGAAAAAATTATCCTGGAAAGTAATTTACATTGATCTAGAACCTGAACTGTGTGAATTACTGTTCTAGATCTTTTCCATAATCTACATTACAGAAATATTTCTCCCACATAAGAGATAAGAAAACTGAATGACAAAAAGGTAAAAGCAGTGCAATCAGGGTTGTGAGCTGAGAAAGGAGAAAAATGTGGATTGGTGTTTATGTCTCCCCAACATCAAAGCATATTTTCTTTTTGTCATAAATGCTGACTGAAGTACCAATAATAATAAATCAATAATATTTGTATTATCAAGACCTACTTATCAAGACTTATTCGTGATGGCATGAATATTGGATCAAAATTTCTTATTTTCCTTTTCACATAAGTTGTTTTTAGCTTGCTACTAGGCCAGTAAATTCCCCATAATCTAGATGCTATGTGCCATATGGTGGGTTAATATTGCTATGAGAACTTAAATTTTTTTTGGATTTCTGACATTTTATTTTCAACTTGTCAGTTTTATTGTGCCATTAGGACTGGTACTTTTTTTAGCATTTATTTTAAAAAGAATTCTTCAGTTTCACATGATCCAGAATAACGTATCCTTCAGGTAATTTCAGTGGAAAATAAAACTCGAGACATGAACACATTTCTGTTCTGGTAAAGAAAGATTTCTCAATAAATCAGATGAATTGACATTCTCTTTATTAATGAGAAATTACTGGCTAGAAGTTGGATCTTTTCCTATTCATGGTATATTTGGAAATATTTCTTCAATGAAAGCATGAGTATGAGATAGCTGCTGTTTTGTTTTGCATCTCTGGTCAACCACACTGAAGATGCTTTAGAACAAAATAAACAGTCACCTGCTGCCTCTGCATTGCAAGTAAAGGATCCATGTAGCAGGTGTACAGAGTAACTGAATGCCCCTGCACACTTTTAGAGGCAATTATGCCATTCAACTGAGAATATAAAATGTAATGGGAAAAGTGTTGGGCTTTTGTTCAAGATATGGCTTTACCAATTATAAACTATATTATTTTTGAATAAATGAGTCACAGCTTCCTCAGGTTGAATATATTTAGTGTTTACTGAGAATACAACTGTGAGGCTTTTAGCTTTTTATGAACTTGAATTTTGTAGAAATGCTAGTGTTTATTATAAAAATAATTGTTATAATTTGTGTCACCAAGCCATGGTCATTGTAAATACTTTCTAAGATTGCATTGGAAAGGGTGCTACAAGACTTATTTTATTCAAATTCCAGTAAGAAATAGAGAAATTGGAATATAGAGTTATTTCTAAAGTGCTTTAAAAATAAGTATTGACGATGGTATTCATTGTCTTAAAAGACTGTAAAGAACAACATGAATTACTTCGCTTACCTCTCACGTTCTAAAAAGCCCCTATTAAGAGAATTTTTCTGCTAAATATACATCAGTCATGTTTGAGGATTGAAAGAATTCTTCCCCCATGTCTCTATTTAATAGCTGCTTTTTGGTTTATTGTGAGTTATTATATGACTTTAAAACAAGAAAATTGCATTTCTGAAAATAGTAAATTTTTACAACTTAAATTTTGATTCTAGCTGGACATTCTAACAGGTAGATATTGTGAAGGTAGTTTATGTTAGACTAGTATCTGATCGTCTAGAAATGCATAGTCCAGCAAGGAAATAATGCTTCCTTACTTGACTCAAATTGATCGACCAGCTTTTAGCATCATTGGGAAATTTCCAACATATCTCTTATTGCTAAATTTGTAACAGATATAGGTAATATATTTTAAACAAAGTTCTAAATAATAGTATGAGCAAATATATTATTGTCTCTAATAAATTACCCATAAGGTTTTCCTTTGTATTATTACTATGGCATTTTGCCTGATTTAATTGTATCCTCACAACAACGCAGTGATACAGATTTTAATCTATCAGATGAGGAAACAGAAAGGGAGAGATGGTAACTAAACACATCATTCAAAATGTCAAACTGCTAGCTAGAGGAGCCAGGATATGAGACCAAAGCATATGCAAACTGCACTGTGTAGCACTGACATAGTAAAAAATGTTTAACAACTTTGACTTGTTCCTCCTTCACTCCCTCTGTCCATCCTCACACATGACAAATTTTGTTTCAAATTAATCCAGTCAAAATGTTCTGGATCTGATTTTTACCTATTGCCAGAGGGGATGTCCTTAGATATCTGTCTTAAAGATTATATATTTTAGGTTAAGTGTTTGGTTTTATTTTTCTCCCTATACACTAAACAAGAGATCCTAAACAAGGATAGTATCTGAATATTTTATTTACATAAAAATACAATAATAGGCTGGGGAGAAGATAAGAGCCACTGCCGGCCGGGCGCGGTGGCTCAAGCCTGTAATCCCAGCACTTTGGGAGGCCGAGACGGGCGGATCACGAGGTCAGGAGATCGAGACCATCCTGACTAACACAGTGAAACCCCGTCTCTACTAAAAATACAAAAAAAAAACTAGCCGGGCGAGGTGGCGGGCGCCTGTAGTCCCAGCTACTCGGGAGGCTGAGGCGGGAGAATGGCGCAAACCCGGGAGGCGGAGCTTGCAGTGAGCTGAGATCCGGCCACTGCACTCCAGTCCGGGCGACAGAGCGAGACTTCGCCTCAAAAAAAAAAAAATAAATAAATAAAAAAATAAAAAAAAAAAATAAAATAAAAAAAAAAAAAAGAGCCACTGCCTTCCAGTTATGAGTTTCCACTTTTGAACAGTCTAATGGGAGTACTGAAAAAGCTCCTAGACGAGCAAGTGGTTATGGGAAGAAATTTACCAAAAAAAACCATGGCAAAGATCGAAACTTCTAATCTGAGAACATCAAGGTCCTGTCTGAACACACGAACCTTATCCAACCTGAGAAAAATGACCTAGAGGTCAGCCCACCTAGCATCAGTACCCTCCTTGTACTGCCACCTGGTAGCCCAATCTCTACCCCCTTATAAAATTTCTGTAGAACAAATGGGAGGACAGTGAACACAGCTGCTTCTCCTACTTTCTCTGGACACAATCACTCCCACAGTGCATTCATAAAATTGGTCATGTTCACAGATATATATGCATTTGCATTTAATACTTTCATGTAATCAGAGATCTTTAATAGGTAACTCTCAATGATGTAATCTATAAGCTGGGAAAAAGCTATGATGCAGTTGCTATGGAATGTACCATCACTGTGACTATGCCTATGATACAGTAGTCATCAGGAATTATTAGTGAGAATCAAACTCGACTTGAAATCTAGGTCCACTAAGAGATGTTCTAATCGTTTGTTTTTTTGTTTTTTTTTTAATCATAGTCTCACTCTGTGGCCCAGGCCAGAGTGCAGTGGGATGATCATAGCTCATCGCAGCCCCTAATTCCTGGGCCCAAGCAATCCTCCTTCTCTAGCCTCCCACAGTGCTGGGATTACAGGTGTGACCCACCACAACTGGCCCCAATCCAATAAAATTTCATTTAAAAGTTTCCATTCACAAGCTAAAAAACGACTCTCAGAGTCCAGGTGGCATTATGATTGCAATCAAATACTTTTTTTTTTTTTTTGGAAATATTAGATTGGTGCAAAAGCAATCACTGTTTGTACCATTACTTTTAATAAAATGCAGTTTATCAGTTTCTGTCCCATTTCATTCTTGAACCCATACAGTGACTAGAAGGCATTCCTACTTATTGCTTTCCTATTGTTGCCTTAACATATTGCCACAAGCTTGTCAGCTTAAAACAACACAAAGTCATTTTCTTACAGTTCTGAAAGACATAAATTCAAAATCAGCTTTACTGGGACAAAATCAGAGTGTTAGCAGGGCTAGGCTCCCTCTAGAATTTCTAGGGAGAATCTATTTCCTGGTCTTTTACAGCTTCTAAAGCTGCTGTCCTTGCATTGCAATGCCTGCAGCTCTTGCTTCATTTTCAAAGCCAGTGCCAGGACATCTGAGATTCTTCTCTGCTCCCACATTGTTCCCTCTCTTATCTCCAAAGCTGACCCACAGCCTCCTCCTCATAAGGACGTGTGTGATTACATCACTGGGCCATGTGACTGATTCAGGATAATGTCCCTATAGGTAAAAATTTTTTCCCAGCATAAAGCAACCTATTTCACAGGTTCTGGGAATTAGGACATGGACATCACATAAAAAGTATGACCTAATACAGGAAAGATATATTGAAAGAAGTCAGCGAAAGCATTTGAACCCTGGTGGCTAACACTGGTGTTTATCTCTGCTTTTTAATGCTTTTTTATTTAAAAAAAAAATTTGAGTTAATTTTAGACTTACAGAACATTTGCAATTTCTGTATTCCCGTTACCTAGTTTCCTTTTATTCTAACGTCTCACTTAATCTTGGGACATTTATCTAAACTAAGAAATTAATTTTGAGACCATGCTGTTAATTAAAATATAGAACTTATTTGAAGTTCATTAGCTTTTCAATTTTTTTTTGTTGTTGTTCTAGGATCAAATGCAGGATTCCACAATATATTTACTTGCCTTGGCTTTCAGTCTCCCCCAATCTGGGACAGATGATTATCTTTCCTTATTTTCACTTTGAAGAGTCACTTACTTCCATCTTAATTCATTTTAAAAAATGTATATACAATAAAGTTTACATTGTGTTTCATACAGTGATGGGGGTTTGGACTAATGAGTAAGTTGCGCATCCACTAACACCATTCCATACGGAACACTTCCATCACCCCAGATATCCCTTTTGTGAAGAATTCCTCCTTCCCCCAATCCCTGGAAACCACTGACTGGTTATCTTTCCTCTAGTTTTCAGAGGATGTAATATAAATGGAATTATACAATATGTAGCCTTTGGGTTCTGGCTTCTTACACTTCCTAAAAGGCATTTAAGAACCATCCAAGTAGTTCTATGAATCAATGGTGTGTTTCTTTTAATAGTAGTATTTTAATGTATGGATGAACCACAGATTGTTTATGCACTATGGGTTGAAAGATACCTGGTTTCCAGTTTGGGGCAATATAAATAAAGCTGCTATAATGTTCACATACATATTTTTATGTGAAGAAAATATTTTATTTCTTTAGGGTAGAAATTCAGAAGTGGGATTTCTGGGTCATATGGCAGGAATATGTTTAACTTTATATAAAAAAGCAGATAACGATTCCAGATACGGCTGTACTATTTTACGTTCTCATTGGGAATGAATTGCTGTTCCCTAGGCAAAAGTTGTTGATTCAAGTAAAGTTCATCAAGTTTTCATTTTATGGATTATACTTTTGAGTGATAGTTAATAATTCTTTGATCAATCCAAGGTCACCAGTTTTTCTCCTATGTCTTCCAGAAGTTTTATAGCTTTAGGTTTACATTTAAATCATGAAACCATATTTAATTAGTTTTTATATTAGGTGTGAGAAAAAGGTTGAAGATTATTTTATTTAAAAGTTTTATTGATATTTAATTCACACGCCATGCAATTCACCCACTAAAGTTATAATTAAATGACTTTTAAGAGAGTTGTTCAACCATCACTTCAATTTTTAAACACTTTCGTCACCCCAAAAAGAAAACTCATACCCTCTGACTGTTGCTCTTAACCACCCGTCCCACTGTGGCCCTAGGAATCCACAGATCTACTTACTGTCCCTATGCATTTGCCTATTTTGAACATTATACGAATAGGATCACACAATATGTGGCCCATTGTGACTGACTTCTTTTACTTGGCATAATGTTTTCAAGGACCACCCATGTTATAGCACATGTCAAGTAAAGTTGATCTCTGAACAACACAGATTTGAGCTGTGCAGGTTCACCTATATGCTTTTTTTTTGTTGTTGTTGTTGTTAACCAAATGCAGTTTGAAAATACAGCATTCATGGGATGCAAAACCTGTGTAAATGGAAGGCTGACTTTTCCTATAAACCACATGGCTGAATTTGGAACTTGAGTCTGCCCAGATTTGGGTTTCCCTGGTTATTCCTAGAACCAATCTCCTGCATATACCCAGGGACGAATGTACTCTATTTCTGGTTTTTTTCCTAATAATATTTTACTCTCTGAACATACTGTGTTCTATTTACTCAGCTATCAGTTGATGAATGTTTGAGTTGTTTTCACTTTTTAGTTATAATTCTGTTACGAACATTTGTGCACAACATTTGGGTGGACAAAAGTTGTCCTTTCTCTTGAGTATATATCTAAAAGTTGAATTGCTGAGTCACGTAGTAACTTAATGTCTCATAGTTTGAGCAACTGCTATATTGTTTTCCAGGACAGTTTAGCTGTCTTACATCCCACCAGCCTTTTATGGGGGACTTAACTTCTCCATATCCTCACCAAAGTTTGTCATTTTGACTGTAGCTATTATAGTGGATGTGAAGTGTTATTTGACTGGTTTAGCTTTGCATTGAAATAAATAGTCTGAATCAATTTTTAATGTTTGACTGCCACTAAGCCCCTCCTTTATTCCCTCTGCCTTGTGTCTGTGCAAGCTGATACATAAGCTGGAGCACTCTGTCTTTGGGCTTGGACAGAAGTCTCATACCACACAAGTCCTTGCTCAGGTATCACTCAGCATCACTTCCTAACTTCCATAAAAACTCAAAACCAACTTCCTTTCTTTGCTCTCTTGAGTACTTTTTAAACCAGATTGAGAAGGTTGTTATGCTCTTCTCATTGGCTTTATCATGTAAATGGTAAACTTTTCTTACCACCTTGGTCCTTGTGCCATCATCAGTCTTGATGGCTGAATCAAACTTTATGTGAGGTCTATTTGGTCACTGTGAGATGCCACAAAATTTCTAATGGCTAGCGATGTGGAACATCTTTTCATGTGCTCATTGGACGTTTGTGATTTTCTTCTGAAAAAATGTTTCTTCTAATCTTTTGTAATTTTTTTCATTGGGTTATTGTCTTTTTACTATGAAGTTTTAATAGTTGTGTGTATTTTCTAGATACAAGTCCCTTATCAGGTATAAGATTTGTAAGTATTTTCTATCACTATGTGACTTATGTTGTCACTTTGTTGATGAGGTCCTTTATTGATGAGGTCCATCAAAGCACAATAGTTTTTAATTTGGGGGATGTTCAGTTTGTCGATTTTCTTGTTGTTGCTTGTGCTTTTTGTGTCTCGTTTACAGGGTCGTAAAGATTATGCCTAGATATTTTTCTTTTAATTTTATAGATTGAGTTTTTACATTTAGGCCTTTCATTTACTTTGGGTTTATTGTGACATATGGTATAAGGTAGAGGTACCTGCTATTATTTTCATGTGGCTATTTAGTCACTTTGTTACTATTATTGAAGCTACTATTCTATCCACCATCAAATTGTCTTGGTAACCTTGCTGAAAATTAATTAGACATACGGTGAAGATTTATTTCTGAACTTTCAACTTGATTCTTTTGATTTACATGTATTGTTAGGAGCATAACACACTCTTGATTAATGTAGTTTTGCAGTTATTTTTCAAATTAGGAAGTATGAATCTTTCTAATTTGTTCTTCAATATTATTTTGAATATGCATAGTCCTTTGAATTTCCATATGAATTTTAGGATTATCTCCTCAATTTTTGCAAAGAAGTCAGCTGAACTCCTAGGCTCAAGTGATTCTGCCATCTAAGCCTCCCAAATAGCTAAGACTACAGGCATGTGTCACACACCCAGCTGATTTTTTTAAAATGCATTTTTAGTAGAGATGAGGTCTTGATATGTTACTCAGGCTGGCCTCAAACCCCTGAGTTCAAGTAATCATCTTGCCTTGGCCTCTGCAAGTGTTAGGATTACAGGCATGAGCCACCACACACAACCTAACATTTTAGTTTAGATTCAAGGGGGACATACGCAAGTTTTTGACACGAATATATTGTATGATACTGAAGTTTGAGCTTCCAATGATCCTGTCATCCAGTGAACAGAATACCTGATAGGCAGTTTCTCAACCTGTGTCCCTTCTCTCCCTCCCTCCCTCCCACCTTTTGGAATCCCCAATACTTACTGTTCCCAACTTTGTGTCTGTGTAAACTCACTGTTTAGCTCCCACTAATAAATGAGAAGATGCAGTATTTGGTTTTACATTTCTACAGCAATTTCTTTAGGATAATGTCATCTAGTCTCATCCATGATGTTGAAAAGAGCATACTTTTATTCTTTTTTAGGACTGCATGGTATTCTATGTTGTATATGTACCACATTTTTTTTATTCAATTCATCGATGGGCACCTAAGTTGACTCCATATATTTGCTATTGTGAATAGTGCTGCAATAAACATGTAAGTGCAGGTGTCTTTATTGAAACAATTTATTTTTCTTTGGGTATATATTCATTAATGAGATTGGTGAGTCGTATGATAATTCTGTTTTTAGTTCTTTGAGAAGTCTTCAGACCGCTTTCCACTGGGGCTGAGCTAATTTACATTCCCACCAGCAGTGTATAAGTGTTTCGTTTTCTTTACAGTCTTGCAAACATCTATTATTTTCTGATTTTTTAGCAATAGCCATTTTGACTGCTGTGAGATGGTATCTCATTGTGGTTTTGATTTGCATCTCTCTGATCATTAATGATGTTGAATGTTTTTTTCATATGTTTATTGGCTGCTTGTATGTCTTCTTTTGAGAAATGTGTATTCGTATTCTTTGCCCACATTTTAGTGGGGTTATTTGTTGTTTCCTTGTTGATTTGTTTAAGTTCCTTCCAGATTTTG
The DNA here is from genome assembly GCF_007565055.1 of Rhinopithecus roxellana. Lineage (NCBI taxonomy): Eukaryota > Metazoa > Chordata > Mammalia > Primates > Cercopithecidae > Rhinopithecus > Rhinopithecus roxellana. Next base: position 16,255,542 of record NC_044562.1, on the reverse strand, counting down.
GATATTAGACCTTCGTGGTATGCATGATTTGCAAATATTTTCTCTCATTATGTAGCTTGTGTGTTTACTCTGTTGATAGTTTCTTTTGCCATGCAGAAGCTCTTTAGTTTAATTAGGTCCCACTTGTCAATTTTTGTTTTTGTTGGATTTGCATTTGCCGACTTAGTCATAAATTATTTGCCTAGGCCATCGTATAGAAGGGTATTTCCTAGGGATTTTATAGTTTGAGATCTTAAATTAAGTATTTAATCCACCTGGAGTTAATTTTTTATGTGATGAAAGGTGCCCACCCAGTTTTATTCTTTTGCATATGTATAGCAGTTTTCTCAGCACCATTTATTGTTTAGGGTATTCTTTCGCCAATATTCATTTTTGTCAACTTTGTTGAAGGTCAGTTGGTTGTAGCTTTGCAGCTTTATTTCAGGGTCTCTATTCTGTTTCATTGATCCATTTGTCTTTTTCTTTTATCTTTTTCCTTTACTTTTTTTTTTTGCCAGTACCATGCTTTATTGGTTACTGTAGCCTGGTAGTATAGTCTGAAGTAGGGTAGTGTGAAGCATACAGCTTTGTTCTTTTTACTTAGGTTTGTTTTGGTTATCCAGACTCTTGTTTTGGTTTTATAAAAATGTTAGAATTGTTTTAATTATGTGAAGAACTACATTGGAAATTGAATAGGAATGTGATGAATCTGTAGATTACTTTGGCAGTGTGGATATTTTAACAATATTGATTCTTCTAATCCTTAAGCATGGAATGTGACTCCATTTGTTTATATTGTGTATGATTTCTTTTATCAGTGTTTTGTAATTCTATTGGTTGAGATCCTTCATCTCTTCATCACCTCTTTGACTAGATGTATTGCTACATTTTGTGTGTGGGTGTGCGGCTATCATAAATGGGATTGCACTGTTTACTTGATTCTCAGCTTGAACATTGTTGGTGTGTAGAAGTGCTCCTGATTGATTGTTGTACATTGATTTTGTATCCCGAGAACTTACTGAAGTCATGTATCAGGCCTAGGAGAAATTTGGAAGAATCTTTAGGGTTTTCTATGTATAGAATCATAAAGTCAGCAAAGAGAGATAATTAGACTTCCTCTTTTCTTTTCTTATTTAGTGGCCTTTTCTTTCTCCTGCCTGATTGCTCTGGCTAGCACTTTAATACTATGTTGAAGAGGAGCAGTGAGAGTAGACATTTTTGTCTTGTTTGAGTTCTCAAAGAGAATGGTTCCAGCTTCTAAGGTAAAATTTGATGTTTGGCTGTGAATTTTTTGTAGACGACTCTGATTATTTTTACATATGTTCCTTTGATGCCTAGTTTATTGAGGGTTTTTGTCTTGAAGGGATATTGAATTTTATCACAAGCTTTTTGTGTGCTATTGAGATATTCATATTGTTTTAGTTCTGTTCATGTGATGAGTTACATGTATTGATTTATATGGGTTAAACCATCCTTTTATCTGAGGAGTAAAGCCCAGTTGATCATGGTGAATTAACTATTTGATGTTTCACTGGATTTGGGTTGCTAGTATATTGTTGAAGATTTTTGTTTGTATGTTCAGCAGGCTTGTAGTTTTCTTCTTTTAATTGTATCTCTGCCAGATTTTTGGTATTAGGAGGATTCTGGTCATAGAATGAGTTAGGGAGGAGACCCTTCTCCTATGTTTTGGAACAATTTCAGTAGGATTGGAACCAGTTCTTCTCTGTATGTCTACGAGAATGTAGATGAAAATCTATCTGATCCAATGCTGTTTAGCCCGGTAGGCTGTTTATTACCTACTCAATATCATTACTTTTCATTGATACCTTCAAGATTTCTGTTTCTTTCTGGTTTAATTTTTCCAAGAATTTGTCTGTTTTCTCTAGATTTTCTAGTTTGTGTTCAGAGATGATCATAGTAATCTGAGGGTTTTTTCTATTTCTGTGGGATCAGTTATGATGTCTGTTTTGTCATTTCTGAATGTGATTATTTATATCTTCTCTTTTTCTTTGTTAATCTAGCTTTTGGTCTATCAATCTTGTTTATCCTTTCAGTGAACCAACTTTTCATCGTGTTTATCTTTGTTTTCTTGAGTCTCAATTTCATTTAATTATGTTTTGATCATAGTTATTTCATTTCTTCTGATAGCTTTGGGTACAGTTTATTAATTCCTTCAGTGTGAGGTTCGTTTGTTAATCTGACATCTTTCTGTCTGTTGATGTAGGTGTTTAGCTCTACAAACATTCCTCTTATCAGTTTTTGCCACATTCCAGTGATTTTGGTATGTTTTGTCTCTATTTATATTTGTTGCAAAGAATTTTTCAATTTCTTCTTTAATTTTGTCTTTTACCCAGATATCATTTAAAAGGAGCAAATTGTTTGGTTTCCATGTATTTATGTTTTGAGACTTCCCCTTGGTATTGATTTCTATTTTTATCCCCTGATGGCTGAAAAGATGCTTGGTATAATTTAATTTTTTTTAAGTTTGTTAAAACTTGCTTTATGACTGAGTATGTGGTCAGTCTTACAGTAAATTCTGTGGGTGATTGAGAAGAATATATATTCTGTTGTTGTTGGCTGGAGTATTCTGTCGATGTAGGTCCAATTAGTAAAGTGTAGAATTTAAATGAGAAGAATGTGTATTCTGTGGTTGTTGGGTGGAGTATTCTGTAGATGGAGGTCCAACTGGTCAAGTGTAGAATTGAAGTCCAGAATTTCTTTGTTTAGTTTTGTGCTTTGATCATCTGTCTAATGCTATCGGTGTGGTGCGGAATTCCCCTACTTACCACTGTGTGTTTGTAAAAGTTTTTTCTTAGGTCTAGAAGTAATTCTTTTATAAATCTGGGTGCTATAATGTTGGGTGTGTACATATTTAGGATACTTAGCTATTCTTGTTGAATTGAATCATTTATCATTATCTAATGTCCTCCTTTGTCCTTTTTTACTGGTGTTGGTTTAAAGTCTGTTTAGTGACCCTTGCTTTTTTTTTGTTTTCCATTGGCATGATATAATTTTCTCTATCTCTTTATTTTGAGTTTATGGGTGTCAGAACACATGAGATGAGTCTCTTGAAGATAGCAAAAGAATAGGTCCTGATTTTTATCTAATTTTACACTCTGTATCTTTGAAATGTTTAGTCTATTTACATTCAAAACTAATATTGATATGTGAGGTTTTTGTTCCTATCATGGTGGTGTTGTTAGATAGTTGCTTTGTAGCCTGGATTGTGTGGTTGCATTATAGAATTTGTGGGCTATGCATGTGTTTACTTTTGTGGCATCAAGCATTTAATTTTCATTTCCACGTTTAGAACTCCCTTAAGCATCTCCTGTAGGGCTGGTCTGGTGGTAAAAATTTCCCTTAGCAATTGCTTGTCTGAGAAATACTTTATTTCTCTATTATTTATGAAGTTTTAATTCAGAAGGATATAAAATTCTTTGCTGGTATATTTTTCTTTAAGAATGCTAAAAATGGGCCCTTGATCTTTTCTGGCTTTTAAGGTTTCTTCTGAGAATTCTGCTGTTAGGTTGATGGGCTTCTCTTCATAGGTAATATAACCGTTTTTTCTAGCTGTATTTAAACTTTGTTTTGTTTTGCTTTGTTTTTGTTGTTGTTTTTGTAATGACCTTGGATAGTCATTTAATGACTGTGTGCCTTGGTGATGGGCATCTTGTATAGTATCTCAGAGGAGATCTCTGAATTTCTTGTGTTTGTATGTTTCTTAATCTCTAGCCAGATTAAGAAATTTTTCCCAAGTTATATCCTCAAATATGATTTCCAAGGTGCTGATTTTCTATTCTTCTCTCACAGGAATGCCAATAAGTCATAGATTCGATTGTTTTACATGTCATATTTCTAGAAGGCTTTGTTCACTTCCTAAAAATATTTTTGCTTTATTTTTGTCTAGTACAGTCAACTTGAAGGACTAATCTTTGAGCTCTGAAGTTTTTTCTTCTGTTTGGTCCCATTTGTTATTCAGGTTTCCAACTGTGTTTTGAAATTCCGGCAATAAATTTTTCATTCCTAGAGCATCTTTTTGGTTCTTAATATAGCTATGTCATTTTTGAAAACTTGGATTGTTTTTCTGACTTCTTTTTGTTGGATTTCAAGTTTCATTTGCATCTCATTGAGTTTCTTTGCCATTCATAGTCTGAATTCTGTATCTGTCATTTCAGACATTTTGTTCTGCCCATTGCTTGGGGGCTAGTGGGGTCCATTGGAGGTGACTAGACATTCCTGCTTTTCGTATTACCAGAGTTCTTGCACTCTATTGTTTGAATTTGCTACAATTTTGATGGGACTTCTTGATTATTTTTTTTTCCCTTGAGAGTACGCTGTGGTGTGTGTTGTGTATGATCGATTGTTTCCATTTCTGTGTGCTTTCTGATGAGAATTTGGGCAGTGGCTTTCTTAGATGTTGCTTGTAGCAACATAGTTTTGTTTAGTGGTGTAATTCAGTCTGAATTCCAGTGGATGGCACTGAGGAGTAATAGCTAGTCAGTAGGGAGGGGGCAGAGGCAATGGCAAAGTGTGAAAAGTGCCCTCCCCCAGCACACAGAGAAGCCACAGGAGAAGCCTGAAAAGCAGTTCTTTCAGCCCATGTTCCCTGAAGAGCCAATGGGAAAGAGCCATGGCTGAGTCCTATACATGTGTAGGATGGCCTCATCTCCCTGTGCCTTTTTGCCTGAGCAGCAGCTGTTGCCATGTCAATTCAAGCTCAGGCCAAGGTTGGGAGGCAGACCAGTGTTAAAGTCTCAAAAGTCCACCTTGGTGGGGATCAGAGAGGATGGGACGCCACCCAGGCAAGGAGCATGAGCAAGAATCTGTGGGAAATACAGTCCACTCAAGTCTCTGTCTCACAGCAGCCCGTTCCAGGATATTGTGCTAGACTAGATATTCATAGAATGTCCTGGTATCCCTCCCTCAGGGGCTGGGCAGCAGCTTCACCAGGTCAGCCTAAACTCAGGTTGAGTGAGGGGTGCAGCCTAGCATTAAATTCTCAAAATGGTATTTGGTCTAGGACCAGAGAAGGTGGGGGGATACCATCCAGTAAAGCAGCCTGGGCAAGAAGCTATGGGGAGTCTTCTAATCATGTCTCAGTCCCAGTGACTTGTAGCAGGGCAGCAAATACTCTCCCTGGGGAGTGCGTGGGGGCACCCCGTCTTCCTGTCTCTCCTTGGAGCAGTGCAGTGGCTGCAGCCATGTCTCTACTCCTGCTATCAGGGCTCTCAAAATGGTTCCCAGCTGAAGCTGCTCCAGGCTTGGATGCCTGTGGGATTCTGTATGCGTTCTCTTTCTGGAGCAACATTTCTGTGCAGACTTTAGGCCACTCCATATGCCAGGTATAAAGTCCTAGTATGTTGAGTGTTTCCCCCGAAGCCAGGATTGTTAAAGCCTGTTTCAGAGCTCTGCGGATTTCTTTCTTACTATTTCTCCATGTCCAGCTTCTCCCACTCTCAGTTGGTTTGCAGCTGGGCAAACTGTCTCAAGCCAGTCTTCTTACCTCTGGCACTTCTTGTCTCTTCTTGGATGAATCCAGGCATTCTCTCCTGGATGATGTGCTTGGATTGTGAGTACTCGCTTACTATTATGGCTCTTCTCTGTGGAGGAGGTACACATTATATGAGTCTGGTCAGGCATTTTCCAACCCTCCCAGCTGAAGAATGTATTTTAACTTTTCATTTAGGGTTACTGGCAATTAATTTCCTTACTTTTTGTCTTTCTGATAAAAAAATTTTTTATACTTTTTTTCTGAGGTTTGAAATCAGAGTTAACAATGTTTTGGGTTTACAGTTTATTTCACCTAATAATATGAGTTTTTAATTATCTTTTTATGGCTTCTGACGAGAATTCTACTGCAATGCTTATCTTTGTTACTTGTTAAATGTTTCCTTTTTTCTCTGAGAGACATCAAGATTTTCTTTTTTGTTTTGTTTTTTGTTTTTAGCAGTTTGAATATCATACCCTTAGACGTGTGTATGTGTGTGTTTAAATTTTATTTTGTTGATTATTTGTTTTATATTTATCTTGCTTCTTTTTTTCTGATCTTTCTGCATCAGTGATTTGGTGTCGGCTGTATTTTGGAAAATTTCTTGTTTGCTCTCTTTCTCTACCAGCATTCTAATTTCACATGTTAAAATACTTGATATTGTTTCACAGCTCCTGCATGCTCAGGCTTGATTTCGTCATTACTGTTGTACTCTCTTATTTTTTGTGTGTTCAAGTTAGGTTTATTTCTATTGACTTTTCCTCAAATTTGCAGATTCTTTCTTCAGCTGTATTTAATATACTGATGCGCCTTTTGAAAATATTCTTCATCTTTATTACTGTTTTTTTTTCATGTCTAGCAGTTCCAGTGATATGCTTTACAATTTCCATTTCTCTGCTGAAACTATCCATCTGATGCCTTATTGGTTTTTTTGTTGTTGTTGTTGTTATATGCTGAACATTTTTATAGTACACTAGACACTAGGTAATACTTTTTATATCTGAAGTTGGACACACCTTTCTTTCTGCTAGGTCTTCACCAGAAAATTCAAATTGCTGTAAATGAATTGCTGTATGGAGTATGGAAGTTGTCTTTCCATAACAATGTCTATTTGTTTCTGAGTTTTAGGTATTTCCTTTACATTCTGTCTCAGAAAGGGTATCTCTTGTTCTTTTAGCAACTGCATTCTGCTATTACTTTCTAATTCATGCTCATTAGCTCATTCAGGGTGGGGTAAGGTTGCATCCTCTATTCTTCTGATTGAACCTTTCTATTAAGTATGCATTATTTCCCTGAATCTACTGGTTGTCTGGGTGTGGCCTTCTTTTTGTTCTTTTAATTTCATGCCTTTTCTCCAGCTAAAATTGTAGTATCAGTGTGTAATCATGCTCTTTGGCCCAATGTCAGTTTTATTGATTTAGTTTTTTAACCCTTCCAGTCCCCCACTTCTGGTAGTTTCATTAACGTTTTAGGGACAGCAATGCTTCCCTTCCTTCCCCTCCTAGAATAATACTTTTCTTCCATCATGGAGAAGAGGAGAATAATCCAAGCAGAGTGTCTGTTCAGTCCCTCAGAAATATTCCCCTCCCTAGATCTGCATTACAATAGACAATCCTGTGAGCTTTTTTTTTTTTGATATTTTCTGGGATAACCTGGGGAGTTCATTAAGAAAGTGTCATTCTAACTGGTGTGAGATGGTATCTGATTGTGGTTTTGATTTGCATTTCTCTGATGGCCAGTGATGATGAGCATTTTTTCATGTGTCTGTTGGCTGTATGCATGTCTTCTTTTGAGAAATGTCTGTTCATATCCCTTGACCACTTTTTGATGGGGTTGTTTTTTTCTTGTAAATTTGATTGAGTTCTTTGTAGGTTCTGGATATTAGCCCTTTGTCAGATGAGTAGATTGCAAAAATTTTCTCCCATTCTGTAGGTTGCCTGTTCACTCTGATGGTAGTTTCTTTTGCTGTGCAGAAGCTCTTTAGTTTAATTAAATCCCATTTGTCAATTTTGGCTTTTGTTGCCCTTGCTTTTGGTATTTTAGACATGAAGTCCTTGCCCATGCCTATGTCCTGAATGGTATTACCTAGGTTTTCTTCTAGGGTTTTTATGGTATTAGGTCTATCATTAAAAAGTCAGGAAACGACAGGTACTGGAGAGGATGTGGAGAAATAGGAACACTTTTACACTGTTGGTGGGATTGTAAACTAGTTCAACCGTTATGGAAAACAGTATGGCGATTCCTCAAGGATCTAGAACTAGAAGTACCATATGACCCAGCCATCCCATTACTGGGTATATACCCAAAGGATTAAAAATCATGCTGCTATAAAGACACATGCACATGTATGTTCATTGCGGCACTATTCACAATAGCAAAGACTTGGAATCAACCCAAATATCCATCAGTGACAGACTGGATTAAGAAAATGTGGCACATATACACCATGGAATACTATGCAGCCATAAAAAAGGATGAGTTTGTGTCCTTTGTAGGGACATGGATGCAGCTGGAAACCATCATTCTCAGCAAACTATCACGAGAACAGAAAACCAAACACCGCATGTTCTCACTCATAGGTGGGAAGTGAACAATGAGATCACTTGGACTCGGGAAGGGGAACATCACACACCAGGGCCTATTATGGGGAGGGGAGTGGGGGGAGGAATTGCACTGGGAGTTATACCTGATGTAAAGGACAAATTGATGGGTGCTGACGAGTTGATGGGTGCAGCACACCAACATGGCACAAGTATACATATGTAACAAACCTGCACGTTATGCACATGTACCCTAGAACTTAAAGTATAACAATAAAAAAAAAAAAAAAAAAAGAAAATGTCTTCAGGAGAGTGCAGGTTAGCCAGTTTCGATGGCACTATGGGGTTTTATGCTATCCTGAAATATTACACCTGGTCTTCAGCAACTTGTCAACTATTTGGCTTATTGCTTTCTACTGACATCTGGTTGCATAATTCAAAGGAGTGCTTTCTCTCACTTCTCTTCCTGTAGGTACCAGTTCTCAGAATTTGGTTTAGTTTGTTGCATTGTGACTTCAGCTCTCAATGACTTCAAACTAAGGTACTCATTTGATGTAGTTTTGTTCTTCTTCTCTGTAAAGGTGAGAGTAATACTCTTCAAGTTTTCTACTTCCCAGGATAGAAACCATCAGCATAAAATACTGTGAACAGTGAGATTATATCTTAAAGTGAGCTTTTCTTTTGTTAATCAAAATGCTAGGGAAATATATTATGATAGCAATAATATATTTAATAATATATTACATACTATTAATAATTATTTAATATTTAAATTATGTAATATTATTGAAATTGCAGATATTAAGCTCTTACCAAGTGTTAGGCATTTTGGCCAAGAATATATGATTAATTGTTATCAAACCCAGACTCGTAAGACAAATGGAAAGTTCATGTAAAAAACAAGACAGTGGACAACTGACTCCTTGGCTAAAATGTCTCTTCACCCCCTTTAGATTAGCATCACTTTGAGTATCACATAAATCCTTAACATTAATGGTCTCAAATACCTTGGTGTGGTACTTGTTTCTTTCAAAACTGAAGTGAAAACTGTGCATTAGCCAAGGAAAGAAATGCAGTATTCATGGACCTGACAACGTAATTAAGTGCATTTGCACCTTACTTAAGACATTGTTTAAAAGAGCTCTTCGATGCTTCTTTGGAAAGAATGCCTCCTTTCATTTTTTTTCTCCATGATTTATCAGAGTAACTCAAGTTTAGCTCAGTTCCTAATATATTATTAATTCTATATTAATTTTCAGATAAATAATAATTGTACATATTTATTAGGTACATGTGACATTTTAAAACATGCATATAGTGTGCAATAATCAAATGAAGATATTCAGGACCTCAAGCATTTACTTCTTTGTGTTGAGAACATTCCAGACCTCCTCCCCTAGCTATTTTTAAAGATAGAATAAATTATTGATAATGATACTCATTCGACTTGCAATTGAACACTAGAAATTGTTTATTCTATCGAACTATATTTTTGTACCTATTAACCAACCTGTCTTTATACCCGCACCCCACTACCCTTCCCAGCCTCTGGTAACAACCATTCTCGTCTCTATCTTTATGAGATAAACTGTTTTAGCCCACACACATGAGTCAAAACATATGTAGTATTTCTCTTTCTGTGCCTGGATTTATCCATGATGTTTCAAATGACAATTTTATTCCTTTTAAAACTGAATAATATGCCACTGTCTATATATGCACACCACATTTATTCATCCATTCATGGTCATGTAGATTGATTTCTATATTAATTTTAGTATTGAGATATTACAAGGGTTGATACTTGAAGGGCTTGTTTTAGTGAATTAGAAAATGCCGAATGTTTCTATACTTACTTCCTAGTATCTCTCACAGTAATATCCATCTATTGACTTTTGTTTCTGCTTTTCAGTAAGCTATTTTTAGGCTGGGCTTGAATGTCTGTTTTCCAGGGACATGTTTCCTAATTTTAAGATGTTCAGTCTCTTTTTCAATGCCAGGTAAGGATCACATGGTACTACAGATTTTTCATGACCATCATGATACTTTATTAGAAGGCCTTGTCTTATCAGTCTCTTCTATCTAGGCTATAAACTCCATGATGAGAAAATCTGCTGTTCTCTTATTTTGTGTTTATCTTACACATGCAGCATCACACATGGCACAATAAATATTTATTGCATAAAGACAGCAGGTACTCAAATGCTTACAAATATGCTTCACTTTCAGATTTAACCTAACTAGGAACAGAATTACATTATATTTATTTTCATATTCTCAATGGCCATTATAGATTTTGAAACATGGTAGAAAATAAGTGTCTCCTGATAAAATTAATAAATCATTCAAGTTTAACATGTTGCTCATTTCGTATTTTTTAGAGTACGGTTTGAACATTTTACATTGGTTGATTTTCATCGTGTTAACTCTGACCATTTTCTCTATGTTTCCTCATTTAAATTTGCCTTTTAAAAAAACACAAATGATCAAGGCTATGTCTACATTACACTAAAACACCTGGCTCATTCAAATAAGTGAAAGAAAACACAGTTACATAAATGGACAAAAATATAAATAAAAATCAGTCAAATTGTTTCTCACTGCAAAGATGACATAAGCAGCTGACTGAGTGATTTCTTTCTCACTATTCAATTCCTTGATTTAACACTATTATCACACGACTTGCAAGTACGTGCATTAAGTCTTTAAGTTAGATCCAAAGGAGAATATCTCAGTGAGATTCATTTACTCTCCCTGAGTTTGGGAAGGAAGCCTATTCATTAAAAGGATGTAATACAGAACACAAAGAAAGAATGGGCAATTCTTCAACCTGGAGATTATGTATATTTTCTCTTCCTGAAAAAAAAGAAAAAAAAGTGGGAAAAGTGGATGGCCTGTCATTAGGAAAGAAGTTCTAAAAATGCTGACCTCAGAAGAGATTTGAGAGATGGAGTATAGCACAATGGGCAAGTAAAATTTGTATCCAGACAAAAATCTTGAATTCAGCCAGATGCAGTGGCTCGTTCCTGTAATCCCAGCATTTCAGGAGAGTGGGGTGGAAGAATTGCTTGAAGCCGGGAGTTCAAGCTTAGGCAACATAGTGAGGCCCTGTCTTTCCAAAAATACAGAAAAATTAGCTGGGTAGGGTGGTCTGTGCCTGTACTCCCAGCTACTAGGGAGGCTGAGGTGGGAGGACTGCTGGAGGCCAAAATGTTGATGCTACAGTGAGTTGTGATCAGCCTGGGTGACAGAGTGAGACCCTGTCTCAAAACAAAACAAAACAAAAACCTTGAACTCAGAGTATTTTATTGACAAAATGTTAGCTCTTGAGCCTAACCTGTATCTGTAGAGATCATTCAACCGTTAAAAAAACAGACCTTGAGGCAATTATAAATTCACAAAGAATGTATTTGCACTTTTTAGGGATAGACGTAGAACTGAACCATGACTTTTTTTAAAAAATTTCTCTCTAGCACATAATTTCACCTGCTCATCCCTCATAAATCAGAAAGTTACTGATGGTGCACACAGTGTTATGCTTATATTTGATTTCACAATATCTTAATTCTGTGTCTGTCACATATAAAGGCAGACAATAAATAAATGTAGAATTGGCAGTATTTGAACATTAGAGAATGTTCTACACTTTTATTTATTTATTTTTTGGGGGGATCGGAGTCTCACTGTGTCGCCCAGGCCAGAGTGCAGTGACGCAATCTTGGCTCACTGCAAGCTCTGCCTCCCAGGTTAATGCCATTCTCTTGCCTCAGCCTCCCCCGTAGCTGGGACTACAGGTGCCCGCCACTACACCTGGCTAATTTTTTTTTTTTTGTATTTTTAGTAGAGACGAGAGTTCACTGTGTTAGCCTGGATGGTCTCGATCTCCTGACCTCGTGATCCGCCTGCCTCGGCCACCCAAAGTGCTGGAATTACAGGCGTGAGCCACCACGCACCCGGCCCTACACTTTTAAAAACAAGTGAATTTTTTGTTAATTGTATTTTATTTGCTTTGCTTATTTCAGATGCCATTATTTCCAGAAAGTTTGGGATTGTAACTGGCTTTCCTTGATATCACTTCTGCATAAATAAGCACCAAAGAGATTGGCAGAAGAGTCTAGAGAGGAATTTTTTAAAATCTTGAATGAATAAATGTTGTTTTTTACTTTGGTATTTTGTCAACCCCCAATTCTGCAAAAGTCAAAGAACATGGAAAACTAAGAAGCTCTAGAAATTGGGTTGTCACCACAGTAACAATTGAGCTAACAGGAATTGTCTAAAGCAACTATATTGAGACTCTGGAATATAATAAAGTACTTTTGCAGTATCCAGGGAAGAGCTTGAAAAAGACACTGGCATATTTTGGTAAACTTTAGTGACTATCCACATTATGTGTAGCAACTATCATATCCCATCTGGTAGCCCTACAATCAGAAGCCATGAGAATGATGGCTTGTGCTCCTGATATGGTTTGCTGGTTTCAGGGTGGGCATAAAGGAGCTCGTCTTTCAAAAATTACATTTGTGGTTTTTTTAATTGCTGCTCATTGCTCTTCATCACTAAGAGAAAGGCACAGAGGTCAACCATTCTTTTAATAATCATGGAGCAAAGCAGGGTCTTAGCTGAGAGGCAATTACAGAGACAGCCCTTTTCTTTTCTATTTTTTCTATTTTTGGAGCCAGAAATTTATGGAAATATTCACCGCGTCACTGCCTGACTGCAGAGACAATGGAATAGAAAATTCAGTGACCACATACAGCGATGAATATACACTTTAAAAAACTAGTTTGGAAAAGACAAACAGGTATCTTAAGTCCTAAAGAAGAAAAATCAGCAATTTCTGAGGATTGGGAGGATTAGATTTCTGGAGTTAAGACAACATAAAACTCAGAATATCCAGATTCAACAGCAAAAACAACAACAACAAACATACAGAGAGACAGGAAATACAGAGCAATTGCAAGAAAAAATAATTTGACAGAAAATATTCCTACCAAGCTGAGATGCAGACATTAACATAAAATAGAGTTAAATCAGCTGTCTTAAAAATTTTCAGTGAGGTAAAGGAAAATATTGGAAACAACTATAAAAATTGGGAAAACAATGTCTAAAAAATACAAATATCAACATATAGATATACATTATAGAAAAGAACCAAGCAGAAATATGGAAACTGAAAGTTACAAGAATTGAAATGAAAACTTCACTGGGTGGGTTCAATAGCAGATTTGAGGAAACAAGAAAGAATCAGCAAGGATTCAGATAGTACAATGGAAATTATCTGGTCTGAGGAGTGAAAAGAAAAATGTCTGAATAAAAATGGACAGACCCTGAGGTTCTTGTGAGATACCATCAACGGTGGCAATATTTGCACTATAAGAATCCCAGGATAGGATAAAGAGAAATGGGGGAAAAAACAAGAAAATAGTATGTAAAATGTTCACAAATCTAATGGAAGACATGATTATACACACCCAAGAAATTAAATTAACTCCAAACAAACTACATTTTAAGATACACAGTGAGACACATTATAGTTAATCATTAGGATCCTAAAGCAACAAGACTTTTGAAAGCTGAATGAGAACCAAAACTTGTCACATATAAGAGATTCTCAGTAAAAATAAGAACTAATACCTACGTGTTGGCCATAGTTCAGTGGGATTATATATTTTAAATTCTGAAAGAAAAAAACCTCTCAACTAGGAATCTGTATCCAGAAAAAAAATCTATCAAGAATGAGGAAGAATTTCATACATTTCTAGATAAGCAAAGCATTGAATAATCAAGTTCCTGAAGTAGAGGGATAAATAAAGAATCCTAAAAGTGGCAAGAGAAAAGAAACAAATGTCATACAATGAACCCTCCAATGCATCTGGCAGCAGTTTACAGTCCAGAAGAGAGGGGCATGATGTATTTAAACTGAAGGAAGATATCTCTTATCCTAGAATTGTGTATCTGTCAAAATATCCTTCAAACATGAAGGAGAAATAAAGACTTTCCAAGACAAATAAAAGATGAGGGATGCCATCAATCTGTTCTACAAGAAATGCTAAAGGAAGTACTTCAATCAGAAAGAAAAGGATTGTGATGAGCAATAAGTAATTACCTAAAGGTACAAAACACACTTGTAATGGTAGGTACACAGGAAAACAGAATGTTGTAACATTGTAATTGTGGTGTGTAAACTACTCTTATCCTCAGTACAAAGACTAAGTAATTAACCAATCAAAAATAATAACTTTAACAACTTTTCAAGACATAGTACAATAAGATATAAATAAAGGAACAAAAAGTTAAAAACAGGAGAGGATAAAATTAAGGCATAGAGTATTTATTAGTTTTCTTTTTGCTAGCGTATTTGTTTATGCAAATAGTGTTTTTAGTTTTTATCAGGTTAAAGTAATGGGTTATAGGTTAGTATTTGCAAGCCTCATGGAAACATCGAGTCACAAAATATACAATGGATGCAAAAAAAGCAAAAAGAAATCATATCACCAAAGAAAACTTCAAATAAACATTCTAACAATGCTTTTTAAAGACGCAGAAAAGTAAGAGCAAACCAAAGCCAAAAGTAGTAGAAGAAAATAAATAAATAACAAAAATTAGAGCAGAAATAAATGATTTTGAAATAAAAACAATACAAAAAATAATGAAACACATGCTTGTTTTTTGAAAAGTTAAGCAAAATTGACAAACTTTTGGCCAGACCACCAAAGAAAAAAAAAAATCCAAATAAAATAATACATGAAAAAGTAGGCATTACAATTGATACAGTAGCAATCCAAATGATTATTACTACTGTGTGCAACTTATGCCAATAAGATGGAAAATCTAGAAGAAATAGATAAATTTCTAGACACATACAACCTACCAAGATTAAACCATGAAGAAATCCAAAACCTGAACAGACCAACAGTAATGAAATTGAAGCCATAATAAGAAATCTCCCAGTAAAGAAAAAGCCCAGGACTCAATGACTTTACTGATGAAATTCTACCAAACATTTAAAGAAGGATAAATACCAATCATATTCAAACAGTTCTAAAATATAAAGGAGGGAATACTTCTAAGCTCTTTCTATGAAACCAGTATTATCCTGATACCAAACCCAGACAAAGACACATCAAAAATAGAAACTACAGGCCAATATCTGTGATTAATATTTGATATGACTTGACTGTATCCTCACCCAAATCTCATCTTGAATTGTAGCTTGAATTCTTATGTGTTGTGGGAGCGGCTGGTGGGAGATTATTCAATCATGGGAGTGGTTTCCCCCATACTGTTCTCTTGCTAGTGAATTAAGTCTCATGAGAATTGATGGTTTTATAAGTGGTTTCCCCTTTTGCTTAGCTCTTGTTTTGTCTTGTCTGTTACCATGATGTACCTTTTACTTTCCGCCATAATTGTGAGGTTTCCCCAGTCACGTGGAACTGTGAGTCCTCTTTTTCTTTATAAATTAGTCAATCTCAGTTTTGTCTGTATCAGCAATGCGAGAACAGACTAATATACTATTGATGGAAAAATCCTGAAAAAACCACTAGGAAACTGAATTTCACAATGCATTAGAAAGATCATTCATTGTTACCAAGTGGAATTTATCACTAGGATGCAAGGATTGCTGAACCTACCTAAATCACCGTGATGCATCGTGTCGACAGAATGAAGAATAAAAACCATGTAATTATATCAATTGATGTTGAAACTGAATTTGATAAAATTCAACATCATGTCATGATTTAAAACTAAAAAACTGGTTATAGAAAGAAGATACCTGAACATATTAAAAGCTATATATAAGAGCCCACAGCTAATATTATACTAAATGGGAAAAAACTGAAAGCCATTTACCTAAGATTTGGAACATCACAAGGATGCCCCCTTCCCCACTGTTATTCAACATAGTACTGGAATTCCTAGCTAGAGCAATCAGACGAGGAAAAAAAAAATAAAGGGCATACAAACTGGAATGGAAGAAGTCAAATTATCCTTGCTTGCAGATGATATCTTATATTTCAATAAATCTAAAGACTCCATCAAAAAATTATTAGAACAAAATCAACATACAAAGATACGTAGCATTTCAATATGCCAACACTGAGCAACCTGAAAAATCAATAAAAATCGATTCCATTTATTATAGCCAAAAATAAAATTAAATACCTAGAAATTAACCAAATGGAAATATCTCCATAATAAATACTATAAAACACTGATGAAGGAAATTGAAAAGAACACCATAAAATGGATAGATATTCCATGTTTACAGATCAAAACAATTAATACTGTAAAAATGTCCATACTACCTAATCTACAGATTCAGTGCAATCCCTGTCAAAATACCAATGGCATTATTCACACAAGTAGGTAAAACAATGCATATGAAATCACAGAAGACCCAGAGTTGCCAAAGCTATCCTAAGCTAATGATCAGAACTGAAGGAATCACATTACTTAAATTCAAATCATACCTCAGAACTGCAGTAACTCAAATAGCGTGATACTAGGATTAAAGCAGACAGACCCGTGGAACTCCATCAAGGACTGAGAAAAAACCCACACACCTACAGTGAACTCATTTTTGCCAAAATTGCCAAGAACATACACTGGGGGAAAAGATAATCTCTTTAATAAATGGTGCTGAGATAACTGGATATCCATATGTAAAATAATAAAATTAGACCCTTATATCTCACCATATAGAAAAATCAAACCAAAATATATTGAAGACTTAAATCTAAAACTTCAAACTATGAAATTACTACAAGAAAACATTGGAGAAAATCTTCAGGATATCACCTAGGCAAAAATTTCTTGAGCAATATCCCAGAAACACAGCCAACCAAGGAAAAAGTGCATAAATGGGATCACATCAAGTTAAACTTCTGCACAGCAATGGAAACAATGAACAAATCTAGGAGACAGCCCACAGGATAGAAGAAAATATTTTCAAGCTACCCATCTGACAAAGGATTAATATCCAGAGTATATAAGGAGCTCAAACAACTCTATAAGAAGAGATCCAATAATACAATCAAAAATGGACAAAAGATGTGAGTATTTTTCCAAATAAAGCATACAAGTGACAAGGAGACCAATGAAAAGGTGCTTAAATCAGTACTACCACTATGGGGAACCATTTGGAGCTTACCCAAGAAACTAAAACTTGAACTACTATATGATCCAGCCAATCTCACTGCTAGGTATATAGCCAAAAGAAAGGATATCAGTATAATAAAGAGATATCTGTACGCCCGTGTTTGTTGCAGCACTTTTCACAATAGCTAAGATTTGGAAGGAACCTAAGTGTCCATCAACAGATGAGTGGATAAATGGTATATATACACAGTAGAGTTCTATTCAGCCTTGAAAAAGAATGAGATTCTATCATTTGAAACAACATGGATGGAACTGAAGATAATTATATTAAGTGAAATACACCAGCCACCGAAAGACGAACATCGCATGTTCTCACTTACTTGTGGGATTTAAAAATCAAAACAATTAATCTCATTGATGTAGAGAGTAGACGAGTGGTTACCAGAGGCTAGGAACGATGGGGGGGGGGGGGGGGGGAGTTCGTGAATGCGAAAAAAAAAAAAAAAAAGAAAAGATGAATAAGACATACTATTTGATCGCACAACAGAGTGACTATAGTCAAAAATCTTAATTGTACATTTAAAAATAACTGAAAAAAAAGTTAGATTATTTGTAACACAAAGCATGAATGGTTGTGGGAATAGACACCCCATTCTTTGTTACGTGATTATTTCACTTTGGGTGCCTGTGCCAAAACATCTCATGTACACCAAATATATATATATCTACTATGAATCCATGAAAATTAAAAAGTAAAAAATAGATATGTTTGAATATGTTTTGTAAAAAAAATCTAAGAGCTCAAAGACTAGGACTCCAAACTACCTCAGTCAGACATAAATTTCAAAAGAATGAGCAAAACCTCCAGGAAATATGAGATTATGTAAAGAGATCAAATATATGACTTACTGGCATCCCTGAAAGAGAGGGGAAGAAAACAAGTAACTTGAAAAGCATGTTTTTAGGATATCGTCCATGAAAATTCCCTCAAACTCATATCCACCACAATCAAGTAGGCTTTATCTCTGGGATGCAAGGTAGGTTCAACATGTACAAATCAATAAATGAGATTTGTCACATAACAGAAAAAAATGAAAACCACATGATCATGTCAATAGATTAAAAAAAGGCTTTTTATAAAATTCAACATCTCTTTACATTAAAAACCCTCAACAAACTAAGCGTCAAAGGAACATACCTCAAAATAATAAGAGCCATCTATAGAAAACCCACAGCAAACATCTTACGGAATGGGCAAAAGCTGGGAGCATTCTTCTTGAAAACTGGCACAAGCCAAGGATACCCTCTTTCACCACTCCTATTTACCATAGACTGGAAATCCAAGCCAGAGTAATAAGGCAAGAGAAACAAATAAAGAAATCCAAATAAAAAGAGAGGAAGTCAAACTATTTCTGTTTGCAGACAATATCATTTAACAGTTAGAAAACCCATAGTCTCTGCCAAAAATCACCTTCTTCTAATAGACAAGCTAAATATCAGGGTACAAAATCAACATACAAAAATCAGTAGCATTCCTGTATACCATCTACATCCAACCCGAGAGACAAACATAAAATATAATCCCATTCACAATAACCACAGAAAGAATAACATACCTAACAAGACAGCTAACCAAAGAGGTAAAAGATCTCTATAATGAGAATTACAAAGCACTGCTCAAAGAAATCAGAGATGACACACACACACAAATGGGGAAACATTCCATGCTCATGAATAGGAAAAATCAATATTGTTAAAATGGCCATACTATAAAAACACTTACAGATTCAATGCTATTCCTATCAAACTACCAATTACATTCTTCATAGAATTAGAAAAAAAATCTATTTTAAAATTCAAATGGAACCAAAAAAAGAGCCCAAGTAGCCAAGGCAATCCTAAGAAAAAAGAGCAAATCTGGAGGCATCAAGTAACCTGATTTCAAACTATATTGCAAGGCTGCAGTAAACAAAAAAGCATGGTACTGGTACACAGACAGACACATACACCAATGGAACAGAACAGAAAGCCCAAAAATAAAGCCACACACTTAGAATGATCTGACCATCAATCAAGGTGACCAAAACAGGAAATGGGGAAAGGCCTTCCTATTCAATAAATGATCCTGGGATAACTGGATAGCCATATGCAGAAGATTGAAATTGGACACCTTTCTTATGACTTTTACAAAAATCAATTGAGGATATATTAAATATAAAACCTACACTATAAAAAAGTCTGTCAGACAACCTATGAAATACCATTCTGGACATAGGCCCTGGAAAAGACTTCACAACAAAGATGCCAAAAGCAATTGCAATGAACATTAAAATTTACAAATGGGACCTAACTAAACTAAAGAGCTTCTGTACAGCAATAGAAACCATCATCAGAGTAAGCAGACAACCTACAGAATGGGAGTAAATATTTGCAAGCTATACATCTGACAAAAATCTAATATAAAGAATCTACAACAAAATTAAATTAACCAGTAAAAATTAACCCAATTAAAAAGTGGGCAAAGGACATGAATAGACTCTTCAAATGTTGTGAAAATGGCCATACTGCCCAAGGTAATTTATAGATTCAATGCCATCTCCATCAAGCTACCAATGAGTTTCTTCACAGAATTGGAAAAAACTGCTTTAAAGTTCATATGGAACCAAAAAAGAGCCCGCATTGCCAAGACAATCCTAAGTCAAAGGAACAAAGCTGGAGGCATCACGCTATCTAACTTCAAACTATACTACAAGGCTACAGTAACCAAAACAGCATGGTACTGGTACCAAAAGAGAGATACAGACCAATGGAACAGAACAGAGTCCTCAGAAATAATGCCACACATCTACAGCCATCTGATCTTTGACAAACCTGACAAAAACAAGAAATGGGGAAAGGATTCCCTATTTAATAAATGGTGCTGGGAAAATCGGCTAGCCATAAGTAGAAAGCTGAAACTGGATCCTTTCCTTACTTCTTATATGAAAATTAATTCAAGATGGATTAGAGACTTAAATGTTAGACATAATACCATAAAAACCTTAGAAGAAAACCTAGGTAGTACCATTCATGACATA
This sequence comes from Rhinopithecus roxellana, assembly GCF_007565055.1. Classification (NCBI taxonomy): domain Eukaryota; kingdom Metazoa; phylum Chordata; class Mammalia; order Primates; family Cercopithecidae; genus Rhinopithecus; species Rhinopithecus roxellana. The sequence continues at coordinate 16,235,359 of NC_044562.1, read as the reverse complement.
GGCATGGGCAAGGACTTCATGTCTAAAACACCAAAAGCAACGGCAACAAAAGCCAAAATTGACAAATGGGATATGATTAAAGAGCTTCTGCACAGCAAAAGAAAATACCATCAGAGTGAACAGGCAACCTACAGAATGGGAGAAAATTTTTGCAATCTACTCATCTGACAAAGGGCTAATATCCAGAAGCTACAAAGAACTCAAAGAAATTTATAAGAAAAAAACAAACAACCCCATCAAAAAGTGGGCAAAGGATATGAACAGACATTTCTCAAAAGAAGACATTCATACACCCAACAGACACATGAAAAAATGCTCATCATCACTGGTCATCAGAGAAATGCAAATCAAAACCACAATGAGATACCATCTCACACCAGTTAGAATGGCAATCATTAAAAAGTCAGGAAACAGTAGGTGCTGGAGAGGATGTGGAGAAATAGGAACACTTTTACACTGTTGGTGGGATTGTAAACTAGTTCAACCATTATGGAAAGCAGTATGGCGATTCCTCAAGGATCTAGAACTAGAAGTACCGTATGACCCAGCCATCCCATTACTGGGGATATACCCAAAGGAATATAAGTCAGGCTGCTATAAAGACACATGCAGACGTATGTTTATTGGGGCACTATTCACAATAGCAAAGACTTGGAATCAACCCAAATGTCCATCAGTGACAGACTGGATTAAGAAAATGTGGCACATATCCACCATGGAATACTATGCAGCCATAAAAAGGGATGAGTTTGTGTCCTTTGTAGGGACATGGATGCAGCTGGAAACCATCATTCTCAGCAAACTATTGCAAGAACAGAAAACCAAACACTGCATTTTCTCACTCATAGGTGGGAATTGAACAATGAGATCACTTGGACTTGGGAAGGGGAACATCACACATTGGGGCCTATCATGGGGAGGGGGGAGGAGGGAGGGATTGCACTGGGAGTCATACCTGATGTAAAGGACAAGTTGATGGGTGCTGACGAGTTGATGGGTGCAGCACACCAACATGGCACAAGTATACATATGTAACCAACCTGCACGTTATGCACATGTACCCTAGAACTTATAAAATTTAAAAAAAAAAGAACACATACATGCAACCAAGAAGCTTATCAAAAAATGATCAGTATTACTTACCATTAGAGAAATGCATATCAAAACCACAATAAGATACTTACACCAGTCAAAATGGCTATTAAAAAGTCAAAAAATAACAGATAACATTGAGGTTGTAGAGAAAAGGGAACACTGGTGGGAATGTAAATTAGTTCAGCCCCACTGAAAATTTGAAGGTTTCTAAAACAACTTACAATAACCATTTGATTGAGCAATATTGTTATTGAGTATATACCTAAAGAAATATAAATTGTTCTAGCATACAGAGACATGCATGCATATGTTTATCACAGTACTATTCACAATAGCAGCAGGGCAGACATGGAGTCAATCTAAATGCCCATCAGTGGTAGACTGGATAAAGAAAATGTAGGCTGGATGTGTTGGCTCATGCCTGTAATCCCAGCACTTTGAGAGGCCGAGGCAGGCGCATCACCTGAGATTGGGAATTTGAGACCAGCCTAGCCGATGTGGTGAAACCCCATCTCTACTAAAAAAAAAAATACAAAAATAAGCCAGGCATGGTGGCAGATACCTGTCATCTCAGCTACTCAGGGAGGTGAGGCAGGAGAATCATTTGAACTCAGGAGGCACAGGTTGCAGTGAGAAGATACTATGCCACTGCACTCCAGCCTGGGTGACAAGAGTGAGATTCCCTTTCAATAAAAATAAAAAAGGAAACTGTATATGAGGTGCACATACGCATGGAATACTATACGCCCATGAACAGAATATTATGTCCTTTGCAGCCTCATTGATGCAGCTGGAGGCCACTATTCTAAGTGAACTACATAGGAACAGAAAACCAAATGTCATATTCTCACTTATATGTGAGATCTAGACATCGAGAATAAATGGGCTGGGCACAGTGACCCATGTCTGTAATCCTGACACTTTGGAAGGCCAAGGAGGGCGGATCAAGTGATCAGAACTTTGAGACCAGCCTGGCCAACATGCAAAACCACACCTCTGCTAAAAATATACAAAAATTAGCCGGGCATAGTGGTGCACACCTGTAGTCCCAGCTACTCAGAAGGCTGAGGTGGGAGAGTCACTTGAACTTGGGAGGTGGAGGTTGCAGTGAGCCAAGATTGTGCCACTGCACTCCAGCCTGGGTGACAGGTGAAACTCTGTCTCAGGAAAATAAAATTAGTTAAATAAATGAATAAACATTGAGAACACATGGACACCAAGAAGTGAACAACAGGCACCAGGGTCTACTTAAGGATGAAGAGTGGAAGGGGCGAGAGGATCAGAAAACTACTTTTCAAGTACTATGTTTATTACCTGGGTGATGAAACAATCTGCATGCCAAACTCCTGTGATATGCAATTTACCTATTTAAGAAACCTGAACATGTTCCCCTGAATGTAAAACAAAAGTTAAAAACAGTAAAATAAAAAACAAAAAAGAATGAAATGCTTAGGAATAAACTTAACTAAGGAGGAGAAAGACTTATAAACTGAATACTACAAAAGATTCCTGAAAGAATTTGAAGAAGACCTAAATAGATGGAAAGACACCTGTGTTCATGGATTGGAGGATATAATACTGTAGATTCAATCCCAATGAAAAACCCAAAGGTGTTTCTTACAGAAATAAAATCTTAAAATTCACATGAAATCCCCAGAAACTGAGTAGCTAAAACAATTTTGAAATAAACACAGTAAGTTTGTAGGACTTACACTTCCTGATCCCCAAAGTCAACATAAAGCTATAGTTATCTAAACAGTGTGATACTGGCATTAAGTACACATGTAGACCATTGAAACAGTAGATGGCTTAGTAATAATCTACACATACATGGCTGAGTTTCAACAAGGTAGGAAGACCATGTAATTGGGAAAGTACATTCTTTTCAACAAAAGTTTCTGAGGAGACTGAATATTCACATGCCAGTGAATGAAGTTAGACCCTGATATGGTTTAAATTTTTGTCCCCACCCAAATCTCATGTTGAATGCAATCCCCAACACTGGAAGTGGGGCCTGGTGGGAGGTGATTGAATCATCAGGGCAGATAGCCCTCTTGGTGCTATTCTCATGATAATGAGTGCGTTCTTGTGAGATGTGGTTATTTGAAAGTGTGTGACACCTCACCTCCACTCTTCCTTTCTCCTGCTCTGGCCTTGTGAAGTGCTGGCTTCTCCTTCAACTTCTGTTATTGAGAGGTAGTAATGTGCTAGCAGCCCTCACTCTTGGTGCCTCCTTGGCCTCTGCATAATTTCATACTGTGGTGGTGTTTGAGGAGCCTTTCAGCCTGCCACTACACTATTGGAGCCCCTCTCTGGGCTGGCGAGGCTGGGGCTCCCTTTGCTTGGAGGGAGGTGTGGAGGGAGAAGCGCAGGCAGTAACCGGAACTGTGTGCGGTGTTCGCGGGCCAGCGCGAGTTTCGGATGGGTGGGGGCTCGGTGGGCCCTGCACTCAAGAGTGGCCAGCTGGTGCCACCAGCCCTGGGCAGTGAGGGACTTAGCACCTGGGTCAGCAGCTGCAGAGGGTGTGCCCGGTCCCCCAGCAGTGCTGGCCCACTGGCGCTGCACTTAAATTCTCGCCAGGCCTCAGCTGTCTCCTTGCGGGGCAGACCCCGGAATCTGCGGTCCACCATGCCCGAGCCTCCCCCGCACCCCCACTGTGGGCTTCTGCCAAGTCCTAGCCTCCCGGATGGGCGCCGTCCCCTGCTGCATGGCGCACTGTCCCATCAACCACCCAAGGGCCGAGGAATGCAGGCGCAGCTCGGGACTGCTGGGCAGCTCTACCTGCAGCCCTGATTGGGCATCCACTAGGTGAAGCCAGCTGGGCTCCTGAGTCTAGTGGGGACGTGGAGAACCTTTATGTTTAGCTAAGGGATTGTAAATACACCAGTCAACATCCTGTGTCTAGCTCAAGGTTTGTGAATGCACCAATCAGGACTCTGTCTAGCTGAACTGGTGGGGACTTGTAGGACTTTTCTGTCTAGCACTCTGTTTAGCTAAAGGATTGTAAATACACCAATCAGCACACTGTGTCTATGTCAGGGTTTGTAAGTACACCAATCAGCACCCTGTGTCTAGCTCAAGGTTTGTAAACACAGCAATCAGTGCTCTGTGTCTAGCTAACCTAGTGGGGACTTGGAGAACTTTCATGTCTAGCTAGAGGATTTTAAATGCACCAATCAGCACTCTGTGTCTAGCTCAGGGATTGTAAATGCACCAATCAGCACCCTGTGTCTAGCTCAAGGTTTGTAAACACAGCAATCAGTGCTCTGTGTCTAGCTAACCTAGTGGGGACTTGGAGAACTTTTATGTCTAGCTAGAGGATTTTAAATGCACCAATCAGCACTCTGTGTCTAGCTCAGGGATTGTAAATGCATCAATCAGCACCCTGTCAAAATGGTCCAATCAGCTCTCTGTAAAAGGGACCAATCAGCAGGATGTGGGTGGGGTCAGATAAGGGAATAAAAGCAGGCTGCAGGAGCCAGCAAGCAGCAACCCGCTGGGGTCCCCTTCCACACTGTGGAGGCTTTGTTCTTTTGCTCTTTGCAGTAAGTCTTGCTGCTGCTCACTTTTTGGGTCCACACTGCTTTTATGAGCTGTAACACTCACCAGAAAGGTTTGCGGCTTCACTCCTGAAGTCAGTGAGACCACGAACCCACCAGGAGGAAACTGCAGACACATCTGAACATCTGAAGAAACGAACTCCTGACTACCATCTTTAGGAACTGTAACACTCACCGCGAGGGTTCACGGTTTCATTCTTGAAGTCAGCAAGACCAAGAACCCACCAATTCTGGACACACTATGATTTTAAGTTTCTTGAGGCATCATCAGAAGCTGAGCAGATGCTGCCATGTTTTCTGTACACCCTGCAGAACTGTGTCCCAGTTAAACCTCTTTCTTTACACATTACCCACTCCCAGGTGTTTCTTTAGAGCAGTGTGAGAACTAAAACAGACCCTTACATTTCAGCATATACAAAACTTAACCCAAAATTGATAAAAAGATCTAAACTTTTAAGAGCGAAAAGTCTTAAAAAGAAAATAAGTGAAAAATCTTCATGACTTCATATTAGACAATAATTTCTGAAGTGTGACACCAAAACTTGAAAAAATAGACAATTTGAAATTCATAAAAATAATTTTTTAAATATGTGCATCAAATGACAATATCAAGAGAATGAAAAGACAGTTCACACAATGAGAGAAAATATTTCCATTTTTATTTTATTTTCTCTTTTTTGGGGGGTTTTAAGGAGCAAAATGTTTAATAGGCAAGAAAGAATAAAGAAAGAAGAAAAGGGGAAAACAGCTTCCCCATGCAGAAACAGAGGGAGGATGGCTCGGAACAAAGAGACCCCGTGAGAAAATATTTTCAAGTGATGTTTCTCAGAATAAATGAATAGCTAGGTTGTTTAAAAAACGTTGCAACTCAAGAATAAAAAATACCAGCCCAATTCAAAAATGAAAAAAGGACTTGAGTAGACATTTCTCCAAAGAAGATATACCAATGGCCAATAAGCACATCTAAAGATGTTAAACATTATTAGTCATTAAGGAAACACAAATCAAAGCTACGAACAAGTACCACTCCACACTAATTAGAATGGCCATTAAATCAATTAATTTTAATTAATAACAAGTGTTGGAAAGGCTGTGGAGGAATTGGGACGCTTGTACATTGCTGCTCAGAAATGCAAAATGATATAGTTGCCATGAGAAACAGTTTGGCAGTTTCTAAAAGAGTTGAACATAGATTTATCATACTACTTAGCAGTTCCACTCCTAGGTATATACTCCAAAGATTGAAAAATGGAACTCAGATAATTATACACTAATGCTTATAGCAGCCTTAATTATAATAACCAAAAGTTGTAAATAACAAAGTGTCCTTCAGTAGATACACAAATGTGGTATATATAAACATACAATCAAATGTTATTAAACCCTGAAAAATGGGTGCAGTTTTGATACAAGATATGATGTTAATGGATCTTGAAAATGACAGGATAAATGAAATAACCCAGAAACGAACAGATGTTGCTGTGATGCTATATATATTTAGAATCTATAGCAAGCAAATTCATAACAGTAGAATAAAGTAGAATAGAGTTTACCAGGGACTGAGAGAGGGAAAAAGAGTTATTGCATAATGGGTAGGTAATTTGAGTTGATGAAAATGTTCTGGAAATATATATTGGTAATCATTAAAGAGCATTATAAATTGCCTCAATGCCACCAAATTGTATACCTCGGAATTGTTGAAATGGTAGATTTTGTGTGTAATTTCCCTATTAAAAAAAAATTAAGGGTACTGAGAAGCTAGTGGAGATGACTTACAGAATTTCTTGTAGAATGTATTCATAAAAGTGGGGAATCATGGCTTTGTGTTGATAGCCTAAATTGTAAACTCTTTGGACTGTTCAGTCAGATGCTACAAGTTCTATTAATTCCTATTTGGTCCTTCAAAGAACAATTCAAATTATTTTCCTGTGTATGTCCATAGCCATCTATGTGTATGTGAACTATTCATTCATCTATATGATGAACAGCATTTTCAAATGCCTATTCTATAGACACTCAGCAACTTCCAGGCACCTATGCATTTCACTGCCTTTTACCAGAAATACCTTCTCTGTAGGGATATATTCTTTTCAGTAGGAATATATTCTTTTCAGTTCTGTATCATCAATGACTAGAAAAATGCCTACAGCTTTGTGGCTGTAATTTAACTTTTGTAATGAATAGAAATGAAAATGAAAACAAAATAAACTCTAAATGAGAGTCAAAATTATTTGGTAAAGATGTTGGTTAAGCAACAGCTTAGAAAAGTAGGAAAGGGTTTCTTTCTGGTTTGAGTTTTTAGGAAAGAAAAATCTCCACTGTAAAATTGACAGATGCTCCTATTAACTAAAGTCATTAAGAATCAATATTTAAATTATTTCACAAATATTGATGTAAACTAAGTTAATTAACTTTTGGTATAGAATATTGGGGTCAGTATAATCTCAATCAATCAACATATATGTGTTCACACAAGGAAGTCAATGGGTACTAAGATGAAATTCATCATACAGGTAGATGAAAAGTCTGATATAGCAATACCAAGACCCAGAAATTAAGGTTAACGCCTTCCTTTACAGAAGAACTAAAACCAAGTTAAAGATTAGAGCTATTACAAAGCTGTGAGAATTCAATTAGAAAGTGTTTTTTGTGCAATACACATTAAAATGTAAGAAACAGCACAGAAATTTTAAAGTTCTGTGGTGGCTTGACTAATGGACATTAAAAAACATACCTATAGAAACAATGGAATGCAAATGGCCAGGTGTTACTATGCACTAAGTCACAGACACCTGATAGTCTCAGCCTACTCATTTACTTCTCTTAATTCTACTTCATGTAAGATAAATTTAAAGAAATAGATTCTACAGTGTCTAGCACACAATAGGGCAGCAGAATCTAGTGGCTCAGAGCATGAACTTTAGAACCAGAATGATGGATCAAACTCCATCTCTCTCTTTTTTTTTTCCTAGCTATACAATCCTTGGCAAGTTACTTTGTTCCCTCGCCCTTAGATTTCCCATAACCATGAGCTAAATATTCTGTCTTCCTAAAAGTCTTGTTGTAAAGATTGGATAAGATAATGGAAGCACCATTTTTACATTAATGCTTGACACATAGTGTTACATAAGCATTTGTGTGTATTTTAAAATTTATCACAAAACTATATGAAATACAACCATATACTAAAAGTAATGCAAAAGTCATGGATGAGAGTATTTGTGACATGAAGAATGTGTTTTAATGTATATACCTATCCTTTGTCTGTATGTGAATTGCAGTTTTGATTCTAAGTGTTTCCAGAACCCAACATAAGGAGCAGATCACTTTTTTTTTCAATGGTATCGTACAACAAAACATAAATCAACTGTTTTAGTGGATGAATAACTGTTCTTGGTGTTGAAGCTAGCTGTTTCTTCCAAGTTTACTTACAAAGAGGAATGCTCTAGATCAATAAAAATGCCTTCAGTGACAGGCCCACAACAGAAACAGCTGCCCACTTTCAAGAGCTGTTTTGGGAAGAGGCTGTGGACCTCTTCCTCAAATCCCATTCAATCAAAGCCCGTCTGTGCAGAATTATGGTCTTCAAAGTCTGCCTTCTAACTATTATTCTTTTGTGTCTTGGGCAATTAGAAGGGAACAAAGATTAATGCACTATAATACCTCTGAAATGTCAAGTTTAAAATTGGATTTTTAGACAAAGAGGCCCAATTGCGTTAGAATTAAACTTTTATTGAAATGCTTTAGGGTTTTTTGTCCCCTATGATTCAGGTTGCCCAAAGGGCTATTTATTTCCAATATACTGATAAGCACCTTTAGACATCAACGTTCTCACTAAAATAGGCTAAATAGAAATCTCATCGGTAAGTACTAGCCAGAGCAACTAGGCATGAGAAAGAAATAAAGGAATTGACATTGGAAAGGAGGAAGACAAATTGTCCCTGTTTGCAGATGACATAATGTTATATAGAGAATCCTACATATTCCACCAAAAAAAATCTATTATAGTAATAAATTCAGTACAATTGCAGCATACAAAAAAAGCAAACAAAATTCAGTAGCACTTTTATATGCCAATGGTGAACTATCTACCAAAAAAAAAAAAAAAAAAATCAAGAAAGCAATCCAATTAAAATAGCTACCCAAAACCCTACAAATACATTTAACCAAGGAGGTGGAAGATCTCTACAATTAAAACAATAAAAAATTGACGAACTAAATTGAAGTGGACATTAATAAATGAAAAGATATCCCGTGTTCACAGACTGGAAGAATTCATATTGTTAAAATGTTTGTACTACCCAAAGCAATATACAGTCCCTATCAAAATACCAATGACATTTTTCCTAGAAATAGAAAAAAAAAATTCTAACATTGGTATGAAATCACAAAAGACCCTGAACAGTCAAAACAAGCTTTATGAAAGAATTAACCTGGAGTCATCATACTACCTGACTTTAAAATACTCTACATAGCAAGCATAAACAAAACCTCATGTTACTTGCATAAAAACAGACACATGGATCAATGGAACAGAATAGAGAACCAGGAGTATATATAGACATTTATAGTCAACTTGTTTTTGAGAAAGGTGCCAAGAATACACATTAGGGAAAGGACAGTCTCTTCAGTAAATAGTGCTGGTAAAATTGGATATCCATATGTGGAAGAAGTAAATTAGGCCCTAATGAAATTAGTTTTCACCACTTACAAAAATCAATGCAAAAACAGATTAAAGATGAAAATATAAGACCCAAAACTATGAAACTACTGGAAGAAAACATAGGAGAAACACTTTATAACATTGGCCTGGGCAAGTGCTTTTTGGATAAGACCTCAAAAGCACAGGCAACAAAAGCAAATATAGACAAATGGGATTACATCAAACTAAAATGCTTCTGCACAAAAAAGAAAACTACCAACAGAGTGAAGAGACAACCTGCAAATGAGAGGAAATATTTATAAACTGTGCATCTGGTAAGGGATTACTATCCAGAACTCAAACAACTCTATAAAAACACAAAACAGACAGTCAACAAATAATCCAATTAAAAATGAGCAAAAGATCTGAATAGACATTCCTCAAAGAAGACATGCAAATGGCCAATAGGTATATGAAAAGGTGCCCAATATTGTTAATCATCAAGGAAATGCAAATCAAAACCACAATGAGATCTCCCCTCACCCCAGTTAGAATGGTTATTATCCATAAGGCAAAAAGTAACAAATAGGGCAAGAATGTGGAGAAAGAAGAACTCTTATACACGGTTGTTGAGAATGTAAATTAGTACAGCCATTATGTACAACAGTATAGAGGTTTCTCAAAAAATTAGAGCTACCACATGATCAAATAATCTCACTCGCGATATATATCCAAAGGAAATGAAGTCAACGTATCAAAGAGAATTTGAACTCTCATGTTTATTGCAACAATATTCACAATAACCAAGATACACAATAAACCTAGTATCCATCATGAATGGACATTAGATGATGAATGGATACTAAAATGTGGCATATAACACAATAAAATAATATTCAGGCATAAAAATGGATGAAAGCCTGTCATTTGCAACAACATGGATGAACCTAGAGACCTTATGTGAATTGACATTACCCACACACAGATGGACAAATACTGCATGATCTCACTTATATATGAAATTTCAAAGTTCATCTCACAGAAGTAGAGAGTACAATAGTGGGTATCAGACTGGAAAGGATAAGTGGGAGGGGGCCTTGGGGAGAGCTTTGTCAATGGGTACAAGTTTACATTTAGATGGGAGGAATAATTTTTGGTTTGCTATTGCACAGTAGGATGACTATGTTTATGATTACGTTTATCCATTGTATATTTCAAAATAACTAGAAAAAAGGGTTTTGAATATTTTCACTACAAAGAAATGACAAGTGTTTGGGTGGATATGCTAATTACCCTGAATCAATCATTACACAACGTATACATATACTGAAACTTCATACCATAGCCCATAAATGTGTATAATTATTATGTGACAGTTAAGAACAAAAAAACTTAGAAAAGCAATGTATTGATTGTTTAAGGATGATGAAACAGTTGAATAAATTGACTTGAAATACCAACATTTTCTCTGAAATAAACTAGATAGAAACCTATTTTTTCAACTATATTCCCTTGGAGTACTCAAACACATACAGAAAAAGGAGTGAGACTTTGTTAAGTCTAAACTGAATGTCTCTATATGCATGTTTAAAAATAACCAAAATATTGTTTTGAAAAAATACACTTTAATTAACAGACTTAACTTATATTTAATAAGTGCATATTATTTGCTCAGAACTTTGGAAAATTAAAAATAATGGACTGAGTTTTTGCCCATGAAGAATGTAGAGGGTAGTGATTCAGTGGTCTTTTTGTATAACGTTTCTTCGATCCCTTTAAGTACTGAGCTGTGTGAAATGTGTTGATCATGTTTAAATTGCTGACAAAACATTTTAAAGAAAAAGATAAATCAGGACAGTAAAATGATCTAAATCAATTACCAGATTAACTGGTCCATGTAAATTACTGAAGGGAAACCTGTGGCCAGAGGCCAAAGCTGGCTTTAATTTAGCAGCCTGTTTCTAAAGAGGAGGGAAAAACCTTCCTCAGTTGACTTGCCCTGGCTGAGCTGTTGGGAGTAGTGTCCACAGAAGGAAAGATGGAGAGTTTAGACATCTCTTAGTGTTAAACATATGGTGGGCACGTGGACAAGTCATAATAATGGGAAATAACTTTCTAAATATGGTTCAGCGACGGGCTGGGATAAAGCCAGAAATACGACTTCTGTTTTCTTTCCTACCATAATGATGTTTCTGTTTTCTTTTTGTGACCCATTACTGCCTGTGTTTTTCTCTCTTTTTTTTTTTTTCACTGTATCTCAACTTCTTACCTAACCTCTTTTCTTGTTTGTCCTTTTTTCCCTATTTCTATTTCATGTCCAGTTTTTCCAATGAATTTCCAGTCTACTTCATCAACTTACTTTCTCTCTTAACTGGCCTTTATATGTTTTAATATTTTTTCAACTTAAAAGTTTGAAGACTTTTCAACTTACTTTCTCTCTTAACTGGCCTTTATATGTTTTAATATTTTTTTCAATTTAAAAGTTTGAAGACTCATTTTATTTTATTTTATTTTTAAGACAGGATCTGGTTCTGTTTCCCAGACTGGAGTGCAATGATGCTATCATGGCTCACTGCAGCCTTGACCTCCCAGGCTCAAGCAGTCCTCCCACCCGAGCCTCCAGAGTAGGTGAGACTACAGGTGCACACCACCATGCCCAGCTAAATTTTGTATTTTTCTGTTGTTATAAGGTCTCTCTATGTTGCCCAGGCTGGTGTCAAACTCTTGGGCTCAAGCGATCCATGGGCATTGGTCTTCCAGAGTGCTGGGATTACAGACATTAGTCACTGTGTCCAGCCCTAAACCACTTTTTAATTGTGTGTGTTTGTTTGTTTGTTTCTCTTAACAACTTAACATATCCTCCTGCTAAGCTGAAACTGCAGATTCTGGCTAGAGTTTTGAGATTGCCATTATCTGATGGCCCCACCTGAGCAAGTCCTTTGATTTTGGGGGCTTCAGCTTCCTCATCAGCAATGTCAGTGTCAGTCTAAATGAGCTCTAAGATGCTGGTACTTTTAGCACTCCATAGTCATTTTAAAATGATTTTATTAGTAGCTATTTTTTAAGCATTTAGTGAAGTACTGAAAATTGCCCCAGGGTTATTGGGATGAAATTTATATTAGGTTAATCCAAGTGAGGGAAAGATGCAATTATCAATATGGCTATATTACATAGAGAGTCCCTCATTATCTTTTATACAGGTTAAGAGGTGGAGTGCTGTATAGCTTGAAATGAATATTTTTCCAGCAAACTCCTGGAGAAATTGTTGCCTGTACTGGTTACATTATGGTTTTCACAAAATTTTTCTGACCAGTATTTAAGTGAGAATGTAAGAGATATAATATGTCTGATGTCTGATAGAATTGGGGTAAAATAGACATAACTAGGCCTTCAGAGGGTGACAGAAGCATATTTTTTGCCGGTGAGGCCCGTGAGTTACTTCCATGATTCATTTTTACATACGGTATTAGATTCTGGTTTAGTTGATAGTTTTGTGAAAAACATTTTGTTTAACAAAACCTAAATTGTACACGTTAAGTGAGCTACATAGAGCAACTGTCCATTCACTGATTCATTCCATTAATCTACTAACTTACTCCTGAACTCACTCACTAATTCTGAGGAGATCCCTTGAAATCTGAACTTATAGAGAAGGCATTGCGTGGGATTTTCTGATGAATTTGAATGGTCTCTTAATTGGTTCACAGTTCAAAAGTGAGATGCACACATTCACTAATGAGTACAATACTGTCAAGAGTTCTATTTTACATATTCACTTAAGGTAACCCGATGCCTCAAAAAAGGGAAAGGTAGGCATTTCCTAAGAAAAGGATACAAAGAGAGACTTCAGGAAGAAGGTTATTAGTTGTTATCAATCTTGAAATATAAGTTGTTTATATTTCAGATGGGCAAGGACATCGAAGTGTTCTATACAGAAGCAGAATGAATAAAGACATCCTGGAAGACAACTTCTTGGCTTGCTAAAAGTTTTAAATTATTCTATTCCATAGATTCCTATGCTAAGTAATATTTCTAAAAGTGTGTGTGGGGGGTGCGGGGGCAGTGGTGGCTAACTTGACCCCAGGGGCACCTGGAATCTCTAGAGACATTTTTGATTGTCGTAACTGGCGTTGGTCCAGGGTGGCCACTGGTATCTAATATATAGAAGACAGAGATGCTGCTAAGCATCCTGTAGTGCATGGGCAGCCCCATGTCCCCACACCAGGAACTGTATGCTCCAAAGTATCAATAGTGCCAAGGTTCAGAAATCTGGTTATAAGATGTAAAATAATAAAGGGAAAAAAGCCAATGCAGAATGAGAGATGGGGGAGGTAGCACACCATGACAGCCTTTTATACTATGCTAAGAAGTTTGGACATTACTACCAAAGATGAATACCAAAACGATTTAATATTGTTTTGTTTTCTAAGAAATACCATTCTGATCTATAACAGCAACTTTGCAAATAAGGAAACGAAGTCCAGGCAGCTTGTTGATTGTTTATTGACTAATCAACAGTAAGTGAATTATTAAGCAAATTCAGATTTGAATAGACTGTGACTTTAGTAATATCATTTATCCCATTTGGGTCTCAATTATCTTATTCCTAAAATGAAAAATCTGAAATAGACAATCTAATGGGCCATCAAGTATTAAAATTCTAACATAGTATGTCTGTGAGAAAATGTAATGTGGTGAAGAATTGGTTTATATTTATATGCCGATGTTAATCTTAGTCACACACATAAAGAAGCACGTATACTCATCTATATGCACACACATATACTCATCTATACTTTACCTCTCAACCTTCCTGACACAGATTTATAAATGCACAGACTATAAAGCTAGCTTACTCTAGGTGTACTGATGTGAGCTGATGAAGACTGGTATGTGTTCCTTGTAAAATCTTTAAAACATTCATTAATACAATTCTCCATTATCCTACTTGAAATCAGACAATAAACTAAATAATCTTCAGCATGCTTTTCTGTATTGCTAAGAAAATTTTTAAATATAGGATCTGGAAAAATTTTTGTTACATTTCTAAGCCCTCATTACCTGTGATTAGAGAGAATTGTACCATGAATATATATTGTTTTTGGATCCAGGATCTTGCTCTGTTGTCAGTGTTAGAGTGCAGTGGTGTGATGCTAGCTCACTGTAGCCTCAAGCTCCTGGGCTTAAGCGATCCTCTCACCTCAGTTTCCTGAGTAGCTGGGACTACAGGTGTGTGCCACCACAGCTGGCTAATTTTTTGTTTTTGTAGAATTGGAGTCTTGCTATGTTGCTCAGGCTGGTCTCAAACACCTGGCCTCAAGCGATTCTCCTTGACTTGACCTCCCAAAACTTTGGGATTACAGGTGTGAGGTACTGTCCCTGGCTGGTCAAATTTATAATGGTATCATCACATCAACAATAAATGTCAGATGCGACATGTCACTAAAATAAGTTTTCTTATTGTTTATTGGATAGAACTTCTAAGTTATTGTAAAATACTTTAGATAATTGTGCCTGTAGCATATTATCAAAAGGAACACATAATAAACTGAATTTGTGTGATGAAGACAAGTATGGAATCGACACTTAGGACGAGGAGCAGGGACTTCAACATCCTACAGAGCTTTTAAGACTGCATTCCAAACATTTATTGTCTAATCAGAGCATCATCAGACTAAGTATCCTAGGATTTCTCTACATGTGAGAGCATCATCAGATTGCTAGGCTAGGTAACCTGAATATAAGAGAAGCTGTAATGTTCTAATAATATTACCAGGCACAAGGGGCAAAATATGTTTGTATAAACATTTATATCACAAAGGACCCAATCTTACCATAATTTCTCAAGAAGTCAACAATAATATGACATTGGCAATTCAAAATGAGTAATGTTAGAGGAAACAATTTTGTTTTAAACATATTTCAGAGGGAATAATTAGAAGGAAGTGATCTAAGTCTCCAAAACTTAAGGCTACAGGCATTTTCTCTACATTTTCCAAATGCGGGTGTCTATGATTACATCATGAAATTCATACATCTCTGTTGCCCTCTCCTCTTATCAACCTACAGAATGTTGATTTTTATGTGTGTCTTTGAAAGTATAAGTGAAACATTGAGTTTTGAGGAAACAGCAGAGGAGTTTCAGTTAAACTCAGGATTAGCAAAAATGACAGCAGTGGCCTTGAGGCAATTTCTTCAATTCTTACAGACTTCATATAATATAATTCTTGATTAACCCTAACCACATCCACTCAGTGCCAGTTTAGGGCAATGAGGTAGGAAAGGGAAAATCTACCAAAAATAATAGAGCCTAGTGACAAGGAAAGCAAGTGAAGCAGTCAACCCCCAATACAGAGACTGAGACCTCAGAGGCAGGGAAGAAAGAAGAGATACATGGCCCAGCAGCAGGAAAAGAGTCTTGCTACTGAGCACATTGACTTTTCTAGTCTCAGATGTCTTTATTTCCAAATTTTCCTGGGAAATATAATTGCTAAGCAGAGGTGGAAGTTGAAGATTACTCTCCAAGCATCGCATTTCTCAAAATGGCATTGAGGCATCAAAGAAAAACAGACTTATATTGATGCTGCTCAGTGGTAGCAGCTTTTCATTATATCTGTGGATTAATTTCTTCATAAGAATAGGGGACTAAGTTAATACAGGACAGAAATATAAAGTCCTAGGTAGACTTTAGAAGAAAATATAAAACATAGCACAAATACGTCAATATTTTACATGAATTGAGAAAGAATATAAATTCCATTCTTTCTCATAAGCAATGTATCCTTTATTGACATCCCCTGTATTCTATATAGACATCATACTCAGTAGGGAATAAATAGTAATCTTTATAAAGAAAGCCCAGGATAAATTCTAGTCGAATCTATACAAGGCAGAGAAAATTCATCTCCCCTTGTTCCTCCCAGCTAAACACAATAATAAACCCTAGAAATAAAGCAAGAGGCAACCAAGGGAGAACTCTAAAAGGCAGAAGAGGAAAACAAACTTGTCTGCCACCCCAGGACCAGAAAAGTAACATAGTGAAAGTCTACCTTATGACTCCCCCAAAAGAAGATGGTGACCCAGGTCTGGTGTTTTGCAATTCCCGACCTAGTGACAGGTGGTGGTTCAGCTGAGCTCATTTCTCTCCTAAGTCAAAGAGTCCAAGTGAAAACAATAGGTGAGACTGGCAGCACCAGCAGAGGATCAGTCAATCACATTTCTATAGACTAGCAATGAAGTATGTAAAACAAAATTAAAACACAATACCATTTACAATTGCTCCAGAGTGAATGAAATATGGAGATATACCAACTAAAAAGATATTCATAAACTGTATACTGAATATCGTGAAATACTGAATAAGGGAATCAAAAAAGATCAATACATGTGATACACCACAGAAACAGACTTAAAAACAAAAATAACATAATTATCTCAATAGACACAGAAAAAGCATTTAGCAAAATCCAGCATCCCTTTCTGATTAGAACACTCAGCAAACTTGGCATACAAGGAACATACCTCAATGCAATCCAAGCCATTTATGACAAACCCACAGCGAGCATAAAACAATGGAAAAAAGTTGACAGCATTCCCCATGAGAACTGGAACAAGACAAGGATGACCACTCTTCCCACTTCTATTTAACATAGTCCTGGAAGTCCTAGTGAGAGCAATCAGACAGGAGAAAGAAACGAAGAGCATCCAAATCGGTAAAGAGGAAGTCAAACTATCGCTGTTTGCTGACAACATGATGACATACCTAGAAGAACCTAAAGACTTCCAAAAAGCTCCTGGAACTGATAAGGGAATTCAGCAAACTTTCAGGATACAAATTAATGTACACAAATCAGTAGCTCTTCTATATGCCAACATCGATCAAGCTGAGAATCAAATCAAGAACTCAACTCCTTTTACAATAGCTGGAATAGAAAATAAGATACTTATGAATATACCTAACTAAGGAGGTGAAAGAACTCTACAACAAAAACTGAAAAACACTGCTGAAAGAAATCATAGATGACAAACAAATGGATACACATCCATTTGTGTATGTGTATTATGGATGGGTAGAGTCAATATTGCAAAAATGATCATGCTGCCAAAAGCAACCTACAAACTCAATGCAATGTGCATCAAAATACCGTAATTCTTCACAGGACTAGAACAAAACAATCCTAAAGTTCATATTGTACCAAAAAAAAAAAAAAAGCCTGAATAGCCAAAACAAACCAAAAAACAAATATGAGAGCATCGCATTACCTGACTTAAAAGTATAATATAAGACCACAGTTACCAAAACAGCATGATCCTGGTATAAAAATTGGCACATATACCAGTGGAACAGAATACAGAACCCAGAAATAAACCTAAATACTTACAGTCAATTGGGCTTTGACAAAGCAAACAAAAACAAAGTGAGGAAAGGACACCCTATACAACAAAAGGTGCTGGGATAATTGGCAAGCCCAACGTAACATAGGGGAAAGAAACTGGATTCTCATCTCTCACCTTATACAAAAATCAAGTCAAGATGGATCAAGGACTTAAATCTAAGTCCTGAAACTATGACAATTCTAGAAGATAACATTGAAAGAACACTTCTAGACATTGGCTTAGGCAAAGACTTCATGACCAAGAATCCAAAAGCAAATGCAACAAAAACAAAGATAAATAGATGGGACTTAAACTACAGCACTTCTGCACAGCAAAGGAACAGTCAGCAAATAGACAAGCCACAGAGTGGGAGAAAACCTTAACAATCTACACATCTGACAAAGGACTAATATCCAGAATCTACAAGGAACTCAAACAAATTAGCAATAAAATAAACAATCTCATCAAAAAGTGAGCTAATGCCATGAATACACAATTCTCGAAAAGATGTACAAATGGCCAACAAACAGGAACAAAAGCTCAACATCACTAATGGTCGGGGAAATGCAAATCTAAACCATAATGCGATACTGCCTTACTGCTGCAAGAATGGCCATAATAAAAAAAATTTAAAAAAATAGATTTTGGCATGGATATGGTGAAAGGGGAACACTTCTGCACTGCTGATGGGAATGTAAACTAGTACAACTGTGGAAAACAGTGTGGAGATTCCTTAAAGAACTAAACTAAAAGTAGAACTACCATTTGATCCAGCAATCCCACTACTGGGTCTCTGCCCAGAGGAAAAGATGTCATTATATGAAAAAGATACTTGCACATATATGTTTATAGCAGCACAATTCACAATTGCAAAAATATGCAACAGCCCAAATGCCCATCAATCCATGAGGGGATAAAGAAACTGAGAGAGATATATATACACATACACACACATATACATATATATACACACACATATATATGTGTATATGTAGTGTGTATATTATACACATACGTGTGTATAATACACATGCATGTGTGTATATACATGCACACATATATACACATGTGTATATATTACACACATGTGTGCATAATATAGACGTGTATATACACACATACACATATATACCTGTGTGTATATATTATACACACATGTACACACGTGTGTGTATATCCACCATATATATGTAAGATGGAATACTACTCAGCCAAAAAAGGAACAAATTAATGGTATTCACAGCAATCTGTATGGAGCTGGAGACTATAATTCAAAGCGAAATAATTCAGGAATGGAAAACCAAACATTTTATGTTCTCACTCATAAGTGGGAGCTAAGCTATGAGGATGCAAAAGCTTAGGAATGATGCAATGGACTTTGGGGACTTGGGGGAAAGGGTGGGAGGGAGGTGAGGGATAAAACACTACAAATTAGGTTCAGTGCATACTGCTCGAGTGATGGGTGCTCCAAAATCTTACAAATCACTAAAGAACTTATGTAATCAAATACCACCTCATTCCCCAAACCTATTGAAATAAAAAATTACAAATAAATAAATGGAGAGACACATTGTGTTCATGGACAGGAAAAGTTAGCATAGTAAATATGTTAATTCTCCCCCAATTGATCTACAGGTTTAGTGCAATTGCTATCAAAATACCAGCAAGCTTCTTTGGAGACATGAACAAGCTTATTCTACAATTTGTATGAAAGACACAGGCCATATAATAGTTAAGCAGTCTTGACAAGGATAATAAAATGAGAGAAATCACTCCAGCTGAAATTAAGTCTTACTATATAGCCACAGTCATCAAGGGAGAGTGGTACTAGCAAAAGTAAAGACATATTGATCAGTAGAATGGAATAGAAACTCAGAAATAGACTCAGGAATTTGCACACATGATTTTTATATGAACTTTTTATAACAGCCTTATTGATAAATAACTTACCATAAAATTTAGCCTTTTAGGTATATAATTAGGTGTTTTCATTATATTCAGAGTATGCAGTCATCACCACTAATATTTAGAACAACCGTTTTTTGACAAAGGCGCATAAATAATTCAGTGGACAAACTATCACCTTTTCAAGAAGTCAGCCTTGATCTAAACTTCTCATCTTATTCAAAAATAACTCGTTAGATTAGATCATGGATTTAAATGTAAAATGGGAAACTATAACACTTTTAGAGATATTGAGAGAAAGTATTCAGAATGTGCTACTAGAAAAATATTTCTTAGAATTAACAGCAAAAGCAGGGACAATGAAATGGATAAAGCTCATCAAATTTTAAAACTTTTGGTTCGTGAAAGAATTTGATAAAAGGATTAAAAGACAGTTGCAGACAAGAAAAAGTTGCAATGCCCGTATTTGACAAAGTACTAAACTTTAGAATATATAAAAAACTCAAAACTCAGGATTTTTGGCCGGGCGCGGTGGCTCAAGCCTGTAATCCCAGCACTTTGGGAGGCCGAGACGGTCGGATCACGAGGTCAGGAGATCGAGACCATCCTGGCTAATACGGTGAAACCCTGTCTCTACTTAAAAATACAAAAAACTAGCCGGGCGACGAGGCGGGCGCCTGTAGTCCCAGCTACTCGGGAGGCTGAGGCAGGAGAATGGCGTGAACCCGGGAGGCGGAGCTTGCAGTGAGCTGAGATCCGGCCACTGCACTCCAGCCTGGGTGGCAGAGCAAGACTCCGTCTCAAAAAAAAAAAAAAAAAAAAAAAAACTCAGTATTTTACTAGAAAACCAAGTTCCATTAGAAAATGGTGAAAAGATATGAGCAAATATTTTATTGAAAAGATTATACCACTGGCATATGAGTACATGAAAAGTACAACATGATTGGTCATTCGGGAAATTCAAAATGCAATCACCTTGAGATGTCAATAGACTCCCATCATGTTGGCTAAAATGAAAAATAGGGACAACACCAAATGCTGGCAAGAATATATATAGAAACTGCATCACTCATATGTTGTTGGTGGCAATGTAAAATGATACAGTCTCCCGGGAAAACAGTTTGGCAGTTTCTTGTAAAACTAATTATGTAATCAACACATGATATAACAATTACACTAAGGCATTTTCAGAGAATTGAAAACTTAAGTTTTATGTTTAGATAAAAATCTGAACATAAATGTTCATAGCAGCTTTATTTATAATAACCCAAAACTTGAAACAACACAGATGTTCTTCAAAGAGTGAATGTTGAAACAAACTGCGATACAAGCATACCATCAAATAATATTCAGAAACAGAAATGAATAAACTACTAATAAATTCAGTAACTTCAATAAATATACAGGGATTTATGCTGAGTGAAAAAATCCAGTACCAAAATGTATATTTGTATGATTCCATTTATATAACATCCTCAAAACTACAAAATTGTATAAATGGAGAACAGAGTAGTGGTTTCCAGGAATTTAGGAGAGTGTGGGTAAGGAAGGAAAGTTGGCGTGGCTATAATAGGGCTACATGAAGGATTCTTTTGGTTATGGGACCATTCTGTTGAGACTGCATCAACATTGATATGCTAATTATGACAATACTACATTATGCAAGATGTTATCACTGGGTAACTTGCTATGAGGAACCTGTGATCTCTCTCTGTTATTTCTTACAAGAACGTGTGAATCTCCATTTACCTCAAAACAAAATAATGTAATGATACTACTAATAAAAACACAGAATGGAAAAAAAATGCAGGTCCTCGTCTTTTCATTCTTTGCACAGTGAAATGAAGCTAAATCAACATATGTAAATGATCCTGAATAAAAATAAATCTAAGGTGAAATATGTACTAGAGTAACACAGACAATTCTGTGAAGCTATCAAGACACTGTAGTATCATGAAAACTGCACTGGAGCTTGAATGCAAGGTAGGAGTCATCATTTACAGACCAAGCAAGGTTGAGTCCTCTAGCCTCTTTGGAATTTGTCTTTTTCATGCAAAAGAATTGTACATCTTTATACTTCAGCTCATTAATTATTTGGGTAACACAAGCCAATATGTATCTAAGTCCTAAACACCTGAATTTTCCATGGCAATGGTCAGGTAAGATAGAGTCAGGCATTCTCATGTACCCAGTCAGGAAGCTCCACCATCTTATACCTGCCACATCCGAAGAAATAGTTTGTATCACATGGGAAGAGAAGAAACCAAGCCTGGAGTATTGCATAACAGTTCCTAAAGACTTTTCCTCACAACTGGCACGCCTCACTCCAATCTCGTTTCATTGGATGAAAAGCAAATCACAGTGCCATGACTAGCCCAAGGGCACAAATAACCTCAATCCCCTACCTGTCCTACCCTCAATGGATAGTGAAGTCTCACTGGAAATGATGGTGATGAGAAAGACAATTGAGACTCACTCCTCAAAAGAAAACGATATAGAAACAGAGTGAGTCAATTCTAATCTATTTAGTATCTTATTTATCTTTAGTCTACAATAAATACTTGCATATAGCTATTTGCTGATTTATAGCCATATGATTATATTGAGAGTAATTGTCTTTCTTCACTAAGCACAATTCATCACTTATTGACTAATACATTTCTTTACTTTCTCATTGTATACAAAAGTTCCTGTATTAGTTGAAGATTCTCCAGAGACACCGAACCAACAGGATATATGGTTCGTCTTTAAGCAACATGAGGGTTAGGAGTGCTGCTCAGTAAAATTTATATACATGTTTTGACTCCCCCAAAACTTATCTATAATAGCCTACTGTTAAGAGGAAGTATTATTGATAACATAATGAATTAACACATATTTTGTATGTTATTATATACTGTATTTTTACAATAAAACTAGGACTATTTATTTATTCATTTATTTATTTTATTTATTTTATTTATTTTTTTGGAGATGGAGCATTGCTCTATCGCCTGACCTGGAGTGCAGTGGAGCGATCTTGGCTCACTGCAAGCTCCGCCTCCTGGGTTCACACCATTCTCCTGCCTCAGCCTCCCAGTAGCTGGGACTACAGGTGCCTGACACCACGCCTGGTTATTTATTTTTTTGAGATGGAGTCTTGCTTGTCGCCCAGGCTGGAGTGCAGTGGCGCGATCTCCACTCACTGCAAGCTCCGCCTC
This sequence comes from Rhinopithecus roxellana, assembly GCF_007565055.1. NCBI lineage: Eukaryota > Metazoa > Chordata > Mammalia > Primates > Cercopithecidae > Rhinopithecus > Rhinopithecus roxellana. The sequence goes on along the minus strand of NC_044562.1, from coordinate 16,212,581 downwards.
CCGGGTTCACACCATTCTCCTCCTGCAGCCTCCCATGTAACTGGGACTACAGGCGCCCGCCACTGTGCCCCGCTAATTTTTGTATTTTTAGTAGAGACGGCGTTTCACCGTGTTAGCCAGGATGGTCTCGGTTTCCTGACCACCTGATCCACCCGCCTCGGCCTCCGAAAGTACTGGGATTACAGGCCCAAGCCACTGCGCCCGGCCTGGTAGTATTTTTTTAATATAACTATAAGAAAGAGAAAATATGCATAATATTTATTAAGTGGAAGTGGCTCGTCATAAATGTCTTCATCTTGTTTTCACTTTGAGTAGGCTGAGGAAGGGGAGGAGTTGCTCTTGCTGTCTTAGGAGTGGATGAGGCAAAGAAAAGTCTGTATAAGTGGACCCTTGAAGTTGAAGGATCAACTATACGTACATACACAAACACACACACAGTCTCTATATATGCTACGTGTGTGTGTATATATATGTGTGTGTGCATATATATTCTATTGGGGAAGTCGGATCATGTGATTTTGAGGACTTAGAGGTCCCACTACGGATCATCTGCAATCTAAAGATCCTAGGATGGTGGTCGTGTGGCTCAGTTCAAGTCCTGAGACCTCAGAACTAGGGAAGCAGATGCTGTCTATATTAATCTCTTTTCACGCTGCTGACAAAGACTTACCTGAGACTGAGCAATTTACAAAAGAAAGTTGTTTAATTGGACTCACAGTTCCACGTGGCTGGGGAAACCTCACAATCATTGTTGAAGGCAAGGAGGAACAAGTCCCATCTTATGTAGATGGCAGCAGGCAAAGAGAGATTGTGCAGGAAAACTTCGCCTTATAAAGCCATCAGATCTTGTGAGACTTACTCATTATCACAACAACAGCACGGGAAAGACCTGCCCCCATGATTCAATTATTTCCCACCAGGTCCCTCCCAACACATGGGAATTACTGGAGTACCTTTCAAGATGAGATTTGGGTGGGGACACAGCCAAACCACATCATTCGCCCCAGGCCCCTCCAAATCTGATGTCCTCACATTTCAAAACCAATTATACCTTCACAACAGTCCCCCCAAAGTCTTAATTCATTTCAGTATTAACCCAAAAGTCCATAGTCCAAAGTCTTATCTGAGACAAGGCAAGTCCCTTCCTCCTATAAGTGTGTAAAATCAACATCAAGCTAGTTGCTTCCTAGATAAGATGCGGGATACAGGTATTGGGTAAATACAGCCATTTTAAATGAGAGAAATTAGCCAAAACCAAGGGGCTACAGGCCCCATGCAAACCCGAAATCCAGCAGAGCAGTCAAATCTTAAAGGTCCAAAATGATCTCCTTTGACTCCATGTCTCCCCTTCAGGTCACACTGATGCAAGAGGTGGGCTCCCACAGTCTTGGGTAGTTCTGCCCTTGTAGCTTTGCAGGGTATAGCCTGGCTTCTGGTTGCTTTCATGGGCTGGCGTTGAGTGTCTGTGGCTTTTCCAGGTGCATGTTGCAGGCTGTCAGTGGATCTACTGTTCTAGGGTCTGGAGGACAGCGGCTGTCTTCTCGCAGTTCCACTAGGTGGTGCCCCAGCAGGGATTCTGCATGAGGGCTCCGACCCCCACATTTCCCTTCAACACTGCCCTTGTGGAGGTTCTCCATGAGAGTCCTACCCCTGCAACAAACATCTACCTGGGTATCCAGGTATTTCTGTACATCCTCTGAAATCTAGGTAGAGGTTCCCAAACCCCAGTTCTTGACTTCTGTGCACTCACAGGCTCAACACCTTGTGGCAGCTGCAAAGGCTTGGGGCCTACACCCTCTGAAGCCACTTCCCAAGCTCTGTGTTGCCCCCTTTTAGCCACACCTGGAGTAGCTGGAACTCAGGGTGCCAAGTCCCTAGGCTGCACACAGCATGGGGACCCTGGACCCAGCCCAAAAAATGACCGTTTCCTCCTTTGCCTCCAGGCCTATGACAGGAGGGGCTGCCCAGAAGACTCTGACATGCCTTGGAGACATTTTCCCCTTTGTCTTGGGGATTAACATTCGGCTCCTCATTACTTACACAATTTCTGCAGCTGGCTTGAATTTCTCCTCAGAAAATGAGGTTTTCTTTTCTATTGCATTGTCAGACTGCAAATTTTCCAAATTTTTATGCCCTTCTTCCCTTATAAAACTGAATGCCTTTAACAACACCCAAGTTGCGTTTTGAATGCTTTGCTCCTCAGAAATTTCTTCCACCAGATACCCTAAATCATCTCTCTCAAGTTCAAAGTTTCAAATATTTCTAGGGCAGGGGCAAAGTGCCGCAGGTCTCTTTGCTAAAACACAGCAAGAGTCACCTTTACTTCAGTTCCCAACAAGTTCCTCATCTCCATTTGAGACCACTTCAGCCCGGACTTTATTGTCTGTATCACTTTCAGCATATTAGGCAAAGCCATTCAAAAAGTCTCTAGGAAGTTCCAAACTTTCCCACATTTTCCTGTCTTCTTCTGAGCCCTCCAAACTGTTCCAACCTCTGCCTGTTACCCAAAGTTGCTTCCACATTTTTAAGTATCTTTACAGCAGCGCCCCACTCTACTGGTACCAATTTACTGTATTAATCCACTTTTACACTGCTGATAAAGACATACCCAAGACTGAGCAACTTACAAAAGAAAGAGGTTTAGTTGGACTTATAGTCCCACATGACTGGGGAAGCCTCACAATCATGGCAGAAGGCAAGAAGGAGCAAGTCACATCTTACATGGATGGCACGCAAAAAGAGCTTGTGCAGGAAAAGTATGCCTTATGAAGCCTTCAGGTTTTGTGAGACTTATTTGCTGTCACAAGAACAGCGTGGGAAAGACCTGCCCCCGATTCAATTATCTTCCCCCAGTTCCCTCCCACAAAATGTGGGAATTATGGGAGTATGCTTCAAGATGAGATTTAGGTGGAGACACAGAGCCAAACCATATTACTGTCGCTCAGTTTGAGATCGAACGCCTGAGAAACCCATGGTGGGGCATCTTTTTGTTAAGTCCTGGAGTCCGAAGGCTGGACTTGTAATGTTCAAGAGGAGAAGAAGAGCATGTTCCAGCTCCAAAATCGACAGAAAGAAAAACTATTTTCCTCTATTTTTTTGTTCTATCCAGTCCCTCAGCCAACTGGATGGTGCCCATCTACATTGAGGGCAGATTTTCCTTACTAATTCTACTGACTAAAATGCCAGTCTCCTCTGGAAAGACCCTCACAAAATAATCACTTGTGAGTTTTCTAGATATTTTTTATTCTGCTCAAGTTGACAAGCAAAATTAACGGTTGCAGCCCCCACTGCTCATCCAGCCTTCATAATCCACCAATATTTTTGGACTAAATTTCCATATCTGCTATGCAAACTACTCATCTGACAGTGGCAGGATTTGACACCCTCAGAACTGTTAATATTTTGGCTGGGTAAATATTTGTTTTGGGTGCATTTCTGTGCGTTGGAACACATTTAATGGCATTCCTGGGATCCACCCTATAGGTGCCAGTTAGTAATTCCCACCAGTTGTGACAACCAAAAATATCTCCAACATTACCAAAAGTCCTTTGGAAGGCTAACTTTCTGCACATTCTCACATCTACTGAGAACCACTGCGTTATAGGTTGTGAACATCCCAGCTCCTTTCCTTCTTCTCCATTGCTATTTGAAAGCCTTCTTTTCGAAAGGGCTATCTGGAAGTTCATCTTCTCTGAGTAGATACTCAGATCTGTCTCGTTTTGTTTCTTTTCTCATAAGAAAATTTCAATTTGTAATATATTTGATAATTTATAAGATGCTTTCACTTGTTCTATTTGTTATGATACAAAAATTCTATGAGATCTGATAGACAGGAATATAAAACTTTGACAAATAAGGCAAATCTCAGAGAGGTTAAGGGACTACACCAATATCCCTCAAACTGTAAGTGGCAAACTGCTTAGTAACCTGCTACCAAAACATGCACAGTATTGATGCCCTGCTAACTCAATGGAATGTCTTTGTTGTTCTAGTGTGTATCCGTTACCTTAGCCTTATTTTCATGGAGGAATTTTTATGAATATTTATCCTGCTTCCATTACGTTAATTCCTAAATTTCCTCGGCATCTTTTGCTTTTTATACAAAATTTTTATCTAATATTAAAAAGTTTATATTTATTGACTTTTTATTTTGGGTCAGGCAGATATTGTAAGACAATTCAGTTGTCATAGCAGGAACCTTATGACTTAACAAATCACTCCTAATAGCCTTATTTTAACAAATGAGGAAACAGCTTTCGAGGCTAAGTGAGTTGCCTCAAACCATGGGGTAAGTAGTTGATAGCATCTGAAATATGGTCGGGGTTGACTGAAGTGTGGTCCAGGCTGATTGACCATTATCACTGAACAACACATTTTTTACAACTGTATTGCATTAATTCAATTTCTGTAGCATTAATTTGGGCATGATTGCATAAGGCCAGAGCATGACCAAGTGACTCCCACACAGGTGAGTGCAGCCCTTCGTGATGCGGCTGACTTTCCAGGTCGTGGCTAGTTGCCATGTTCCCATAGGCACTCTCAGGCTTGTCAGTCTGTGGCTTCTACGGCACTTTTCTTTTAAATTTTTCTCTGGGGATGTAATGAAACTCAATGTCTAGAAAAATCAGGCAAAATACACAAAAAATGCATTATCAGAAATATACATTAGAATATAATTTGAAACCATTAGTATTGCCTGGGTATATGCTGCTGTACTTCCACTTATTATGGAAGGAGAGCTGTCCTGCTGGAGGTGAGGTGTTTGTAATTTAGGAATCTGTCCTAGGTCCCCTGAAACCCTCTGAGCAAGGGGTCACTTGCTCTGCCCTGGATTATGCGAAGAGGTTTATTCTCCATCTAAGTTCCTGGCAGTCTGCATTACATAAAGATGCCGTATTCTACAAACAAGATGGAATTACTAATTTAGCAAAATTAAGATGTTCCTCTGACCTCAAAATAATATGAGGTCATTCTGTCCGACATGGCACAGCAGCCAAAAAAGAATATTTGGAATTAGAACTTAACTGAAAGAGTAATTTCATTAACAGTTGTGGTAATTATAGATGTTTATTTTACAAGGTAGAATTGACCCAATATATTGGAAACAGTTAAAAATACAATTCAGAAGCTAAAAATTTCTCAGAAGACTTGAGTTTTATTCCACAGTTGCCAGATCCAGATGATTTGATATTTCCATGTTATTTACCCGCTCTGTGACTCAGTTTCCTTTTTTTGTTAAATAGAAATTCTTGTCCATTTTGCATATACCACAGAAATACAGTTAGAATCAGTGAGGCAGAGGAGAATCTGTACTTTGATTTCTAAAATGCCCTTTCTGCTCTGATGGAACTAGCTGAAAAATCTCAAAGTTTCTTTACGGTGTGGATTAACCCACAATCCAGGGCTGTGTGTCTGGGCCAGAAGCTCCGGGCTGGTGTTAGTGTTCCTTCTTCCCTTCACTCTATCAGAGGATCTCTGAATTTGTTCACAGAGGAAAGTTCTGCAGGACGGGGAGATAAAGAGCCTCCTTTTCTCAGGCTCTGCTCCCCTAGTCTCTTTCCCTCTCCCATATTCCTCAAGGGCTGCCTCAGACCTTGCATCCAGGGCCCTAGAGCAAGGCACTTTCCAGTCCGGTGCAGTGGCTGCTTGCAGCACACAGGTGGCGGTAGAGGACCAAGCTGAAGCCGGTGGCCTTTGCTGTCCCATTTTCACGAGTCTGGCTCTAAGAGCTCCAGGGCAGCCACTGTGGTGAGGGGTGTTTGGAGAAGCTGATCTGGACGCTGAGCCACGCTAACTGAAGATGAGAGCCACATGCTCATGCCAGGCCAACCTGGAGTAGGTCTTGCACAAATAGCTCCTCTAGGGCACAGTCGGAGGCCACGAGACAGGCTGAGTCAACGCTGCTGCTGCTGTTTCAGTGAATGTTTCTTTTCTTTTCTCCATATTATTATTTGCCTCCACCTTTATGTACAAATAATTTGTAACTTTACTGCATTTCTATATCCCTCTAAGACATTATAGCCTTTTTCAGGGATCTGCTTGTTAAAGAATAAGGAAAGGAAGAAAGGAGGGAGGGAGGGAAATGACTATGCATTTATTCATTCTATTATTTAAAAACACGTACTAAATAAATAATACAAGTTAGCAGGTCAATTTTTAGAAAACATTAAGAGTAAATCCAAATAAACCTTGGCAATCTATTGTCTACAAAAGTCAAATGTCTTGTCAAGGAATGGGATGAACATCAAATTCAGAACAGTGGGTACCTCTGTCTCCATCCTATCTCACAGATGATGCACCATCCAGCCCGTGACACTAAGCATCTCTCCAAGTGTCTCATCCCAATGTTCTGCTATGTGCCTGTAAGCAGTAGCCTCTGCTATTTTACTGTGCTTCTCTGCCCACAGTACCTGGAAAATAGTTTACCCTAAATGTTAGCAATAATGTCATCTCCTCTGTGGAAAACAACAACAACATTTTTTCTAGTACAAGTTATTTTCTTCTTCATAACGTTCATAAATCTCTTCTCATACAAATAATTATATGGCCATGGTGGATTGAATTCTTGGTGTTAATTCATTCCTCTCTTGTAGTAATGTTGTACATGTATAGCCTTCCCACAATGGGTGCTGTGTGTTTCCCAGTCCTTGGCCCACATGACTTGCTTTTCCCAATAGGATGTTAGCAAGATTTGACATAATTGGAGTCTTGAAATGTCCTGTGTCATGGGGCCTGTCCTCTTGTACTCTGTCCTAACTATGAGCTGACATACCCTGTCAGCTGTGTAGCTGCTGTGTCTTCATCGTAGTTCTCAGAACTAGACACGTCAAGCCTACTCTAGCCTGACCTGCAGTCCAGAGACAAGCACGGCTGAATCCAGCCCGAATTAGCTAAACCCCAGCTAATTCACACACTGAGGAGAGAACAAAGTAAATGTATGTGTAGTAATTTTTTGATAGTTTGAGACTGTGTTTATTGAATTGGCATTACTGTGGCAACACCTAACTGATAAAATATCCTTTATTGATCAGGAGTTCAAAGTCAATACCTTATTTACCCATATATTAATAAAAGTTTACTGATTGAACTAAAAAATAATTATGCTCCTATTGTGACAGATTTAAAAGATCAAGAATAAGTGTTAAGCCTTCAAGAATCTTGCTGTTCTAGTAGGACAGGCAGGACATATATGTAAATAGCTAAGCTATGAAGAAGAATGTGACGGAATGTGTCATGAGACTGCTCCCAGGGAATTTTTATAACTGGGAACAAGACAGTACTTCCTTTTGAGGAAAGAAAAAGGAAGTTTTCATGATTGTATGAGAACAGTCATACAAGTGCAAAGTGGAGATTTGAAGGTACACAGAATTTTAGTAGTCAGAAATAAAGTGGAATTCGTAAAGAAATGAGAACAGGCATTCTGGAAAAATAGACAGGGTCCTATAGACAGATACCTGAAGGAGCTCAAGGATAGGAACCATGAGAATTTCACTTGTGCTAGTGTGTAGAAAAAATAAAAGTTACTATCATGAAATAGGGATGGAAAAATTTATTGACAATCATAGAATCTTTAATTTTATACCAAGAAACTTTTATTTTCTTCATTAGGAAATGGGGGGCTTTGGGATTTTCTGGGTGACCTTGGACCAACCGAGTTCTCCAGCCTTTCTCACTTGTAATTCTCAAGGGTAACTGCAGAATGTGCTGATATTGCAATGTTCTGAGATAGAGACTGACTGAATGGAACAGCCCAGGCCCCGCTCTTGTCCTTGTAGAAACAGAACATACTTCAACACTTTAGCCCAGTGGCCGGTCCTCTTTTCCTCAGGGTATAAAACCCAGGGCGAGCTGCTTTTCAGCGTCCCTTAGCTGTGGTGCAGGTAGGGGCAGAGGCGGACAAGACTCCATCCACCCTGGGCAGTTTGCAGAGCTATGGAGAATCGGTTTGCCATGAAGCCTAGGCTTCTGCTCTCATTTGCTGCCTACCTGGGAGTGATAAAGTTGCTTCGTTTAACTTGTTTTGTGTGTTCAGTCTCAATGGTTTCATGCAAGTACTAGAGATTGCAGCCCAAGAGGCAGCAGGCTGAAGTGGTGATCTGGCTTTGTAGGAGCCATCGCAGGCCTTGCAGGACTTATACTGCAGGTTTCTGAAAGGCGAGTTAACTCATTCATTATGTATTAAGATAAAAGAGTTTTATGCATGATACATTAGGCTAAGATGCTGTGTAGCAAGTAGAACAAAAATACAAGTTCAAAAAGATAAAAATATACACAATTTCTAAGAATTAAAGTAGAGCTTATTCACGTATATTTTAAGTGAATAGTTACAGATAGCAAATTGTTACAGTGTTTAGAGTCTATTGGATGCATTTTAAGAAGCAATATAACAGTTTTATTTAAAAAAATGTCAACTTTTACAGAGTTGGACATTACATCTATGCAACTCATTAAACTGAAGTAGAAACATTTTAGATGCAAATTTTAAATGTGTAAGAAAGTACAACATTTATCAAAATTTTAAGAGGGAGTAGAACAAAAAGGTTTCAATATCACTCTTGTCTTGATTCACAAAGGGATAAAATTACATGAAAATATTTTCCTTGTCTTATAAATTTTGGAAATGCTATCTGAACAATTCACTGCATTTTCCAATGTACATTAGCCTTTTTAAGGTTGTGGAAGTCACTATATTTAGTTGATCACTAAGTTTCTCCTCACTTTCTTTTCAGATTATGTTTATTTATATACAGTACAGGGGATTTTCTGGAAACACAACCCAGGAAAACAGTAGTGTATGGGCCAAAAATTACTTAATTTGGCTACTTTTTATATATGAATGAAAACTACCTTGGTAATTTGAGGAGAAAATAAATCTCTTTGACTCCTATCATTCTTAACAATTAATTACAATCCTAGAAATATTGGTTAATAGAATTCTGGAATTTTGAAAGCCTGGTCAAGTTGGGTTCCATTAAATGGAAACAGAAGCCACATGATTTCGAGTCTAACATTAAGGTTAATTTGATGACTAAGCAGGATGCAAAGGATAATGATTGAGGCAAAGAGGCAGGACAAAGTTCCTGCAGATAAATCGGTTGAGAGATAATGGTTTGAGATAAAAAGTGGTTTGGGAGGAGCAACTAAAAATTAAGAATGTTATTTGGGTCACTAATATTCATAAATGTATTATATGATTTTTTTCCAGCTGGCTTATAATATTCTTAAGAGCTGAGATAATTTTGTTTCCTTATAGTCCAAGACTTCAGTTGTTGGTTAACTAAAATATTTTCTAGTTAATAGTGCTGACATTTAATTTCAGAACTATTTCTATAATGAAGGATATATAAATTATATGTGCATGATTAAATATGAAATACTGTCTCAAACTATTCCTTGAAGTTTTATTTTTACAAAATAGAACCACAGATATAGATGTGAAAAATTATCAGTAAGAGAACAAGATATACAAATTAAGAGGAAATAAAGAAAATTCAGGGAACGTAAGAACATTTAATAATGTCTAATTAGTGCTTTTGGAAATATTCAAGACGATACTGTATATAGTAAGTTAAAATTTTAAAAAATAAGTAATAAAAATCAACAGAGAATGAGAAAGAGTTTTGGAAATGTTGATGATGACATGCTGATTGAACCTGGTGAGCAGTAGCAGGTAATCTAGACATATTGGTAAGATATTTATTTGTCTGTAGACAGTGGATAGTAAATCCCATAAAAATCTAGGGGCCTTCCATCACAGTGAAATTTCTGAGGATACAGTGGTTTGGGCTATGTCAAGATATTTGTTCTATGTTGAAGGATAAGTTGTTACTTCTGGCCTCTCCTACAACCAAAAGAATATACAACATCTGGGGAATCGCTGCGGATTTTGGAGGCAACATATTCCTCATCAGGGTGTGCTGCCCTGTCCCATTTACAAATGCATCAAAAAATGTTTTGAATGGGGCCGTATGGAAACTTGATATAAGACGGAGCTAGGAAGATGGCCGAATAGGAACAACTCCAGTCTCCAACTCCCAGCGCGAGCGACACAGAAGACCGGTGATTTCTGCATTTTCAACTGAGGTACTGGGGTCATCTCACTAGGGAGTGCCGGACAATCGGTGCTGGTCAGCTGCTGCAGCCTGACCAGCGAGAGCTGAAGCAGGGCGAGGCATAGCCTCACCTGGAAGCGCAAGGGGGAAGGGGATCCGTTTTCCTAGCCAGGGGAACTGAGACACACAACACCTGGAAAATCGGGTAACTCCCACCCCAATACTGCGCTGTAAGCATACAGGCATTACAGGAGAATATATCCCACACCTGGCCGGGAGGGTCCCACGCCCACGAAGCCTCCCTCACTGCTAACACAGCAGTCTGCCCCGATCTATCCGCAAGGCAGCAGCGAGGCTGGGGGAGGGGCGCCCGCCATTGCTGAGGCTTAAGTAGGTAAACAAAGCCGCTGGGAAGCTCGAACTGGGTGGAGCTCACAGCAGCTCAAGGAAGCCTGCCTGTCTCTGTAGTCTCCACCTCTGGGGACAGCGCACAGCTGAAGACCAACAGGGGAAGTAGCGGGAGCCGTTGCAGACGCGAACGACTCTGTCTGACAGCTTTGGGGAGAGCCGCGGATCTCCCAACGCGGAGGTTGAGATCTGAGAACGGACAGACTGCCTGCTCAGGTGTGTCCCTGACCCCTGAGTAGCCTAGCTGGGAGAAATCCCCCACTAGGGGCAGTCTGACACCCCACACCTCACAGGGTGGAGTACACCCCTGAGAGGACACTTCCAAAGGAAGAATCAGACAGGTACACTCGCTGTTCAGCAATATTCTATCTTCGGCAACCTCTGCTGCTGATACCCAGGCAAACAGGGTCTGGAGTGGACCTCAAGCAATCTCCAACAGACCAACAGACAGTCCTTCTGACTGTCAGAAGGAAAACTATCAAACAGGAAGGACACCTATACCAAAACCCCATCAGTTCGTCACCACCATCAAAGACCAGAGACAGATAAAACCACAAAGATGGGGAAGAAGCAGGGCAGAAAAGCTGGAAATTCAAAAAATAAGAGCGCATCTCCCCCTGCAAAGGAGCGCAGCCCATCACCAGCAACGGATCAAAGCTGGTCAGAGAATGACTTGGACGAGAGGAGAGAAGAAGGCTTCAGTCCATCAAAGTTATCAGAGCTAAAGGAGGAATTACGTACCCAGCGCAAAGAAACTAAAAATCTTGAAAAAAGAGTGGAAGAATTGACAGCTAGACTCATTAATGCAGAGAAGATCATAAACGAAATGACAGAGATGAAAACCATGACACGAGAAATACGTGACAAATGCACAAGCTTCAGTAACCGACTCGATCAACTGGAAGAAAGAGTATCAGCGATTGAAGATCAAATGAATGAAATGAAGCGAGAAGAGAAACCAAAAGAAAAAAAGAAGAAAAAGAAATGAGCAAAGCCTGCAAGAAGTATGGGATTACGTAAAAAGACCAAATCTACGTCTGATTGGGGTGCCTGAAAGTGAGGGGGAAAATGGAACCAAGTTGGAAAACACTCTTCAGGGTATCATCCAGGAGAACTTCCCCAACCTAGTAGGGCAGGCCAACATTCAAATTCAGGAAATACAGAGAACGCCACAAAGATACTCCTCCAGAAGAGCAACTCCAAGACACATAATTGCCAGATTCACCAAAGTTGAAATGAAGGAAAAAATCTTAAGGGCAGCCAGAGAGAAAGGTCGGGTCACCCACAAAGGGAAGCCCATCAGACTAACAGCAGATCTCTCGGCAGAAACTCTACAAGCCAGAAGAGAGTGGGGGCCAATATTCAACATTCTTAAAGAAAAGAATTTTAAACCCAGAATTTCATATCCAGCCAAACTAAGTTTCATAAGTGAAGGAGAAATAAAATCCTTTACAGATAAGCAAATGCTTAGAGATTTTGTCACCACCAGGCCTGCCTTACAAGAGACCCTGAAGGAAGCCCTAAACATGGAAAGGAACAACCGGTACCAGCCATTGCAAAAACTTGGCAAAATGTAAAGACCATCGAGGCTAGGAAGAAACTGCATCAACTAACGAGCAAAATAACCAGTTAATATCATAATGGCAGGATCAAGTTCACACATAACAATATTAACCTTAAATGTTAATGGACTAAATGCTCCAATTAAAAGACACAGACTGGCAAACTGGATAAAGAGTCAAGACCCATCAGTGTGCTGTATTCAGGAGACCCATCTCACATGCAGAGACATACATAGGCTCAAAATAAAGGGATGGAGGAAGATCTACCAAGCAAATGGAGAACAAAAAAAAGCAGGGGTTGCAATCCTAGTCTCTGATAAAACAGACTTTAAACCATCAAAGATCAAAAGAGACAAAGAAGGCCATTACATAATGGTAAAGGGATCAATTCAACAGGAAGAGCTAACTCTCCTAAATATATATGCACCCAATACAGGAGCACCCAGATTCATAAAGCAAGTCCTTAGAGACTTACAAAGAGACTTAGACTCCCATACAATAATAATGGGGGACTTCAACACTCCGCTGTCAACATTAGACAGATCAACGAGACAGAAAGTTAACAAGGATATCCAGGAATTGAACTCATCTCTGCACCAAGCGGACCTAATAGACATCTATAGAACTCTCCACCCCAAATCAACAGAATATACATTCTTCTCAGCACCACATCGCACTTATTCCAAAATTGACCACATAATTGGAAGTAAAGTACTCCTCAGCAAATGTAAAAGAACAGAAATTATAACAAACTGTCTCTCAGACCACAGTGCAATCAAACTAGAACTCAGGACTAAGAAACTCAATCAAAACCGCTCAACTACATGGAAACTGAACAACCTGCTCCTGAATGACTACTGGGTACATAACGAAATGAAAGCGGAAATAAAGATGTTCTTTGAAACCAATGAGAACAAAGATACAACATACCAGAATCTCTGGGACACATTTAAAGCAGTGTGTAGAGGGAAATTTATAGCACTAAATGCCCACAAGAGAAAGCAGGAAAGATCTAAAATTGACACTCTAACATCACAATTAAAAGAACTAGAGAGGCAAGAGCAATCACATTCAAAAGCTAGCAGAAGGCAAGAAATAACTAAGATCAGAGCAGAACTGAAGGAGATAGAGACACAAAAAACCCTCCAAAAAATCAATGAATCCAGGAGTTGGTTTTTTGAAAAGATCAACAAAATTGACAGACCGCTAGCAAGGCTAATAAAGAAAAAAAGAGAGAGGAATCAAATAGATGCAATAAAAAATGATAAAGGGGATATCACCACTGACCCCACAGAAATACAAACTACCATCAGAGAATACTATAAACGCCTCTACGCAAATCAACTAGAAAATCTAGAAGAAATGGATAATTTCCTGGACACTTACACTCTCCCAAGGCTAAACCAGGAAGAAGTTGAATCCCTGAATAGACCAATAGCAGGCTCTGAAATTGAGGCAACAATTAATAGCCTACCCACCAAAAAAAGTCCAGGACCAGATGGATTCACAGCTGAATTCTACCAGAGGTACAAGGAGGAGCTGGTACCATTCCTTCTGAAACTATTCCAATCAATAGAAAAAGAGGGAATCCTCCCTAACTCATTTTATGAGGCCAACATCATCCTGATACCAAAGCCTGGCAGAGACACAACAAAAAAAGAGAATTTTAGACCAATATCCCTGATGAACATTGATGCAAAAATCCTCAATAAAATACTGGCAAACCGGATTCAGCAGCACATCAAAAAGCTTATCCACCATGATCAAGTGGGCTTCATCCCTGGGATGCAAAGCTGGTTCAACATTCGCAAATCAATAAACGTAATCCAGCATATAAACAGAACCAAAGACAAGAACCACATGATTGTCTCAATAGATGCAGAAAAGGCTTTTGACAAAATTCAACAGCCCTTCATGCTAAAAACGCTCAATAAATTCGGTATTGATGGAACGTACCTCAAAATAATCAGAGCTATTTATGACAAACCCACAGCTAATATCATACTGAATGGGCAAAAACTGGAAAAATTCCCTTTGAAAACTGGCACAAGACAGGGATGCCCTCTCTCACCACTCCTATTCAACATAGTGTTGGAAGTTCTGGCTAGGGCAATCAGGCAAGAGAAAGAAATCAAGGGTATCCAGTTAGGAAAAGAAGAAGTCAAATTGTCCCTGTTTGCAGATGACATGATTGTATATTTAGAAAACCCCATCGTCTCAGCCCAAAATCTCCTTAAGCTGATAAGCAACTTCAGCAAAGTCTCAGGATACAAAATTAATGTGCAAAAATCACAAGCATTCTTATACACCAGCAACAGACAAGCAGAGAGCCAAATCAGGAATGAACTTCCATTCACAATTGCTTCAAAGAGAATAAAATACCTAGGAATCCAGCTTACAAGGGATGTAAAGGACCTCTTCAAGGAGAACTACAAACCACTGCTCAGTGAAATCAAAGAGGACACAAACAAATGGAAGAACATACCATGCTCATGGATAGGAAGAATCAATATCGTGAAAATGGCCATACTCCCCAAGGTTATTTATAGATTCAATGCCATCCCCATCAAGCTACCAATGACTTTCTTCACGGAATTGGAAAAAACTGCTTTAAAGTTCATATGGAACCAAAAAAGAGCCCGCATTGCCAAGACAATCCTAAGTCAAAAGGACAAAGCTGGAGGCGTCACGCTACCTGACTTCAAACTATACTACAAGGCTACAGTAATCAAAACAGCATGGTACTGGTACCAAAACAGAGATATAGACCAATGGAACAGAACAGAGTCCTCAGAAATAATACCGCACATCTACAGCCATCTGATCTTTGACAAACCTGAGAGAAACAAGAAATGGGGAAAGGATTCCCTATTTAATAAATGGTGCTGGGAAAATTGGCTAGCCATAAGTAGAAAGCTGAAACTGGATCCTTTCCTTACCCCTTATACGAAGATTAATTCAAGATGGATTAGAGACTTAAATGTTAGACCTAATACCATAAAAACCCTAGAAGAAAATCTAGGTAGTACCATTCAGGACATAGGCATGGGCAAGGACTTCATGTCTAAAACACCAAAAGCAACGGCAGCAAAAGCCATAATTGACAAATGGGATCTAATTAAACTAAAGAGCTTTTGCACAGCAAAAGAAACTACCATCAGAGTGAACAGGCAACCTACAGAATGGGAGAAAATTTTTGCAACCTACTCATCTGACAAAGGGCTAATATCCAGAATCTACAAAGAACTCAAACAAATATACGAGAAAAAAACAAACAACCCCATCAAAAAGTGGGGAAAGGATATGAACAGACATTTCTCAAAAGAAGATATTCATACAGCCAACAGACACATGAAAAAATGCTCATCATCACTGGCCATCAGAGAAATGCAAATCAAAACCACAATGAGATACCATCTCACACCAGTTAGAATGGCAATCATTAAGAAGTCAGGAAACAACAGGTGTTGGAGAGGATGTGGAGAAATAGGAACACTTTTACACTGTTGGTGGGATTGTAAACTAGTTCAACCATTATGGAAAACAGTATGGCAATTCCTCAAGGATCTAGAACTAGATGTACCATATGACCCAGCCATCCCACTACTGGGTATATACCCAAAGGATTATAAATTAGTCTACTACAAAGACACATGTACACATATGTTTATTGCGGCACTATTCACAATAGCAAAGACTTGGAATCAACCCAAATGTCCATCTGTGACAGACTGGATTAAGAAAATGTGGCACATATACACCATGGAATACTATGCAGCCATAAAAAAGGATGAGTTTGCGTCCTTTGTAGGGACATGGATGCAGCTGGAAACCATCATTCTTAGCAAACTATCACAAGAAGAGAAAACCAAACACCGCATGTTCTCACTCATAGGTGGGAACTGAACAATGAGATCACTTGGACTCGGGAAGGGGAACATCACACACTGGGGTCTATCATGGGGAGGGGGGAGGGGGGAGGAGGGAGGGATTGCATTGGGGAGTTATACATGATATAAATGATGAATTGATGGGTGCTGACGAGTTGATGGGTGCAGCACACCAACATGGCATAAGTATACATATGTAACAAACCTGCACGTTATGCACATGTACCCTAGAACTTAAAGTATAATAAAAAAAAAAAAAAAAAAAAAAAAACAAGCAAACAAAAATCATTCCCAGATGAAAACTATGAAGTTGTAAACTATAAAAGGGAAGATTAAACATTGCGTGTGTGTTCACTAACATCAATTTGATTTATAGTTTTTTTTTTTTCCTTTTTTTTTTGCCAGAAGTTGCTCTTATCCCATTTTCTTAGCATAAAAACAACAATTCTCTTATAAGGCAGTTTTACCTAGCATTAACAGAGCAAAGAGTAAACTTTGTTTGCTTTAATAATACTAAATTGTAACATCATCTTTTCTATTTGCAAATATTTGTCCATCACTTGGATGTATAAATCTTCATAGTGACAAAAGTATGATTGATTGATTTATAATGGTCAACGGAAGGGCTATGAAATTGCGTATTAAGCTACTATGAGAATAGTGGCATGGCTCAAATAATCATCCTCACGTTCAGCATGCTTTCAGGCAATCACTAATTTTTGAGAAATCTATTGTTCTCTAGTTTATCGCAAGTACTCATTTCCAACATTCCATCAGATATTCTGAGAAGTCTTATCCCTATGAATTGCTCAAAGCAGGTATTGCCTAATTTTTTTTTGTCTGTTAACAAAATAACAAAATTTTAAAACCGAATAAGATCTTGGCTAGGATACCATATAAAAGGCAAATACACACAGACCCAAACAAGTCCAATAGACTGCCTAAGTCTTTTGGCAGACTAACCTACTTAGGTTGATTTCAAAGAGGCCACACATAGGTATTCTTTCTTCCAGTGCCTTGTTTTATTCTTACTTTGTTC
The DNA here is from genome assembly GCF_007565055.1 of Rhinopithecus roxellana. Taxonomy (NCBI): domain Eukaryota; kingdom Metazoa; phylum Chordata; class Mammalia; order Primates; family Cercopithecidae; genus Rhinopithecus; species Rhinopithecus roxellana. The sequence goes on along the minus strand of NC_044562.1, from coordinate 16,195,630 downwards.
TCCAACTTCTGGTATATACATATACAGCTCAGAATTGAAATGATGTATTTTCCTGTCCTTATGCTAAACAATTTTAGGATTTTTTTTTTCCTGTTTTGGGGTTAAAAAGTAGTAAAATTAGTCAAGATAATTTAGCTGCTTTGTTTAGGAAATGTTTGCTTCTTGAAGACCTTGAAGCGACTGAATAGTTCACTCATCAGGACTTACAGCTTACTCTTCTGTACTTGCCTCAATACCATCTCCTCTCTGGCCCTTCAGTCCACAGTTATTATACCATTAACTCTACCTAAACTTAACTGGCTCCTTGAATTGCATGGCTTGAGTTAAAATTTCCCACATTTATTACAAAGTAATTTTTAAATGAAACTCTATAAATATCAGTCTATTATTTTTCTCCCTTCTGATATGTTTTTAAGACTGTCATGATGGTGTTATCTCACTATTAGAGTTCTCCAGATAAATAGAAACAATAGGATGTGAATTTACACATACAGAGACATTTATTTTAAGAAGTTGGCTCTTGCAGTTATGGATGCTGGATAGTCTGAAATCTGCAGGATAGGCTGACAAGGTGGGAACTCAGAGAAGAACTGATGTTGCACTTCAAGTCTAAGGCTGTCTACTGATAGAATTCCTCTTATCTAGAGGGAGGTCACCCTTTTTCTTAAGGTCTTCATCTGATTGGATGAGGTCCACCCACCATGTGAATGGTAATCTGCTTTGATTACCATCAAACATTACCAACGTGGATTTAAATACTGATCTCATCTATCAAAATACCTTCACACAATATCTGGGTGTGCTTGATTAAATATCTGGGATCTGGCCTAGCCAAACTGACACATGAAATTAACCATTGCATCCCTTGTGGTAGTGAATAAAATAAATTCCATTTTACTTGACCAATAATTTTTCTGGTGGCATTTCTGAGAAGTTGACAGCTGACATATTTCTAAGCATTAGGTCTATATGAAAGAGTTAAAGACAATACAGTTTGTTGATTAACTACAGAATCTAAATAGGTGATCAGATTCATGAGAAAAGTGTCTTCTGTTTTGTTAATTGTAATATTCTCAGTGCCTAAAACAATTTCTAACCAATAGCAGGTATTCAGTAGGTATTTGAAACAAGCGTAAATGGGCCGTGCGCAGTGGTACATTCCTGTAATCTCATTACTTTGGGAGGCAGAGGCAGGTGGATGAAAAGGTCAGGAGTTTGAGACCAGCCTGGCCAACATGGTAAAACATCATTGCTACTAAAAATACAAAAATTAGCTGGGCATGGTGGTAGCTGCCTGTAATCCCAGCTACTTGGGAGGCTGAGGCAGGAGAATAATTTGAACCTGGGAGGCAAAGGTTGCAGTGAGCTGAGATCATGTCATTGCACTCCAGCCTGGGGGACAGGGTGAGACTCCATCTCAAAAAAAAAAAAAAGTAAATTAAAAAATCAATATGTCAAATATTCTGGTATATTCTTGGTAGAGAAGAAGAATATATTTTCAAAATGATATCTTAAACAATGTACTGTGCATTTGAGTAATTGAAATTGAGTATGTACCAGATATACAACTGTGGTATGATCCTATATGTCTGCAACACAAATATCCAGACCCACAACATGCACAGAAAGCATTAAACATTTTTTTATTGACAATTATTTTGTTCCTTATGGGAAATTAAATTTTAAAATACTCTCCATCACTCATGCAAATATCAGCTGTTTGGGCGATATGTTTTGCATTATAACATCATTTTACAAACAGAGCTCATTATATGATGTTATCCCTCAGTCATAACTTTTTTTTGTCATACTTTAAAATATTTCCTCTCATTTCTTAATGAATGACACTTCAAAGATGCCTGACTTGTCACTTGTATTTATTCACGTCTTTGTCTTGAAAAGCTCCAGTGGACAAACTTGAGCATAAAATTGCCACCCAGCTTTTCATGAAGATTGAAGAAGTATTCTGCTTCATGATTATAGCCCGGGTTTTAAACTAGGAGCGTGTTATATGTAAAAATTATCTCCGACGGGTCAACTTCTTTCAAATCTTTATGAAAGCATCTTGAAACAACTCATTCTTATTTCAGCTAAGAACTGAAAATGCCTGGAGAAGGGAAACCCTTACAAAGTTGTGTGAAGGGCATGCGTGCCATGGCGTGCCCCCCAGGACTTTTCATAATCACAAGTAAATGGTCATCCACAATATTAGGTGCTACAGGCCTAAGACATAAATATAAGCAGTAACGTCTACTCTGTAACTTATATATGCCAAACCTCCTATGAAGTTACCAATCAGGACAGGTTTTACTATTTATACCTAGGTAGAAGTGCAAACTAGTAAATGTTTTACTGTTTGATTCAATAAACCTCTGGAAACCAATTTATTCCCAAGAGCTTGCTCATCTGAAAAAGCAATTTTTCTATCAGTTTAATTGACGTCTTAAATGGTGTTTTAAAATATGTGCAAATTATTTCTATTGTTAAATTTATAATTAATCTTTAAGAAATATCTATAATAAATCACAAAAGAAAAAAGATTTTGTGAATAAAACTGTTAAAATACAAAAAAAAAAAAAAAAAAAAAGACGGAGCTAGATAATCTCTACTGGGGCCATATGATCGAGAAGATTAAATAGTGCTGAAAGCATCAGGGGCAGCTAGAGATGCTGTCTGGAGCCTTTGTCAGGCCCCCACCAATAAATCAAAGTGCAGACCCCTCAGATTTTGGAGAAAAGACCTTGATCCTTGGAAAGTTAGCCTGTCTGAGTGAATAACTCCTTTTCTTCTGATAGAGCTTTTGTCTTGCTACTGAGCTTTAGTTACCACTGGACACCTAGCCACGAGCCACCAAGTTACCAGACAACCTGAGCTGCCCTTCATAAACTGGGTTGTCTAAGCCACTAAGCTTTAAAGTTGGGTGTGCACAGCAGCCCTGCATGAGCACTCCAGCAGTCCCTGAGGTAACAATTCAGTTATGTGAGGAAGTGGCACAAACTCCTGTGACCTCAGCCTATGCTACATTGTCCTCTCTCTCCCATGCAGTTAGTATGACCTTACAAGGCGTTCCCTACAGTTAACAGAGGAACAGAATACAGGGACCTGGTTTACAGATGGCCCTGCATGATGTGCAAGCACACTCAAAAGTGGTGCCCTTTTCTGGGACATCCCGAAGGGCAGTAGTGAAGGGAAATCCTCCCAGTTGGTTGAACTTTGAGCAGGGCATCTGGGTTCCAACCCACCCCCCCCCCCCCCCCCGCCGTCTCAAAAGAGAAATAGGTGGAGTTATGACTCTGATATTGGGGAGAAGAGGCCAAAAAAAAAAAAAAAAAAAAAAATCCAAGCAATTCCAAGGTAGACCTTGAATTGGTCCACCTTAAAAAGGCACAGAATCTGACTTTTGGAAAAGTACAGCGACACTGAGAAGGAATGAGCAGAAATGACAAAAACGACCCTAAGAGATCCAGACAGAGTACCAAGAAGTCTACTCTGAGTGCAATTCTTATTGTATATATTTTTTAATGGAACATAATCTATAGGACTTAATCTATCAAACAGTACAAACGGAGCTAACTGAGTTCACATAATCTCTCTATCATGTACCAAATTCCCAAACATGTGTGGATCCATTTATCTATTTGCCTTTTATTGTACCAAATGCCATATTGTTCACTGGCATAGGATTAAAAAGTCTGATAGCATACTTGTCAGTAACATGTTCTTCATCTTTAAAATTATCTTCTCAGTTTTTTAGCCTTTAATTTTTCATATGAATGCCAAAATCAACTTTTCGATTTCCATGGGCAAATGTTATTAGGATTTTAATGGGAATAGCATTGAACTTGTAGATTAATTGACATCTTTATAACATTGAGCCTTCTTATTCCTACACATTGCATATTGCTTTACTTGTACAAGTCTTTTATTTTTCTCAAATATGTCATCTTCTCTAAGAACATCTTGTTTATACCTGATTAGATGAGTTTCTAAGAACTTTATAGTTACAGTTTGGTTGCCATTTTAAAGAGAACATATTTTCTGTTTTTACACTTTTGTTTTCTTTGTGCTCTTTTATAGAGATGTTATTAATTTTTATATGTTGACTATATATGGCAATCCTGCCTAACACTATGGGTTCTAATAGTTTATACATTCTAACAAATTGTTAATGTAAATGACTATATTATCTGCACATAAAAGAATGTAATTTCTTCCAATTTTTATGTCTTATTTTTCTTTGTTGTCTTATTTTCTTGACTAACATTTCAAGTTCAACATCACCCTGCAGAGATAATAGGTGTCTTCTCTGTCTGACTTTAATGGGATCATTTCTAAAGTTTTCTTAAATTGGTATCTTATTTGCTGTAAATTCTTAATAATACACTTTTCCAAAGTTTAAAGTTAAATAGATTTAGGCTTTTTCCTTCTATTCCCACTTTGCTAACAATAAATATAACTGTGAATGAATGTTGAGATTTTGATTGTTGAAAACTGAATTACTTTTATGCATATATTGAAATAATTTTACAACTATTCCTCAAATGTATGTTAAGGTGGTTTTACTATAATATATTTTAAAATATTGAACTACTATTTTTTATTCTTTGGTTAATCTTACCTGGTATCTTTATGCAATTTATATGATTATTTACTAATTAGCTATTATGGTTTAAATAAAAAATATAATTGCCCTTTTTTGATAAAACTTATCTTGAAGGATAAAAACATATAGAAAATTATACAAATTATTACTTGATATACATCTCATTGAATTTTCACGAAGAGGATAAACCCATGCAGTCATCACCTGGTTCAAAAAACAGAATATAACCAGGACCCCAAGAGCTTTTTTTGGTTTTCATTCCATTTACTGTCCTGCTTAAGGTTAATCACTATGCTGATTGTTAACATCCTGAATTAGTTTTGCCTTCTTTTTTAATGTAATACAAATAGAATAATAATGCATGTTTTATTTTATGTCTGTCTTCTATTTGTCTATATTTCTAATATTTAGTTATTCTACTTTGAAGATATAATTTGTTCACTCTTATTTTTTATGAATATATATTTAATCATTTAATTGCGATTTACTCTGTTTATTCTCCTGTGACAAACATTTAAATTGTATCTGCTTTTTGACCATTACTTATCTATGAATATTGCTTCTGTATTCCTATTTTTCCATTAAGGTAATGTTTGTACAGTAAGGTACACAGATCTCATGTATAATTCAAATGAGTTTTACAAATATGTACCCCCTGTAATGAATGCCCAATCCAGATATAGTACATATCAATCACTCCTGAAAGTTCCTTTGCTTACTTCTTCAATCAATTCCCCTCCTTATGGACAGCCACTACTCTCTTATCTATCCCTGTAGATCAGTGTATCTTTATTTGGACTTCTGTAAATAAAATCAGAGTAGCTACTTTTTTTGCCTGGCTTCTTTCATTCATCATAATGCTTTGGGGGCTCATTCCTCTTGTTTAATACACAGTTGCTCATTGGTTTTCTATTGCTAAGTTATGAATAATCCATATTCATAACTTTGTATGAATAATCAATTTGCTTATCCATTCTATACTTCATGGACAAGTGTAGAATGGGTTGTTTGATTTTTTGGCTATTATGTGAAATAAGCCACTATCAAAATTCTGTGTGTGTGTGTGTGTGTGTGTGTGTGAGAGAGAGAGAGAGAGAGAGATTTTTTGGAAATATGCTTCCATTACTCTTTAATAAATTTGGGAGAGAAATGTCTGTGTTAAGGGTGACTGTGTATAAAGTTTAACTTTATATGAAAGTTCAGTTTTCCCAAGTAGTTGTATCTTATTATACTGCCATAAGTAATTTCTGAAATTTCAAGATATTTTTTATCTGTACCAACATTTGCTGATGTCAGTTTTTTGAATTTTATTCTTTATAATAGATGTGAAAGGGTAAAGCATTTTAATTTGAATTTGAATGCTCTTGAATACTAATGATGTTAAACATCTTTTTAAGTTCTTTCAGTTCTTACATTTTTTATTATAAAATGCCTGTTTTAGTTTTTTGAACATTTTTATTTGGGGATTAGTTGTTACATTGTTGACTTATAAGAGTTTTTGTTTCATATGTTTTGAGTATAAGTTCTCAGATGTATGCATTAGAAATATTTTACTGGGTTTTAATAAATAATGGTTTTGATTTTTAAGATTTAATTTATTATTTCTTTTCTTATATGACTAGGGTGTCTTTAGTTGGTTCTCAGAAATATTTGTCAATCCAAAGTCATAAATGTATTTCACAATGTTGTATAGTAGAATGTTTACAACTTCAATTTTTACATGTAGACTTACAATCCTTCTCAGATTACATTTGAGAACAGGGTAAAGCAAATGTTAAGGTTCATTATTTTTCATACATTTATTTAGTTGTTCAATATCAGATATTGAAAACACTTTCTATCCCCAATTGATTTATCTTGGCACATTTGTTGAAAGTAAGTTGGCCTCAATGTAAGTCTGTTTGGGAACTCCCTGCTGGGTTCCACTAAGCTTTATTTCTATCCTTATATTAAACCACCTGGTCTTCATTGCTATAACTTTGTAATAAGTCTTGCAATCAGGTGGTATGAGGCGTCCTAAATGTATTCTTTTTTTTACATTGCTTTGCCTATTCTATGTTCTTTGTATTTTCCTATGAATTTTAGAATTGCCTTGTTAGTTACCATGAAATCCAAAACAAGTACACCAACCAAACAAATAGAATATTGCAAAGTGTTGATGGAATTGCACTAAATTTAGGGAGAATCGCATCTTTAATATATCTCTTTGTTTGTTTAGGTCTTTTCAGTTACTCTAAATGTTTTGTTGTTTTTCATGTGGAAGCCTTACAAATTTTTGTTAAATAAATTTTAAGAACGTTATGCTTTTTTTGATCTTCTGGTGTATTTATTTTGTTTTTTAATTTTTTGCTAATAGTGTGAAGGTATAAAGTCAACTTTTAAAATTCTTTTAGAGTGCTTGCAGAATGTCTCATTTTTTTTTCCTGCTAATTTTAACAACTTTGTTGTGCAAAATTGGCACACTAAACTGCTTTACATAAAATGTATAATTTGATAAGTTTTAATATATGTTTATATCTGTGAAACAATTGCTAAAATGTGTTACCTCTAAAAGTTTTCACATTTACCTTCCATTTTCTGACTCTATTCCCTGCCTGTGTCACTACCTCTCATCCTCAGATAACCACCAATCTGCTTGTTGTACTTCCTACAATTTAATATGAATGGAGTCATACAGTAGGCATGCTTGTTTAGTCTTGCTTCTCTCACTCATCTTAATTATTTTGAGGTTCATCCATGTTATTGCACATGTCAATAGATTCATCCTTTAGATTGCTAAGTGGTATTTTGTTGTGCAAGTATACCACAATTCATTTAATCATTCAGCTGTTGATGAACATGTGGTGTGTTTCCAGTTTTTGGCAATAGGAGATAAATCCTCTATGTTCATTCATGTAGAAGTCTTTGCATGAGCATATGCTGTAATTTCTCTTGGATAAATACTTAGAAGTGGAATAGCTGGATCTCATTCAAGATATTTAATTTTTTTTTTTTTTTTTTAAGAAATAGCTTAGTTGTTTTCTAAAGTAGTTACAGCATTCAACATTCATACCAATAGTGTATGAGAGTTCCAGTTCTTTCAAATCCTTATGGACATGAAATTTAGCTATTCTAATAAAAAATAGTGGTATCTCATTGGTGGGTTTAATTTTGCATCTCCTCAACACTAATAATGTTGAGTATTTTTATGTGCTTATTTACCATTTATATATTTCCTTGGCAAAATATCTATTAAAATATTCACTTATTTGTTTTTCTTTTCTTTTTTTTTTGGACTGAGTCTCACTCTATTGCCCAGGCTGGAGTGCAATGGCATGATCTCAGCTCACTGCAATATCCACTTCCCGGATTCAAGTGATTCTCCTACCTCAGCCTCTCAAGTAGTTGGGATTACATGTGTCTGCTACCAGCCCTGGTTAAGTTTTGTATTTTTAGTAGAGACTGGGTTTCACCATGTTGGCCAGGGTGGTCTTGAACTCCTGACCTCAGGTGGTCCACCCAGCTCAGTCTCCCAAAGTACTGGGATTACAGGTGTGAGCCACCCTGCCTGGACTTCTTTTGCTCATTTTTATTCTTTCCTTTTGTTGGATAAATGTATTCAGAAACCATGATGTAAGTATTATGTATATCCAGTACTGTTGACCTGTTGCTGCCTCCAAGACATCTCGCTGGGCACTTAGGAACATAGCTAATGCTATATCTCCAAAGTACATATGTTGGAAACTCGATCTCCAATGTGGAGGTGTTGAGAGGTGGCACCTTTAAGCGCTGTTTAGGTCAAGAGGGTAATACCCTTATCATAGGAGTCAGTTTATTATAGAAAGGTGTGTTTGGCCCTCTTATGCCGTCTCTCACCATCACTTGCCTTTCTGCCACGGAATGATGCAGTAAGAAACACCTTGGCAGATGCTGCTCCCTTGATCTTAGATTTCCCAGCATGCACAATTGTGAGCCAATACATTTCTGTTCATTATGAATTACCTAGTCTGCAGTACTCCATTTTAGAGGCACAATATGGACTAAGATGAACATGTATTACTGTACAAAAACATACTTATAAATGTATACATAGTGAATACATTCACTTTGATTATCTACATATGTTGAAAATTCTGAGTGCATAGAGGTAGTTCAGATTTCAATCCAACTTGACAGGATTCGATCTAGGGTTTTTATTTAAAAAAAAAAAACTTTCCATATTTTTATCTTCATAGTTTAATACCGAGAAGCCTGGATTCCATTGTCTTTAATATATTTATTCACTTGTAGTTTTCTTTTATGTAATCAGTCTCCTGCCACATTTCTGTCCCCTTTCTATGTGGATACTCTTTAATTTTACTTGAGTTCTGACATCACATAGAGGAATGCTTCTTTGCCCCAATGATCTCTTTATCCCACTCAGAATTCAAGATGTACACTAGTTGAACAGTGGTTATCCAGGCCAGGCTGCACAACGCCAGCACTGGACTCACTCCTTCCTGTCTCAAGCTCTCATATCCTGTTGTGGGCCATCAAACTCTACAGCCCCCACCACCCATGTCCCCTAAGTTAGGACACCTGTCTTATTGCACACTATCTGATGGATTTCAGAAATATAAATGTTCAGAAAGCAAAGGAAAAAGAAAGAGAAGGGAATGCAAGTGGAAGCAGAAGAGGAAGAGGGAGAAATTCACCTAAATTTTCAAAATAGAAACTTACATAAAGATAATAGAAAGAACATTTATTTTATGGCTTTCATGGAAGTTTGTTTTATTGAAAGGGGCAAGTCAAGAAGACACGATAGAGAAAGAGAAAGACAGGAGAAAGGAGAAAGAGTGAGTAAATATAGAAGTTACCATCATATTCATTAGAAGCAAGTTACTAGGTCCAAACCACACTCAAGGGGAGAGGAGTATGAATATCACAATATGGAGAGCATCAGAAGTCACTGTAGAAGGCTGCCTACAACCCCTTTTATTTTCAAATATACAAATTGTATAAGAGCACAATTTCTTTTATTCTCTCTCCAAACTTTGTTGTATTATAGTCATACATTTTAGTTCTCCTTATATTGTATATTTCTCAGTGTGATACAAAAAATAGAGTATTTATGTGCAGATGCTACTCAACTTATGATAGGGTTACATCCCAATAAACCCAGTGGAAGTTTAAAATATCATAAATTGAAAATGCATTTAGTACACCTAACCTATCAAACATTATATTTTAACTTAGTCTTCTTCAAATGTGCTCAGAATACTATTTTACCTACAGTTGGGTAAAATCGTCTAGCACAAAGTCTATTTTATGATAAAGTGTTGAAAATTTAAACACAACATGTTGATAGGAAAGACTTCTATGGGCTTTTGATGCAAAAAGAACATTGTGAGTTAAGCAATTGTTGAAACATGTTAGTAAATTTATTTATTTATTTTTTGTTAAGAATAGCATGCATAGAAAATCATGTAGAGTTGGAATTCCTAATTTTCATAGATGGTTCTTTTCCCAACATGATTACAGACAATGAAAGTTCTCTTTGCAATGCCACCTTTAAATACCACTCAACACCCACACATTTCCCTGTTTTGCTTTCCTGGGGACACATCTGATACAAACATAAAATCTCTCCCAGCACCCTACAACCGCCCAACTTCAATCTGAACACTTTACACTGAAAAAAGTTTTGTCATAGAGATGTTTAAAATGTAGAAAATAGATGGAAAACATAATGCAAGTGAGCCAATGGGTTTTTAAATATATAATATAATTCTGTCTCTTCTTTTCACTAACCAATTACTGTCAAAGTATCTGGTTTAGCTTCATGAAGGTGATATCCGATTAATCCACCTTTTATGGCCAACTGACTATGGGCATGAATACACTTTGCCTTAATTTTTTACTTTGAGTGTCTTTTTCCCCACTGCTTTTCCATTCTTATTTCAAGCATTCTTCAAAGATATCATTATGGGATTCTTTTCAGTATTTTAGATGAAATTCAAATAAACTCCAGGCTCTCCAGTTCATCATTTATCTAAACCTGTTGTTTGATAAGCTAACAGGCTTATTTCATCATACTTTAAACATTTATGCCCAGCAAGGAGAATGTCTAGCAGCTTTAGAAAAGGAAGCCAGTCACATGTTCAGGCAAAGCACCACATTTTGTTTTCAACTTTGAACCAGTTGCCACAGCCTCTACTCACCTAATGTCCTGTGAAATATCTATGACCTTTTAAGTATAATCTTAACATGTTTAGTGTTGAAAACTTTGAATGATAGACACTATCAACTATAGAACAAATAGTGTCGATAAAAGGTGTTTCTTTTTCTTTTCGTTCATTCTTTTTTTTTTTTTTTTTTTTTTTTTTTTTTTTTTTTTTTTTTTTGAGACAGAGTCTCCCTCTGTTGCCCAGGCTGGAGTGCAGTGGTACAATCTTGGCTCACTGCAAGCTCCGCCTCCCGGGTTCAAGTGACTCTCCTCCCTCAGCCTCCTGAGTAGCTGGGATTACAGGCATGCACCATCACACCCACCTAATTTTTGTATTTTTAGTAGAGACGAGGTTTTACCATGTTGGCCAAGCTCGGCTCGAACTCCTGACCTCAGGTGATCTACCCACCTTCACCTCCCAAAGTGCAGGCAGAGATTACGGGCATGAGCCACTGCGCCTGGCAATAAAAGTTATATATATATGCACACCCACACAGTATGTGTGTGTTTAAGAGGGTGAGAGAGAGAGAGAAAAAAAGAGGGAGAACAAGAGAGAGAGAGAGAAAGCTCTAGTAGCCAGGAGGAAGAATACAGGGGTTAAAATTAGAATATTATCTTTTCAAGCAGATTTTGCCTTGGAAGTCAAACATAAAGTTTCTGCTTATATCATATTGCTAAAATTCTTCCCATAATTACCATTTATAGAGGATTCTTGAAAGTATTTTTATTCTGAGAAGCTATGTGCCCATCCACAAATCAGAAGAATTAGAGAAAATATATTTAAAGAGAACTATCCATGTATACAATAAGGGTTAAGTTGTGTTGAATTTAAGAATCCAAAGATGGTTTTATGTCAGAAAATCTATCCATGTTATTTAGGACATTAATGGACAAAAGCGTGTGCAAAGAAATGTAGAAAGCAAGGAATATATGCTAACATCTATCTTTTTGATCTTAAGAAAGAAAACAATAGAAAGGAGCTCACTAGCCAGGCGCGGTGGCTCAAGCCTGTAATCCCAGCACTTTGGGAGGCTGAGATGGGCAGATCACGAGGTCAGGAGATCGAGACCATCCTGGCTAACATGGTGAAACCCCATCTCTACTAAAAAAAATACAAAAAACTAGCCGGACGAGGTGACGGGCGCCTGTAGTCCCAGCTACTCGGGAGGCTGAGGCAGGAGAATGGTGTAAACCCGGGAGGCGGAGGTTGCAGTGAGCCGAGATCCGGCCACTGCACTCCAGCCTGGGCGACAGAGCGAGACTCTGTCTCAAAAAAAAAAAAAAAAAAAAAAAAAAAAAGAAAGGCGCTCACTTAAATTGACAACAAATGTCATGTTAGATGTGAAACATCCTACTAATATAGAAATTTTAGATACCTTCTATAAAATGGTATGCTATAATTGACTGTCATGGACAACAACACTAATACAATGACATTTGATTATAACTACAGAGAAGTAGAAATTTAAAAGCGCTCATGCTTAATTCATTGTTTCATTAAGAAAATTATTGTATACCACACGGCCTGTAGGAGTTGTGATTTAGGAATATAATCATGAATATAGTTATCTCTGTCTTCAGGGAGCTATATATCATTTCATTTTGGAGTGGGATATAAGCAAGTAAACAACTGGAAAACAATATAATACATGCTAAAAGTGAGGCAGGAAAAATTTCTATGGGAGAACAAGTATGGTGTATTTAACCCACGGATGTGGAGAAGTGTCAATCAAGAAATGTCTCTGGAGGTGTTGACACGTCAGGTAAATTGTGGAGGGTTGCTCAGAGTTAGCCAAAAAAAGGGGGGGACCTACACGTTGCACATAGTGATAACTTAATTTCAAAAGCACAAAGGTGAAAAAGAGTGCATGCTACTTTCACAAAATGCTAACCGAAATAGTTAAGTTTGACATGTGGAACCAGGGAGTGAAATGGGCTGACTAGATAGGCTGTGTATCATCCAAACACGTTTACCTGTTGATGCGTATGATCTTGCAAAATCTCATGAGATATCAATCTTCGAGTCCCATAGGCTGTACTTCCAACCCTTAACTATTCAGCATTTTTTCTAGAATTATTTCTTTAGCTTCTGAATTTTTTCCAATTCTTCGTAGATGGCCAGAGGCAATGAGACATTATGGTTCTTTCAAGATAAAATGCCAAGCATGCAGTTAAAGTTTATAGCAAACGTTCCATGTGGAGATTCAGCAGAGAGAAAACTTTGCCTAAGAAGATGCTAATCTGATATATTTAAATGAGTGGGAGGAGGGGAGTAAAGAAGAGCCTCATTACAGATTCAGCAGTGAGTGACTCTGAGAGAAGGGTACTGATAGAGCTTCCTGAACCTCCAGTGAAGCCAATAAGCCTGTGATATCAAACTCCCCAAGCTATAAACCCAGATGCTCTAACTCCAAACTCAAGCAACATCACCCATCTGCTTCTGTTTTGTATTCTGGCTTTGTTACAGAGTTCCTATGGGAGTGCTAAATTGTTGGGAGTTTCCTCCGTGCCTGCCTTTCAATATTGACCTTTAGGCTATCAAATTGCCTAAATTAAGTACCACAAAAATACCCTTAGGTTATCAAATTGCTGAAATTATGCACCATGGAATACAAATAAACAATCAGACTTTAAACATGATTGGATCCCTTATGAGACATGTGTAGAGAACTCAGGACTAGCATGCTTTATATTGTGAAGTTGCTAAAATATATTTTATGTGCTTTCTCACTCAGGCTTGACTTCAGACTAAAGGAGAGCTAGGCTTCTTGCCTGTTATTGTTGCCTTCAAGCCCAGAATAAGGATAGGATATGCTTTCTGTTATCAACTGGTGCAACAGGCTGGGCTGTGACCATAGCTGCAGCCTGGATTACACTGATTTTTCCTTTTATAATGAGAAGTTCTGTATAGATTGGATTGTGCCCTCCCCACAACCAAAAAAAAAAAAAAAAAAAAAAAAAAAAAAAAATCACGTTGAAGCTGTAACCCAAAATCTGACTTTATTTGAAGACAGGGCCTTTAGAGACGTAATCAAAGTTAAATGAGATTAGGGCCCTAATCTGATATGTTTTGTGTCCTTATAAGAAGAAAAAGAGGACACGGGGTGGAGCAAGATGGCTGAATAGGAACAGCTCCAGTCTCCAACTCCCGGCGCGAACGACACAGAAGACCGGTGATTTCTGCATTTTCAACTGAGGTACTGGGGTCATCTCACTAGGGAGTGCCGGACAATCGGTGCTGGTCAGCTGCTGCAGCCCGACCAGTGAGAGCTGAAGCAGGGCGAGGCATTGCCTCACCTGGGAAGCGCAAGGGGGAAGGGAATCCCTTTTCCTAGCCAGACGAACTGAGACACACAACACCTGGAAAATCGGGTAATTCCCACCCCAATACTGCGCTTTAAGCAAACAGGCACACCAGGAGATTATACCCACACCTGGCCGGGAGGGTCCCACGGCCACGGAGCCTCCCTTATTGCTAGCACAGCAGTCTGCAATCTAACCGCAAGGCAGCAGCGAGGCTGGGGGAGGGGCGCCCACCATTGCTGAGGCTTAAGTAGGTAAACAAAGCCACTGGGAAGCTCGAACTGGGTGGAGCTGACAGCAGCTCAAGGAAACCTGCCTGTCTCGGTAGACTCCACCTCTGGGGACAGGGCACAGCTAAAAAACAACAGGGGAAGCAGCAGAGGCCTGTGCAGATGCGAATGACTCTGTCTGACAGCTTTGAAGAGAGCAGTGGATCTCCCAACACTGGAGGTTGAGAATCTGAGAACGGACAGACTGCCTGCTCAAGTGGGTCCCTGACCCCTGAGTAGCCTAACTGGGAGACATCCCCCACTAGGGGCAGTCTGACACCCCACACCTCACAGGGTGGAGTACACCTCTGACAGGAAGCTTCCAAAGTAAGAATCAGACAGGTACACTCGCTGTTCAGCAATATTCTATCTTCTGCAACCTCTGCTGCTGATACCCAGGCAAACAGGGTCTGGAGTGGACCTCAAGCAATCTCCAACAGACCTACAGCTGAGGGTCCTGACTGTTAGAAGGAAAACTATCAAACAGGAAGGACACCTATACCAAAACCCCATCAGTACGTCACCATCATCAAAGACCAGAGACAGATAAAACCACAAAGATGGGGAAAAAGCAGGGCAGAAAAGCTGGAAATTCAAAAAATAAGAGCGCATCTCCCCCTGCAAAGGAGCGCAGCCCATCGCCAGCAACGGATCAAAGCTGGTCAGAGAATGACTTTGACGAGATGAGAGAAGAAGGCTTCAGTCCATCAAACTTCTCAGAGCTAAAGGAGGAATTACGTACCCAGGGCAAATAAACTAAAAATCTTGAAAAAAGAGTGGAAGAATTGATAGCTAGAATAATTAATGCAGAGAAGGTCATAAATGAAATGACCGAGATGAAAACCATGACACGAGAAATACGTGACAAATCCACAAGCTTCAGTAACCGACTTGATCAACTGAAAGAAAGAGTATGAGCGATTGAGGATCAAATGAATGAAATGTAGTGAGAAGAGAAACCAAAAGAAAAAAGAAGAAAAAGAAACGAACAAAGCCTGCAAGAAGTATGGGATTATGTAAAAAGACCAAATCTACGTCTGATTGGGGTGCCTGAAAGTGAGGGGGAAAATGGAACCAAGTTGGAAAACACTCTTCAGGATATCATCCAGGAGAACTTCCCCAATCTAGTAGGGCAGGCCAACATTCAAATTCAGGAAATACAGAGAACACCACAAAGATACTCCTCCAGAAGAGCAACTCCAAGACACATAATTGCCAGATTCACCAAAGTTGAAATGAAGGAAAAAATCTTAAGGGCAGCCAGAGAGAAAGGTCTGGTTACCCACAAAGGGAAGCCCATCAGACTAACAGCAGACCTCTCGGCAGAAACTCTATAAGCCAGAAGAGAGTGGGGGCCAATATTCAACAGTTCTTAAAGAAAAGAATTTTCAACCCAGAATTTCATATCCAGCCAAACTAAGTTTCATAAGTGAAGGAGAAATAAAATCCTTTACAGATAAGCAAATGCTTAGAGATTTTGTCACCACCAGGTCTGCCTTACAAGAGACCCTGAAGGAAGCCCTAAACATGGAAAGGAACAACGGGTACCAGCCATCGCAAAAACATGCCAAAATGTAAAGACCATCGAGGCTAGGAAGTAACTGCATCAACTAACGAGCAAAATCACCAGTTAATATCATAATGGCAGGATCAAGTTCACACATAACAATATTAACCTTAAATGTTAATGGACTAAATGCTCCAATTAAAAGACACAGACTGTCAAACTGGATAAAGAGTCAAGACCCATCAGTCTGCTGTATTCAGGAGACCCATCTCACATGCAGAGACATACATAGGCTCAAAATAAAGGTATGGAGGAAGATCTACCAAGCAAATGGAGAACAAAAGAAAAGCAGGGGTTGCAATCCTAGTCTCTGATAAAATAGACTTTAAACCATCAAAGATCAAAAGAGACAAAGAAGGCCATTACATAATGGTAAAGGGATCAATTCAACAGGAAGAGCTAACTCTCCTAAATATATATGCACCCAATACAGGAGCACCCAGATTCATAAGGCAAGTCCTTAGAGACTTACAAAGAGACGTAGACTCCCACACAATAATAATGGGAGACTTCAACACTCTGCTGTCAACATTAGACAGATCAACGAGACAGAAAGTTAACAAGGATATCCAGGAATTGAACTCATCTCTGCACCAAGCAGACCTAATAGACATCTATAGAACTCTCCACCCCAAATCAACAGAATATACATTCTTCTCAGCACCACATCGCACTTATTCCAAAGTTGACCACATAATTGGAAGTAAAGCACTCCTCAGCAAATGTAAAAGAACAGAAATTATAACAAACTGTCTCTCAGACCACAGTGCAATCAAACTAGAACTCAGGACTAAGAAACTCAATCAAAACCACTCAACTACATGGAAACTGAACAACCTGCTGCTGTAATGACTACTGGGTACATAACGAAATGAAGGCAGAAATAAAGATGTTCTTTGAAACCAATGAGAACAAAGATACAACATACCAGAATCTCTGGGACACATTTAAAGCAGTGTGTAGAGGGAAATTCATAGCACTAAATGCCCACAAGAGAAAGCTGGAAAGATCTAAAATTGACACTGTAACATCACAATTAAAAGAACTAGAGAGGCAAGAGCAAACACATTCAAAAGCTAGCAGAAGGCAAGAAATAACTAAGATCAGAGCAGAACTGAAGGAGATAGAGACACAAAAAACCCTCCAAAAAATCAATGAATCCAGGAGTTGGTTTTTTGAAAAAATCAACAAAATTGACAGACCGCTAGCAAGACTAATAAAGAAGAAAAGAGAGAAGAATCAAATAGACGCAATAAAAAATGATAAAGGGAATATCACCACGGACCCCACAGAAATACAAACTACCATCAGAAAATACTATAACCACCTCTACGCAAATCAACTAGAAAACCTAGAAGAAATGGATAATTTCCTGGACACTTACACTCTCCCAAGACTAAACCAGGAAGAAGTTGAATCCCTGAATAGACCAATAGCAGGCTCTGAAATTGAGGCAATAATTAATAGCCTACCAACCAAAAAAAGTCCAGGACCAGATGAATTCACAGCTGAATTCTACTAGAGGTACAAAGAGGAGCTGGTACCATTCCTTCTGAAACTATTTCAAACAATTGAAAAAGAGGGAATCCTCCCTAACTCATTTTATGAGGCCAACATGATCCTGATACCAAAGCCTGGCAGAGACACAACAAAAAAAGAGAATTTTAGACCAATATCCCTGATGAACATTGATGCAAAAATTCTCAATAAAATACTGGCAAACCGGATTCAGCAGCATATCAAAAAGCTTATCCACCATGATCAAGTGGGCTTCATCCCTGGGATGCAAGGCTGGTTCAACATTCGCAAATCAATAAACGTAATCCAGCATGTAAACAAAACCAAAGACAAGAACCACGTGATTATCTCAATAGATGCAGAAAAGGCTATGCTAAAAACGCTCAATAAATTCGGTATTGATGGAACGTACCTCAAAATAATAAGAGCTATTTATGACAAACCCACAGCCAATATCATACTGAATGGGCAAAAAGTGGAAAAATTCCCTTTGAAAACTGGCACAAGACAGGGATGCCCTCTCTCACCACTCCTATTCAACATAGTCTTGGAAGTTCTGGCTAGGGCAATCAGGCAAGAGAAAGAAATCAAGGGTATCCAGTTAGGAAAAGAAGAAGTCAAATTGTCCCTGTTTGCAGATGACATGATTGTATATTTAGAAAACCCCATTGTCTCAGCCCAAAATCTCCTTAAGCTGATAAGCAACTTCAGCAAAGTCTCAGGATACAAAATCAATGTGCAAAAATCACAAGCATTCTTATACACCAGTAACAGACAGAGAGCCAAATCAGGAATGAACTTCCATTCACAATTGCTTCAAAGAGAATAAAATACCTAGGAATCCAACTTACAAGGGATGTAAAGGACCTCTTCAAGGAGAACTACAAACCACTGCTCAGTGAAATAAAAGAGGACACAAACAAATGGAAGAACATACCATGCTCATGGATAGGAAGAATCAATATCGTGAAAATGGCCATACTGCCCAAGGTTATTTATAGGATTCAATGCCATCCCCATCAAGCTACCAATGAGTTTCTTCACGGTCCTGGAAAAAACGGCTTTAAAGTTCACATGGAATCAAAAAAGAGCCCGCATTGCCAAGACAATCCTAAGTCAAAAGAACAAAGCTTGAGGCATCACGCTACCTGACTTCAAACTATACTACAAGGCTACAGTAACCAAAACAGCATGGTACTGGTACCAAAACAGAGATATAGACCAATGGAACAGAACAGAGTCCTCAGAAATAATACCACACATCTACAGCCATCTGATCTTTGACAAACCTGAGAGAAACAAGAAATGGGGAAAGGATTCCCTATTTAATAAATGGTGCTGGGAAAATTGGCTAGCCATAAGTAGAAAGCTGAAACTGGATCCTTTCCTTAGTCCTTATACGAAAATTTATTCAAGATGGATTAGAGACTTAAATGTTAGACCTAATACCATAAAAACCCTAGAAGAAAACCTAGGTAGTACCATTCAGGACATAGGCCTGGGCAAGGACTTCATGTCTAAAACACCAAAAGCAATGGCAGCAAAAGCCAAAATTGACAAATGGGATCTCATTAAACTAAAGAGCTTCTGCACAGCAAAAGAAACTACCATCAGAGTGAACAGGCAACCTACAGAATGGGAGAAAATTTTTGCAATCTACTCATCTGACAAAGGGCTAATATCCAGAATCTACAAAGAACTCAAAGAAATTTATAAGAAAAAAACAAACAACCCCATCAAAAAGTGGGCAAAGTATATGAACAGACATTTCTCAAAAGAAGACATTCATACAGCCCACAGACACATGAAAAAATGCTCATCATCACTGGCCATCAGAGAGATGCAAATCAAAACCGCTATGAGATACCATCTCACACTAGTTAGAATGGCAATCATTAAAAAGTCAAGCAACAACAGGTGCTGGAGAGGATGTGGAGAAATAGCAACACTTTTACACTGTTGGTGGGATTGTAAACTAGTTCAACCATTATGGAAAACAGTATGGCGATTCCTCAAGGATCTAAAACTAGATGTACCATATGACCCAGCCATCCCACTACTGGGTATATACCCAAGGGATTATAAATCATGTTGCTATAAGGACACATGCACACGTATGTTTATTGCGGCACTATTCACAATAGCAAAGACTTGGAATCAACCCAAATGTCCATCTGTGACAGACTGGATTAAGAAAATGTGGCAGCCGGGCACGGTGGCTCAAGCCTGTAATCCCAGCACTTTGGGAGGCCTGAGACGGGCGGATCACAAGGTCAGGAGATCGAGACCATCCTGGCTAATACGGTGAAACCCCGTCTCTACTAAAGAATACAAAAAACTAGCTGGGCGACGAGGCGGGCGCCTGTAGTCCCAGCTACTTGGGAGGCGGAGGCAGGAGAATGGCGTGAACCTTGGAGGCGGAGCTTGCAGTGAGCTGAGATCCGGCCACCGCACTCCAGCCTGGGCGACAGAGCCAGACTCCGTCTCAAAAAAAAAAAAAGAAAATGTGGCACATATACACCATGGAATATTATGCAGCCATAAAAAAGGATGAGTTTGCATCCTTTGTAGGGACATGGATGCAGCTGGAAACCATCATTCTTAGCGAACTATCACAAGAACAGAAAACCAAACACTGCATGTTCTCACTCATAGGTGGGAACTGAGCAATGAGATCACTTGGACTCGGGAAGGGGAACATCACATATCGGGGCCTATCATGGGGAGAGGGAGCGGGGAGGGATTGCATTGGGAGTTATACCTGATATAAATGACGAATTGATGGGTGCTGACGAGTTGATGGGTGCAGCACACCAACATGGCACAAGTATACATATGTAACAAACCTGCACGTTATGCACATGTACCCTAGAACTTAAAGTATAATAAAAAATAAAAAATAAAAATAAAAAAAAGAGAAAGAGGTGCCAGAGAACTCTCTATTTCTCTCCTTATGAGCACACAGGAAAGGGCAACTGAGCACAGAATAAGAAGGTGGCCATCTGCGAGCCAGGAAGAGAGAATTCATCAGAAACCAACCCTAACTCCACCTTGACCTGAGACTTCCAGGCTCCAAAACTGTGAGAAAATAAATATCTGACATTTAAGTCAGCCTATATGTGGCATTTTATAATGGTAGCACAAGTAGGCTAATATAGAATCCTTCAGTGAAGGGCAGAGAAGATTTAGGGAAAATATTTTGGAATGCCTCTACAAAGATACAGAGGGTACCATGAAGACCATGACAAAGAGAATTAAACATATTTCTTTGGTCATTGCAGTAGACAGCTCCTAAGATGGACCCCACGAGTCCCAGTGTTCACACTGTTTTCTGTCCCACCTCCTTGAATGGGGGATGGACCTAGTCACTTGCTTCTGATGAATAGAATGTGGCAGAGGTGATAGGATGTCACTAGATTAGGTTTGACAGATTTAACAAGAAGAAAACTCAGAATGCCTAGTTCAATTTTAATTTCAAGTAAATCTTTTTTTTTTTTTTTTTTTTTTTTTTTTTGTATTAGCATGCCTCTGGAAACATTTGGGAGACACTTACAGCAAAAAAAGAGATGTTGTTTCTCTGAAATTTAAATTTAATTGGGCAACCCTACATTAGCTTCAAGCAAATAAATGTGAAAAACTTGGTGGATGTCACTTTTAAGATTATGTTACGGTTAAGACTGTGGCTCCTATCCTGGGTGCCCTCTCTTGCTCACTCTCTTTCTGAGAAGCCAGCTGCTATGTTTTGAGCTTCCTTAGGGAGAGGCTATTGTGGCAAAAAACTGAGTGATGTCTTTGGCCAACAGACACCAAGAAATTGAGTCCTGATAACAGCCACATGAGTGAGCTTGGGAGTCATTACTCCACCACTGGAGCTTTGATAAGACTGTTACTCAGCCAACACCTTGATTATAACCTCCTGACCAGAGAAGCCAGCTGAACTCTGTCCATATTCCTAACCAGTAAAAACTTATGAGATCATTAATGTATTTTGTTCTAACTGCTAAACTTCGGGTAATGTGTTGTGAAGCAAATGATGACTAATATAGTCACTGAGCCTTCACTGAATCAGCCAGTTGATTCTTCTTTCCTGGAAGGTCATGTGAAGACTCTGAAGCAGTTGCATGAGCTTACATGCCATCGCACCCTGAACATGCTATCCCTCTTCCCAGGAGAACTTGGTTCACTCCAACCCCCACTCCTCTTCACTTGGTTCTACAATTAATTATACCTTAGTGCACAGCCCAGGAATCACCTCTTGCAGGAAGCCTTCTCTGTATTTGAGGCCAATTGTGCATATATCCAAACATACTTTGAATAGTCGTATTTCATTTACTACTCCACTGTAGTGCAGTTTCACTTATGTTTTCCTTTTGCTCTTCCACAATTTGCAAAGGTTTTATTGAGTACTCCATCTGACATGTAGTGGATATCAACAAACAGTTGATAAATGAGAAAGATCAGAGCAACACTTAAAAAAACAAGTAGATCATGTTTGCTCTGACCCTCCAGGATTTATGGAAGGAGAAATAAAACCTGGTAACGTTCTCTCTGCTTAAAATCTGATGATTGCATTTATTGGAGAGTACTCTGGTTATAGGGGTTCAGGAGCCCTTTAAGGCAAGGCGCACTGGATTGAGAAGATGAGGAGAGAGAATGAAATAACACATTCTGTCTTTTCAAGAAAGCTGAACTGAGATCATCAGGAGATGGTAGACTGTGGTCCAGCTTGTGGGTTCTGGGTCAAGACAGTCTGATGTTGAAGTCTGAGGCCCACATTGCAGTGAGGATGTGGCTTCAGTAAATTATTTAGATAATCCATATCTCAGTTTCCCCATCCATAAAATTAAGTGAAAAATGTATTTATTAAGTGTTTAGAAGACTACACAGCAGTACACAGAGTTGGCTAAATAAATGTTCCTACTTTAAGGAATATTCTTGCAGTAGGTATATTTCTACTACAAATAATAGTAAATAGGTAAATTTTTAGAAAATAAAGCAGTGGAATAAGCTGTGTGGTAATAATAACACTAATTGTTACAAAATGCTTGCTCTACCTGGGGAGCATGCTATTAACGTAAACTCAAATATATTAATTCTTCTACACACCTTGTGGGAGAGGTACACTTTGTAGATGATCTATTAGGTGTACAGTACAATTAAGTAACTTGGTCAAAGTCACAGAACTAGTAGATATTGAAGCTAGGACTTGATCCCAGATAATCAAGATCCACAGCCTGCACTCCTAACCTTTGTACTATCCTCAGTGGTCAGTTTCTATTACCCAAAGCTGGTTAAGCTCCCACTGACTGAGATTTTGCCTTGGATGGAAAGATGAGTTTCCTTTAGGATATTACACAGCTTTTTTAGTTTTCTAAAATTGTTTGACTTTATATTTCCCCATTCATTAGTTTTGTACTTTACATATTTATTTTTAAATAAAATATTTTAAAATGTAAGTATTTACCAGAATGGGCTATGGCTAGTAAAGCCAAATTTTTGTTCAGTTCGAATCTGTTTCCTTATGTTCTAAGGGAGAGAGGCAGCATGTTGGGGACATAACCTGTTTTTTGTTTGTTTGTTTAAGGGTTGAAAACAGTAAAAGTCCAACTTAGCTATTGAACCTTATTGTCCAAGAAATGGTGGTGTGGTGGTGTAACCTTAACTGTAGTTGTTCCGTATTCTGAAATGAAGAACAGAGTCATCCTGAGAGAAGAATGGGGCTAAGGAAGTGTAGATGGCTGAGTCCAGGGAGTCAGTAGATCTTGAATCATATTTGAGACCGGCATGCAAGAACTGGTCAACACCCTCAAACATCTGAACTCCTGAGGGCTCCCTAGATACCACACAAGGAGGTTGTGTGAATAACATGGGCCTAGATACCTGTGAATGAAGGGCTGTAAGTGCATATGCTCTCAAGACAAATCAGAACAGGTTGGTACACTTGAGCTTTGAACAAAAGGACCAAATACCCTTGTTACATACGTATTGAACATCTATGTTCTATGAGGCAAAATGCTAACTAGTGAGGATACAGAGATAAATGCAGACACTTGAGTTAGAAATGAAAGTATGTAATTACCCTTTCCTAAGTGGGATAACAGAGATCTGTACAAGGTACCAGGGAGCCGATGAGATGTAATACCTCTTGGGATATTACAGGGCAAGTATATCTTGAATATAATTTTGAGGGGAGTCTGACATATGAGATTAAGGAGGGCATTCCAAGCAAAAAGCACAATTTGTGCAAAGATTCTAGGATAGAACAAAAAAAGTAACATATTGTGGAAACTGCAGATCTCAGTAACAAGTAAAAAGGGAAATGATTCTGGAAGGAAAAAGTCATCTTATCCAGATCTGTAAACATTGTTAAACTTACAAAATGCCATGTGTAGAATAGGGCCTCAGTAAATTTATTAAATTGGCTTGAGCCATTTATGAATTTCTTTTTTAACATCTTAATGTCTCCCAGGTTTTATGAATTCTACCACACGTTTCAACTAAGATTACATAGTTTGACTGTGCAAGGCTAGCAAGTTTTACATGTGTTTCCTGGTTTCCTTAAGAGCATAATTATTTCGGATTTGTGTGCATGTGCATGGAGGCACATAGCTAGAACTATGCAGATGGTAAAGAGGGTAAGAACAATACTTCATATTGGTGAATTTTTGAAATATATTTCTTCTCACCTCTACCGCACACACACAAACCAAATACTACTTCTTTCTTGTTGTATTGGACTAAATCCTTTTTTTTTTTAATTGTAAATGCTATTCATTGGCTTTTGTTACTATCTTCATTTTTTGTTGGTTTGTTCTCACTCTTTTCTTTTTATTTCCCAAAAACCTGGATCATTTTATTGGAGGGAAACTATTGTAAAGTGTTCTGCATAAAATATTATTTCTGTGTGTTTATAGTTGAAATCTTTGTCTACATTGGTGAAAAAGTACTGACACATATTTGTTTAACAGTAGCGAAGCCCTCAGCAATAGTACTCAGTAGATTTTAGTGGTTAAGCTGTCACTAAGTCTAACAAAAATGTACCTAAAAAAGGGGGGTCAGGCTGATAGTTTCCAGGCCTCTATCTACTGTTGTAAAGACAACACAATGGCCACACTAGCAATGATCAGGATAAGAGGAGTTTGTGGTAGTCATCTGGGGCATTCTCTGAATCTGTTTGGTTCTCGGCCTCCTTGGTGAATGAATTCTATGTCTGAGACCCCCCTGTGAGAGTAAAGCTGTGTAATTATTTTGGGCCAAGGAGTTTGAGCAGATGCAACACACACCATTGCTGCTGCAAAACTCTCCAGAGAACTCTCCTCTCACTGTGGCAGAAACTGGAGAACTTTGAGATAACCCCCTCTTTTATTCTCTGTTGTTGTTGTTGTTACCACAGCACAACTGTCTTATCCTGAATAAAACAGAACTTAATCATCATTGTTTAGAATGAGTGAGAGAACAACAGTGGAAAAATGCCGAGTACATTGCTTTTAATTCAGCAAAAACCAAGCAAACAAATAAAACACCTGTCTGCTGGAAAGGATTTTAAATCACTGGATGTGGGAAGATTTGATTTTGAGTCCGTGTTTCATGTTCTGCTTGCTTAACTGGGATTCTTTTTTTTTTTTTTTTTTTTTTTTTTTTTTTTTTATTATACTTTAAGTTCTAGGGTACATGTGCATAACGTGCAGGTTTGTTACATATGTATACTTGTGCCATGTTGGTGTGCTGCACCCATCAACTCGTCAGCACCCATCAATTCATCATTTATATCATGTATAACTCCCCAATGCAATCCCTCCCTCCTCCCCCCCCCTCCCCATGATAGGCCCCAGTGCGTGATGTTCCCCTTCCCAAGTCCAAGTGATCTCATTGTTCAGTTCCCACCTATGAGTGAGAACATGCGGTGTTTGGTTTTCTCTTCTTGTGATAGTTTGCTAAGAATGATGGTTTCCAGCTGCATCCATGTCCCTACAAAGGACGCAAACTCATCCTTTTTTATGGCTGCATAGTATTCCATGGTGTATATGTGCCACATTTTCTTAATCCAGTCTGTCACAGATGGACATTTGGGTTGATTCCAAGTCTTTGCTATTGTGAATAGTGCCGCAATAAACATACGTGTACATGTGTCTTTGTAGTAGAATAATTTATAATCCTTTGGGTATATACCCAGTAGTGGGATGGCTGGGTCCTATGGTACATCTAGTTCTAGATACTTGAGGAATTCCCATACTGTTTTCCATAATGGTTGAACTAGTTTACAATCCCACCAACAGTGTAAAAGTGTTCCTATTTCTCCACATCCTCTCCAACACCTGTTGTTTCCTGACTTCTTAATGATTGCCATTCTAACTGGTGTGAGATGGTATCTCATTGTGGTTTTGATTTGCATTTCTCTGATGGCGAGTGATGATGAGCATTTTTTCATGTGTCTGTTGGCTGTATGAATATCTTCTTTTGAGAAATGTCTGTTCATATCCTTTCCCCACTTTTTGATGGGGTTGTTTGTTTTTTTCTCGTATATTTGTTTGAGTTCTTTGTAGATTCTGGATATTAGCCCTTTGTCAGATGAGTAGGTTGCAAAAATTTTCTCCCATTCTGTAGGTTGCCTGTTCACTCTGATGGTAGTTTCTTTTGCTGTGCAAAAGCTCTTTAGTTTAATTAGATCCCATTTATCAATTTTTGCTTTTGCTGCCGTTGCTTTTGGTGTCTTAGACATGAAGTCCTTGCCCATGCCTATGTCCTGAATGGTACTACCTAGGTTTTCTTCTAGGGTTTTTATGGTATTAGGTCTAACATTTAAGTCTCTAATCCATCTTGAATTAATCTTCATATAAGGGGTAAGGAAAGGATCCAGTTTCAGCTTTCTACTTATGGCTAGCCAATTTTCCCAGCACCATTTATTAAATAGGGAATCCTTTCCCCATTTCTTGTTTCTCTCAGGTTTGTCAAAGATCAGATGGCTGTAGATGTGCAGGTATTATTAATGAGGACTCTGTTCTGTTCCATTGGTCTATATCTCTGTTTTGGTACCAGTACCATGCTGTTTTGGTTACTGTAGCCTTGTAGTATAGTTTGAAGTCAGGTAGCGTGACACCTCCAGCTTTGTCCTTTTGACTTAGGATTGTCTTGGCAATGCGGGCTCTTTTTTGGTTCCATATGAACTTTAAAGCAGTTTTTTCCAATTCTGTGAAGAAACTCATTGGTAGCTTGATGGGGATGGCATTGAATCTATAAATAACCTTGGGGAGTATGGCCATTTTCACGATATTGATTCTTCCTATCCATGAGCATGGTATGTTCTTCCATTTGTTTGTGTCCTCTTTGATTTCACTGAGTAGTGGTTTGTAGTTCTCCTTGAAGAGGTCCTTTACATCCCTTGTAAGCTGGATTCCTAGGTATTTTATTCTCTTTGAAGCAATTGTGAATGGAAGTTCATTCCTGATTTGGCTCTCTGCTTGTCTGTTACTGGTGTATAAGAATGCTTGTGATTTTTGCACATTAATTTTGTATCCTGAGACTTTGCTGAAGTTGCTTATCAGCTTAAGGAGATTTTGGGCTGAGACGATGGGGTTCCCTAAATATACAATCATGTCATCTGCAAACAGGGACAATTTGACTTCTTCTTTTCCTAACTGGATACCCTTGATTTCTTTCTCTTGCCTGATTGCCCTAGCCAGAACTTCCAACACTATGTTGAATAGGAGTGGTGAGAGAGGGCATCCCTGTCTTGTGCCAGTTTTCAAAGGGAATTTTTCCAGTTTTTGCCCATTCAGTATGATATTAGCTGTGGGTTTGTCATAAATAGCTCTTATTATTTTGAGGTACGTTCCATCAATACCGAATTTATTGAGCGTTTTTAGCATGAAGGGCTGTTGAATTTTGTCAAAAGCCTTTTCTGCATCTATTGAGACAATCATGTGGTTCTTGTCTTTGGTTCTGTTTATATGCTGGATTACGTTTATTGATTTGCGAGTGTTGAACCAGCCTTGAATCCCAGGGATGAAGCCCACTTGATCATGGTGGATAAGCTTTTTGATGTGCTGCTGAATCCGGTTTGCCAGTATTTTATTGAGAATTTTTGCATCAATGTTCATCAGGGATATTGGTCTAAAATTCTCTTTTTATGTTGTGTCTCTGCCAGGCTTTGGTATCAGGATGATGTTGGCCTCATAAAATGAGTTAAGGAGGATTCCCTCTTTTTCTATTGATTGGAATAGTTTCAGAAGGAATGGTACCAGCTCCTCCTTGTACCTCTGGTAGAATTCAGCTGTGAATCCATCTGGTCCTGGACTTTTTTTGGTGGGTAGGCTATTAATTGTTGCCTCAATTTCAGAGCCTGCTATTGGTCTATTCAGGGATTCAACTTCTTCCTGGTTTAGCCTTGGGAGAGTGTAAGTGTCCAGGAAATTATCCATTTCTTCTAGGTTTTCTAGTTGATTTGCGTAGAGGTGTTTATAGTATTTTCTGATGGTAGTTTGTATTTCTGTGGGGTCAGTGGTGATATCCCCTTTATCATTTTTTATTGCATCTATTTGATTCCTCTCTCTTTTCTTCTTTATTAGTCTTGCTAGCGGTATGTCAATTTTGTTGATCTTTTCAAAAAACCAACTCCTGGATTCATTGTTTTTTTGGAGGGTTTTTTGTGTCTCTATCTCCTTCAGTTCTGCTCTGATCTTAGTTATTTCTTGCCTTCTGCTAGCTTTTGAATGTGTTTACTCTTGCCTCTCTAGTTCTTTTAATTGTGATGTTAGAGTGTCAATTTTAGATCTTTCCTGCTTTCTCTTGTGGGCATTTAGTGCTATAAATTTCCCTCTACACACTGCTTTAAATGTGTCCCAGAGATTCTGATATGTTGTATCTTTGTTCTCATTGGTTTCAAAGAACATCTTTATTTCCGCTTTCATTTCGTTATGTACCCAGTAGTCATTCAGGAGCAGGTTGTTCAGTTTCCATGTAGTTGAGCGGTTTTGATTGAGTTTCTTAGTCCTGAGTTCTAGTTTGATTGCACTGTGGTCTGAGAGACAGTTTGTTATAATTTCTGTTCTTTTACATTTGCTGAGGAGTGCTTTACTTCCAATTATGTGGTCAATTTTGGAATAAGTGCAATGTGGTGCTGAGAAGAATGTATATTCTGTTGATTTGGGGTGGAGAGTTCTATAGATGTCTATTAGGTCTGCTTGGTGCAGAGATGAGTTCAATTCCTGGATATCCTTGTTAACTTTCTGTCTCGTTGATCTGTCTAATGTTGACAGCAGAGTGTTGAAGTCTCCCATTATTATTGTGTGGGAGTCTACGTCTCTTTGTAAGTCTCTAAGGACTTGCTTTATGAATCTGGGTGCTCCTGTATTGGGTGCATATATATTTAGGAGAGTTAGCTCTTCCTGTTGAATTGATCCCTTTACCATTATGTAATGGCCTTCTTTGTCTCTTTTGATCTTTGATGGTTTAAAGTCTGTTTTATCAGAGTCAAGGATTGCAACCCCTGCTTTTTTTGTTCTCCATTTGCTTGGTAGATCTTCCTCCATCCCTTTATTTTGAGCCTATATATGTCTCTGCATGTGAGATGGGTCTCCTGAATACAGCAGACTGATGGGTCTTGACTCTTTATCCAGTTTGCCAGTCTGTGTCTTTTAATTGGAGCATTTAGTCCATTAACATTTAAGGTTAATATTGTTATGTGTGAACTTGATCCTGCCATTATGATATTAACTGGTGATTTTGCTCGTTAGTTGATGCAGTTACTTCCTAGCCTCGATGGTCTTTACATTTTGGCATGTTTTTGCGATGGGTGGTACCCGTTGTTCCTTTCCATGTTTAGGGCTTCCTTCAGGGTCTCTTGTAAGGCAGGCCTGGTGGTGACAAAATCTCTAAGCATTTGCTTATCTGTAAAGGATTTTATTTCTCCTTCACTTATGAAACTTAGTTTGGCTGGATATGAAATTCTGGGTTTAAAATTCTTTTCTTTAAGAACGTTGAATATTGGCGCCCACTCTCTTCTGGCTTGTAGAGTTTCTGCCAAGAGATCTGCTGTTAGTGTGATGGGCTTCCCTTTGTGGGTAACCCGACCTTTCTCTCTGGCTGCCCTTAAGATTTTTTCCTTCATTTCAACTTTGGTGAATCTGGCAATTATGTGTCTTGGAGTTGCTCTTCTGGAGGAGTATCTTTGTGGCGTTCTCTGTATTTCCTGAATTTGAATGTTGGCCTGCCCTACTAGGTTGGGGAAGTTCTCCTGGATGATATCCTGAAGAGTGTTTTCCAACTTGGTTCCATTTTCCCCCCCTCACTTTCAGGCACCCCAATCAGACGTAGATTTGGTCTTTTTACATAATCCCATACTTCTTGCAGGCTTTGCTCATTTCTTTTTCTTCTTTTTTCTTTTGGTTTCTCTTCTCGCTTCATTTCATTCATTTGATCTTTAATCGCTGATACTCTTTCTTCCAGTTGATCGAGTCGGTTACTGAAGCTTGTGCATTTGTCACGTATTTCTCGTGTCATGGTTTTCATCTCTGTCATTTCGTTTATGATCTTCTCTGCATTATTAGTCTAGCTGTCAATTCTTCCACTCTTTTTTCAAGATTTTTAGTTTCTTTGCGCTGGGTACGTAATTCCTCCTTTAGCTCTGAGAGGTTTGATGAACTGAAGCCTTCTTCTCTCCTCTCGTCCAAGTCATTCTCTGACCAGCTTTGATCCGTTGCTGGCGATGGGCTGCGCTCCTTTGCAGGGGGAGATGCGCTCTTATTTTTTGAATTTCCAGCTTTTCTGCCCTGCTTCTTCCCCATCTTTGTGGTTTTATCTGTCTCTGGTCTTTGATGGTGGTGACGTACTGATGGGGTTTTGGTATAGGTGTCCTTCCTGTATGATAGTTTTCCTTCTGACAGTCAGAAGGACTGTCTGTTGGTCTGTTGGAGATTGCTTGAGGTCCACTCCAGACCCTGTTTGCCTGGGTATCAGCAGCAGAGGTTGCCGAAGATAGAATATTGCTGAACAGCGAGTGTACCTGTCTGATTCTTCCTTTGGAAGTTTCCTCTCAGGGGTGTACTCCACCCTGTGAGGTGTGGGGTGTCAGACTGCCCCTAGTGGGGGATTTCTCCCAGCTAGGCTACTCAGGGGTCAGGGACACACCTGAGCAGGCAGTCTGTCCGTTCTCAGATCTCAACCTCCTGCGTTGGGAGATCCACAGCTCTCCCCAAAGCTGTCAGACAGAGTCGTTTGCGTCTGCACTGGCCCCCGCTGTTTCCCCTGTTGGTCTTCAGCTGTGCGCTGTCCCCAGAGGTGGAGTCTACAGAGACAGGCAGGCTTCCTTGAGCTGCTGTGAGCTCCACCCAATTCGAGCTTCCCAGCGGCTTTGTTTACCTACTTAAGCCTCAGCAATGGCGGGCGCCCCTCCCCCAGCCTCGCTGCTGCCTTGCTGATAGATCGCCGCAGACTGCTGTGTTAGCAGTGAGGGAGGCTTCATGGGCCTGGGACCCTCCCGGCCAGGCATAGGATATATTCTCCTGGTGTGCCTCTTTGCTTAAAGCGCCGTATTGGGGTGGGAGTTACCCGATTTTCCAGGTGTTTTGTGTCTCAGTTCCCCTGGCTAGGAAAACGGATTCCCTTCCCCCTTGCACTTCCAGGTGAGGCGATGCCTCGCCCTGCTTCAGCTCTCGCTGGTCAGGCTGCAGCAGCTGACCAGCACCGATTGTCCGGCATTCCCTAGTGAGATGACCCCAGTACCTCAGTTGAAAATGCAGAAATCACCGGTCTTCTGTGTCGCTCGCGCTGGGAGTTGGCGACTGGAGCTGTTCCTATTCGGCCATCTTGCTCCGCCCCCTTAACTGGGATTCTTATGAATCACTAAGGCCTTGATACTGATACTTGATTTTGAGACAATTGATATTGGTGGATAATAATTGAGAAAACAGTGGGCTAACCAAAATGCTTAAAATGAAAATCTAGGAAATGAGATGTCCATAGAAGCTAGGAAAATCTCTGACACGTCCTTTGTAATCTAGAGGATCATTCACATGTACCGGGTTGTGTGTACATTCAAAAAAGAGAAAAAAAAATGGAAAACTTTCACCTCCACTTTATTTTGAGTATCTGTGTGAGCAAGAAGTGAAGGTTAAGGCAGAGTTGTAAATTGCCTGGATCGTTGTTGGAGGCATGTTTCAACATGTTCGTGGAACTCTTCAGCAAAGGCAAGGAGATTTCTTGGTTCCAGGCATTTAAAGTAAACACTGTATAATGATTAATTTACCACTAAGCTAACCAAACAGATACTTCAGTGGCATAACTAAGAAAACAAACATTATATAATTGGTCATAAAAGCAACTAAGTAAGCAACAACAATATCAACAACAAAGAATAGCAGTATCAATTTCTGGGAGAGAAGAAGGATTTTGATTTTCATGTTTATTACATTATTTTCTTTAAAATACTGAGTTTTCAACAAAAATTGTGACATTACAAAAATTGAAATCATAAAGTGTAGATAATACACAGAAAAAAATCTATCAGTTAGAAATTTTCCATGAGAAAGTCCAGACATTTAACTTATTACAGAGTATCCTTAAATTAGTTGTTTTAGTATTTCCAACAAACTAAAGAAAGTTATGTCTAAAGACTTAAAAGAAGCTACAAGAATGATTTCTCAGAAAACAAAGAATATCAATGAAAATATAAAGGTTATTTTAAAAATAACCAAATAGAAATTCTGGAGTTGAAAAAGACAATACTAAATCTAAAAAAAATACTAGAGAAAAATACTAATCAGCAGATTTGAGCAGTTAGAAAAAATAAAAATGTGAAAAACAAAAATACATAAAGAAAAATGATCAGAAAAGAGCTTAAGAGATAGGTAGAACACCATAAAATATACCCATAAACACATATTGGGATTCCAAAAAGGAGAGAAGGGATAGAAAAGAACACAAATAATATTTGAAGAGATATAAACCCCCACATTTCCAAATTTGATGAAAAACATTAATTTACATATCCAAGAAACTCAGCATACTCCAAGTAGCATAACCTCACAGAGCCATACCTAAACACATCGTAATCTAACTTACCAAAACTAAAAACAATCCCCCAAATAAATAAATAAATAAATAAAGGCAGAGAATTTTGAAAGCAGCAAAAAAGAAATGACATTACATACAAGGTATCCTCAATAACATTTACTACTAATTTCTTCCAGAAACCAAGTAACTAAGCTATGAAATGATGTATTCAATGTGTTGATAAAAGGAATTGTCAACTAAGAATTTTATATCTCCAAAACTATCCCAGTGAAATAAGGAAACTTTAAGAATTTCCAAGATCAACAAAATCTGAAGAAATCTGTCATTAATGAAACTTCTATACAGGAAACACTAAAGGGAGTCCTTTGGACTGAAATATAAAACACTAGACTTTAAGTTGAATCCCCATGAATTAATAAAGAATACCAGTAAAGGTAGCTATTAGGTAAGTGCACAAGTAATTGCAGTTTTTTCATTATTTGATTTTTCCATTTGATATTGGAATACATTTTTTAATATATGTGGTTTATTATAAATCATTTTAATGGGCATTTCTAAATTTATATATTTTTCCTAGTGACTTACTACTTGGCGTTCATTTCATGTTTATTTTAGACTATGGAAATGATGTTAGACAAAAAGTAAATTCAAGTGTTTTTCTTATTCAAGTTCAAAATGGGTCATAAAGCAGCAGAGACAACTCTCAACATCAACAACACATTTGGCTTAGGAACTGCTAACAAACATACAGTGCAGTGGTGGTTGAAAAAGTTTTGCAAAGGAGATGAGAGCCTTGGTAATGAGAAGCATAGTGGCCAGTGATTGGAAGTTGACAATGACACCAATTGACAGCAATAATTGAAACTGATCCTCTTACAACTACACGAGAAGTTGCCAAAGAACTCAACCTTGACAATTCTATGGTCCTGCGGCATTTGATGCAAATTGGAAATGTGAAAAAGCTCATTAAGTGGGTACCTCATGAGCTAAGTGAAAAAAAAACAATATTGATTGTCTTCTCTTACTCTACACAACAGCAGTGAACCATTTCTCAATCAAATTGTGACATTCGATGAAAAGTAGAGTGGATTTTATACAGCAACTTTTGAAGACCAGCTCAGTGGTTGGATCAAGAAGAAGCTCCAAAGCGATTCCCAAAGCCAAACATGCACCAAAAAAGGTCATTGTCACTGTTTGGTGGTCTGATGCCAGTCTGATCCACTACAGCTTTCTGAATCCCAGCAAAACCATTACATCTGAGAGGTATGCTCAGCAAATAGGTGAAATACATTGAAAACTGCAATGCCTACAGCCAGCATTGGTCAACAGAAAGGGCCCAATTCTTCTCCACAACAATGTCCAACTGCACATGGCACAACCAATGCTTTGAAGGCTACAATTTTGTCTCATCCACTGTATTCAACAGACTTCTTGCCAGCTATCACTTCTTCAAGCATCTTGACAACTTCTTGCAGGGAAAAGGCTTCCACAATCAGCAGGATACAGAAAATGCATTCCAAGAATTTGTTCAGTCCTGAAGAATGATTTTTACACTATAGGAATAAAGAAACTTATTCCTCATTGGCAAAAATGTGTTGATTGTAATAGTTCCTATTTTGATTAATAAAGATATGTTTGAGCCTAGTTATAAGGATTTAAAATTTATGATCCAAAACTGCAGTCACTTTTGCACCAATGCCTAATACGTAAGTAAATAGAGTATGAATGTATAAAAGGCAGCATAAATGTATTTTTACTTGTAACTCATTATATTCTATTACGAAGAGAGATTAAAGGTAAAGGTTCAGTGGTAGAGATTCAGGTATTATTAATAGATTTAAAAGAAAGCTGCATAAAGCAATAATTATGTATCTGTGGTGATGGGTATACAATGTATACAATGACATCATAATAACACCAATGTCTTCACAAAGGAAGGAAATGAATGCAGCACTATATAGGGATAAGGTTTTATGTACAGTCGAAACTGACTTGGCATTAATTCAAACTAAATTGTTATAAATTAAATTGCTAATTGTAATCTCAAGGACAACACTGTGAAGGTAATTAAAAATATAGTAAAAATAATGAAAAAGATATAAAAAAAGGTATGTGATATAATCTGCATATTTGTCCCTGACCAAATCTCATGTTGAATTGTAATCCCTAATGCTGGAGGTGGGGCCTGGTGGGAAGTACTGGATTATTGGGACAAATCCCACATGACTTGTTGCTGTCTTCCTGATAGTGAGTTCTCAGGAGGTTTTTTTGTTTGTTTTTGTTTGTTTGTTTGTTTGTTTGTTTTCAGAGTCTCGCTCTGTCACCCAGGCTGGAGTGCAGTGATGCAATCTTGGCTCACTGCAACCTCCGCCTCCCGGATTCAAGCGATTCTCCTGCCTCAGCCTCCCGAGTAGCTGGGACTACAGGCATGTGTCACCACACCCAGCTAATTTTTTGTATTTTTAGTAGAGACGGGGTTTCACCATGTTAGCCAGGATGGTCATGATCTCCTGACCTCGTGATCTGCCCACCTCGGCCTCCCAAGGTGCTAGGATTATAGATGTGAGCCACTGCTCCCGTCCTGGTCTGGTCATTTAAAAGTGTGGGGAACTACCTTCCTTGATCCCATTCTTGCCATGTGATGTGCCTTCTCCCTCTTCACCTTCTGCCATGATTGGAAGTTTCCTGAGGCCTCCCCAGAAGCGTATGCCACTTTGTTTCTTGTACGGCTTGCAGAACCATAAGCCAATTAAACCTCTTTTTAAAACAGTTACCCAGCCTCAGGTCTTTCTTTATAGTAGAGAAACAATGGCCCAACATAGTATTGTAGAAAATATCTATTCAGCATAGCTAACTCTGACCATAGTTTAAAACACATTTCTTAAGTATTTATTTTTCTTCTTCTCTGAAGAAGGTGGCCTTCTCTGAATATTTGCTGCTTCCTCGAGCTCTTAGAAACACAGCTTAAAAAGTAAGATTCTGATATAATAGAAAGAGATTATGTTTTGGAGTTACAGAGATCTAACATGTAGTTCTTGTACTATCAGAGGTTAGCGAGGTTAGCCCAGGGCTATGTTCATGTCGTGGAGTATTTATTTAGCTGCTTCTCTCCTCTGAGAAATGGAGGTAATATTCTTGACTTTGCCATGTTTGTAGGGGACACATCTTACTCCAGCACATGGCATGTGTTAAGTACTTATGAAATTGTTATTATTGTCTTCCTATTATATTTCAGAACTCCTTCCTGCATTGTTTCCACTGTTACACTTTCATTTTATTAAGTTCTGCTGATTATACCTCAGAGAATGCCCATTAGCTTCCAGTGGTCCACAGTGCCTGTCTTAGGAGAAGGTCTTGCCCATCTCTGGGTTTTTTCATCATGCAACAGTGGTAGAGGTTCAGGGGTGAAAATTAGAAGGTTGGGTAGAAGAAAGGGCAGTGGAACCCAAGATGAGACTTTACTAGGAGTTGAAAAGACAGCTAAGAAACTCAAATCTGGTGTGTTCACTATTTATTTGTTTGCATTTTATGTATAGATAGTTATGTATAATACACAGCATTCCTATTTTGAGAATGCAGTGAATACAAGAGTTATGCAGATAATTAAAGATAGCAAAGTAGACTCATTTTACCTTACTTAACCAGGTAAACTCACATCCAGTAAGAAGAAGCAACAATCATAGGTGACAACATTAGAAATATTAGAACTGTAATCAACATATGCTCATTCCAGCTTCTCAAATTAGTCAAATCTACCACTTTTTAACTAACTCAGCCAAAGTCTTAAGTACTATGTTTATAAAATATTGATTAAAAAAGCCTTTCACTTGTATGACATAGGAAAAAATCAGAACTTTTAAATGATTGCAGCTAATGTGTCATTAAAATCTTGGGTTATATCCATATTTCCCCCAAAAGACATTTAAAAGTAGATGATTTTATTATCCCCAAAATGGGTTTAGATAATTAATTATATATCCTAATGTGGTTTATTAATAGGTGCTTAGTATTAAATAACATCAGACTTTGTCCACAGGGAATTACTTTGTACTCTGAGCTACCAGAGGAGAGGAAGATATGAAATGATTGAGTTTCAGGAGTAAAGGAAATGAACTGTAATAAGTTTATATATAACCTATTTTGAAGCCTTTCCATGAGGTGTCTTTGTGCTTCCTTGAGACAGGTTTGCTTTGCACTCCTCCTGTGGGAGGCCAGGGCTCCAGATCATTGATAACATGTTCAATAACCTCATGACCCTCATGTGCATTTTATGCTATGTTGTACTTTGGTAGCTGAGATGAAAAACCAGCCAATAAAGGCTTCATTCAGCACTGCTTCTGGAACGACAGGAGAGGGGCAGAGTTCCAAGACTCCTTTTCAATAACCAAGTCTGTAAGAGGCTTTAACCCTTATTGGGGGGAAGTCAAATGTGAGAGTTGCAAGGTCTTTTGGTGAGTACTGTAGGTATTTGTAGTGAAAGACTTTGTGTGTGTGCCAAGTGGATGTTCAGCTGTGTCTATAAAGATAAGCTGTTACAACGTTTCCTAAGGAGGATGCAAATCCCATATTTGAGGGCCATCCATTGACAAAATTATAAAGATAATATATACAAGAATCTTTATTTGACACCTTTTAATCTTCGTTTTCTCTCTCCCCCTTCCTCATACTTGAATTCATGGAATTTTATACTTTTTCTTACTGGTAATCTAAGCAGCTATTCTATTTACTTTTGTTTTCCCAGTTAGTTGTCAATTCTTACCTGGGAAGTAATTTACTAATAATTAACTGTTGTTAACCGAGTGTTGTCTTATACATTCCATACCACAGTTTTCTATTTGCTTCTGTATAAAGCAGGAATGTCTCCTGCTTTTAGTTGCTGCTGTTTGAATAAGAGAAATGCAATCTGCCACTTAGAAGCACAGGTGTAGAATCAGAAAGGCTGAGATCTGAATACTAATTATGCCACTTACAAGCTGTGACCTGAGAAAGTGACTTCATTTGCCTATTCATAATAATTTCTGAGTTTATTGAGGATTTAATACATGGCATTGCCTTCTTGCAATCTCCTTAACAACCTATTGAAAAGGTGCTATCCTTATTTCTGTTTCTTAGGTGAGGGAAGTGCGGCTTAGAGTGATTAAATCACTTGCACACTGTCATGAAATTAATAGTTATGGAGCTGGAATTAAAAACTTGCTCTGTCTGACTAAGCATGTAAAACTCCTCTCATGCTAGTACTATTCTTTCTTTATCAGAAAATTGTGGGTAATGATGCTTCCTGGAAAATTCTGTTGTGAGCTTTAAATTATGTGTCCTGGAGATTCTATAATAGTCCTAGAACATAGGAGGTGATGATATATGTTGCTTACCATCTTCTAATATTCTAAATTATGTAGACTCAGAATGAGATAAAATGACAGGATGGAATTACAGAGGTTAGAGTTGATTCTTTAAAAGATTAAGAGCAAGACAAGTATGTTTAATATGATTATACATAATTGTTTTAAAATTCATTTTAAGTAAAATATTATTATCCTTAGTCTATAGATGAGAAAGGTGTATATGTCACCTGCAGTCTATATTATGATTTGTGATAGGCCCTGAAAAAATATGCGTATGGCCCAGTTTTTGCACCCAAAGAACTGAAAGTCTAGTAGAATAAACATAATTTTTTAGGTGCAGTATATTAGATGCTAGAGTTGTGTATATGCATAAGGATTCATAATAATACAATGGAGAGATACTTACTACAACTTTAGGAAGTCAAAGGAAGTCTTACATGAGGACAGGGGAACCGTGAGTCCTAGAAACAGAAAAAGTGTTACCTACCAAGGGAAGCTCATTTGCAAATGCATTGAAACATGAGTGATCCACACTATGGTGATTTATACAGCTACAGAGATGGTTTCATGAGGTGTTGAAGAGGGAGGGTGGGTCATGCATGGCCTGTGATTTTAACAAGATGACATTTAAATAAAAGACCAGGATCTCTTTATTAATTGTATCCTTCTGTAGGACGCATTGCTGAGTATCCGTTGATCTGTTGATTAGCTATAAGTATCTGTTATCCATTTTGCTAGTAACAGAGCCCTGTTTTTTTCAGGGCCCTGTCTTCTAGTGTGCCATGGATGTGGGCCTCTGTTAGCCTCTGTGGTCATAGACTAAGGCTAGCCAAAGTATCCCCTTCTGTTAACCATAGCTCATAAGTTGAGAGGAACCACTAGCACAACTAGAAGTCCTTCCATTGGAGGACTTCTGTGGATCTGTTTGTCTCAAAGCATCTCTCTCTTCCAGTGGCACTAGTGTGTAAGTCTGGAATTGTCAGTACATGATTGGACTTAACAGGAAGAGAGTTTCTGCCTCAGAGTTGAGCCTCTCAAAAAAACCCAGTACTGAAAGACAGGGTGAATGAGAATGAGTTCTAAGGGCACCATCTTTGAATTTACCTTCTGCTATCACCATCAATGCCTTTAGCACAATCGAAGTAAGCTTAGTTTCATGTCCAGTGCACCAAAACACCTTCTGGCTAAAAGGAAAGCTAGTGGTATACTTTTAGTTACTAATGTTTAAGAGATGACATTAATTCATGAAAACCAGAACCGCTGATGGGTTTATATTTCAGTCGAAGTGAAAGCTCTCTGACTAAAGAGTCTTTCAAAAATGCATTCACATCTAAATTACTCGGTAGGTATTCATAAAATATGCATTCCTTTTATCCCTCTGCGGATATAACTAACTTTCTCTTTTTTATTTTATAAATTATGTATCTGAGCAAGTAGAGGTGTCTTGACCTGGAGTTATCCTCCAATGCTTAACCATCTCATGAGGCTACAGCAGCAGAATATTCCTTTTCTTCTTATCATCTCCAATTTGACTGCCCACTAAACTGAAAGGAATTGTTCTCTGTGCTGTCCCATTGAATTCAACAAACAGTTGTTGAGCTAGGTTCCAGGTTCTGTGATACATGCTAGGGCACTAATACAAAAGGTGAACTCTGCCCTCCTGCTGCTCAAAGTTCACTGGTAGCAACAAACAGGTAAACAGATTTGTGACTTATTACATGCATAAATGAACGTAAGTACAAAGTGCAGTGGTGACACTGAAAAGGGAATGGGTACATATACTGGTTCAAGGCAGGGTGAGGCATGTCAGTGAGAACCTCAGAGGGAAGATTCCACACTCTTCAGGATAATTTACAATCGATGTAACATTTCCTTGTTACATACTTGATATATATCAATCTCAAGGTATTGGCTTTCTAAATATTTGGCTTTCTATAAAGAAGAGATTATCTCTGCCTGATATTAAATGTCTTTTCTCAAAATTGTTATGATGCAACACATACAAGTTCAACCTTTTCCCTTTTCTCAGTTGTCAAGAGAAACACAGTGATTATGAAGAGAAGAGCAAACACCTAAAACATTCACAAGGATTCTTCTTGTTCTAAAATCCTAAACTATGCTACTCCATTGTGATGCTCTCAAAGAAATTAGTGACAAAGTAAGTGTCACTAAATGTTTTATCTTAAATGTATGCTGTGAAGCAATCTAGTTTTCAGAAAATACACATGTTCTAAAAAAAAAAAGACTTACTTAACTAGAATATAATGGTTATTGGTAGTCTTCAGTTTTCCTTCAAAATGAAAAACAAATGTATGTTTAAGTCATTTTAAGTGACATACAAGCTATCTGAACTCACCAGATTTAAAACCATATAGTAGCACAATCTCATGTTGGAAATGTAATCAAGTCTAGAATTCTTGATTGTACTCTGTAGCTAATAACTTGATTACATTTAGAATTCCTTTCTTCATTTTTTGAGTTTTCTTAGTTTACACTATTGTTCAGTCTCTTAAATTCTAGTAATGGATTTAGAATATTGTGGATGGTGTGATGTAAATGACAACTTGCTCATTATTTATTGCATTGAGATAGACCAATCAGTTTGTATACTTGCTGCACAGAATAGACCATTACATTGAGTCAGCAGGGATTGCAGCAGAGAAAAAGTTTAATGATTGAAAGGTGCCAAGTGAGGAGATGGAAGGACACCTTTAAATACATCTCTCTGGGGAGTTTTGGGCTGGAAATATTTAGAGGATCATGGGGGGCAAGGGACTGGAAAATATAGGTTGTTGATTGGTCAGGGTAAGTGAGGAAAATAATCAGGATGTGGAAACTGCACCCTTTGGTGAGTCAGCTCTTCCTGGGGTCCCTCAGACAACTGATGTCAGTAGTTTCATCAGTATTCAGGATCTGCAGGAATATCTGAAAGGGAAAACAACATTTTACAATGTCCGTGTAGTTATCTCTAGAGCAGTTAAAAGGAATTATAATCTTGTTACAGGGTCTATGTGATTCTGAGGCAAGAGGCATGACAACTATGAGGAAGCAGTTCAGAGAGCAGCTGACCTAGTGATCGATGATGAGTGTGCTGCAAGCTGGGTTTATTTTCCTTTCTTTCCCTCCCTTCTTTCCTGATTAATTTTATAAAGTTGTTAGGAGTGATTTCAACATCTTTTCTATTTTTTAAAGATATTGGTGCTTGTATAAACGTTTTTCATTATTATTAATCACAATCCCCATTTTGGTGATATATCTAGAAATAAGTTATTAATAATATGTGTAAATATTTAATAATTATCTCTTTAAAAAATAAATGTCAATTTACAATGCAAGCTTATGCATACATAAAAGGCAAAAGAATATACAGATATCTTGGAATTCATAAATCTAACAATAAATGTTCTAAATTTCTACACAGAAAACTTTATAACATAAATAATATATGTTAAAGGTCTAAATAGCATGTTCATGTATTGGGAGACTCAACATCCAAAATATATCAATTCTGTATAATTTAATCTATTGATTACTTACCATATTGATAAACTTTTAGCATCCTTTAAACTGGAAGTTAATCTGCTAGGGTTAAAATATTTGTGATTTTAACACTGGCTGATTAATTTTGTGTCTGGGTTCTTTTACTTAGCATAATGCTTCTGAAGATCTTTGACACTGTAGCAGTTATCAATGTTTTATTCCATTTGTGTGGCTGAATTATATTTAACTGTATGAATAAACCACAATTTGTTTATCTGTTAATCAGTTGATGGACATTTGGACTTCTTTTTAACATTTTACTGTGATAAATAGCCCTGTTATCAACCTGCACATACCTGTATTTGTTTGAATATCGATTTTGAATTCACTGGGTCTATACCAAAAAGTAGAATTAATTAGCTGTATGATAATTGTATGTTTAA
This sequence comes from Rhinopithecus roxellana, assembly GCF_007565055.1. Lineage (NCBI taxonomy): Eukaryota > Metazoa > Chordata > Mammalia > Primates > Cercopithecidae > Rhinopithecus > Rhinopithecus roxellana. The sequence goes on along the minus strand of NC_044562.1, from coordinate 16,153,912 downwards.
CTTCTGAGGAACCACTAAACTGTTTTCCACAGTGGCTGAACCATTTTACATTTCCCCCAGCAAGATAAGAGGGTTTCCATTTCTGTCTGTATCTCTAATATAGCCACTCTATCTATGAAGTTCAGCAGTGGATAAGATTAGCCTTGAGTGGTAGAAGTGAGGTTCATGGTCAACAATGGAAAAGTAGTGGGACACAGTGACTAGAAGGGGACAAAGGGGGACTTTGGTAAGGAAGAGTGATGGTGTAGGTGGTGCTGAGGTGTATGTTTACCTTGTGAAAGTCTATAGGTCTCTACACTTACAACTTAACACTTTTCTGAGAATGTTGTATTTCAATCAAGTGGTGTCTTTAGAAATGCTGATTGCTGCGCATGGTGGCTCACGCCTGTAATCCCAGCACCTCGGGAGGCTGAGGTGGGTGGATCATGAGGTCAGGAGTTCAAGACCATCCTGGCTAACATGGTGAAATCCCGTCTCTACTAAAAATAAAAAATAAAAATAAAAAAGCCAGGTGTGGTGGCAGGTGCCTATAGTCCCAGCTACTTTGGAGGCTGAGGCAGAAGAATGACATAAACCCGGGAGGCGAAGCTTGCAGTGAGCCAAGGTTGCACCACTGCACTCCAGCTTTGGCAACAGAGCGAGACTCTGTTTCAAAAAAAAAAAAAAATGTTGATTATCAATAAATACTTTACAGTGGTCATTAATACAAGTGATAGTAAATAAGCACTTACTTTTTCTGAAAAGGATGTCAATAGTCATGTGAGGGTCACAGCGGTCTGATAGAATTTGAAGATCTAGCAGATGGTGTAAATTGTCATCTGATTCTAATTTGATGTACATTTTAGCACATAGTTGTCATACCAATTAAAAAATTATGTGAATAAATACTTATATTTCTTTTGACTATTTTGGCTCAAAATAATTATTTTGATGTTGGTAGCATGGAAAAGCACCAGGAATAGGAGCTGGTTCTTTCTCAAGTCAGCAGCTCCCATGAAGGGAACTGGGTGCTAACATGACGAATCTCATTGCTTACCTAGATTAGGATTCCATTAAACATCTGTGTGAAATGGCTAATTCTCTGTACGGTAGGATTATTTTCTAGTGACATCTTAGTGAGTGCTATCACAGTTAATGTGATAACCAAATACTTAGATACTGTAATACTAGGAACTTTCATTTAGTATGGAATCACATTAATACACATGATGAGCTTGATGAATACTTTTTGGTTGAGACTGAAGATTACAAAAGAGACTATTGCAAACTAGAAGTGTCTTGCAAAAGACAAGTGTCAGATAACTTGTCTTCACATATTTGGGAAGAAAATAATACTGATTTGTCAACATGTTTATATGTTTAATCTTGGAAACAAATTGTCCACTTTTTCTAAACCTGTAGGTATCACACTAATTTCAGTGCTTTTAAAAAATCTTTGTTGAATGTTTCTTTTTAAAATAATTACTTAAAAACATTTACATAACAAGATTATTGAGTTTCTAAAAGCACTGCATAACAACATTATTTATGTTCAATTAACCATGTATTACATACACATGGTGTACAAGGCTGTGTTTTGGATGTGGGGAAAACAAGTAGATGGTGATGTTAAATTCGTTTGACCTTATGAAAATTAATATTAATATAATAGGGAAAAAAATCCATGTTTCGTTCTCCGTAGGTCTGAACTGCTTATCTATTCTGTCCCCATGTGAGAACCTGGATATTTCAGTTGAAGTTGCTGAATTCACTTGCCCCTTTTCCTTCCTCTCCGTGAGTGCCGCGGCCTGCTGCTGCTTCTAATCAGCCATCTTGCCCCTCCTGGAGACAGACTTTCCTTTTTATTTTCATTTTTTGAGACACAGCCTCACTCTGTCGCCCAGGCTGGAGTGCAGTGGCACAATATCAGCTCACTGCAACCTCCGCCTCCTGGGTTCAAGGGATTCTCCTGCCTCAGCCTCCTGTGTAGCTGGGATTACAGGCACACCCCACCATGCCTGGCTAATTTTTGTAGTTTTAGATGAGACAGGGTTTTGCCCTGTTGGCCAGGCTGGTCTCGAACTCCTGATCTGCCCACCTTGGCCTCGCAAAGTGCTGAGAGAGAATGACTTTTAAAAGGGCATTTCTATTTACCAAAATATGCATGGTTTCTTGTGTTGTTCATTTCTTCCTGAGTATTTGGACATTTCCTTTTAGCCTGGAAAGTTTTTTTAACATTCTGTGTTGTGCAAGTCTTCTTGAAAATAAGAAGGAAACTGATTTGACTCCATGAGAATGGTTTTATTTTGTTTTCATAAGGGTTCTGAAGAATATTTTAATCAGATATAGAATTCTACATTGATAGTTTTTTTCCTTTCATTTATTACTTTAAATATTTCATTGTTTTATCTTCTAGTCTTCTTTGTTTCTGGTGAGAAGTACCATTATTGCTGTCTTGTAAACTATGTACCTTTTTTCTCTGAGAATTTTTAATGCCTGCTATTCACCTTTGATGTGCAGAATTTCAGTTATGGTGTCTTTTGCATTTATATCTTTGAAGTTTACAGAGTTTCTTGAAGTTGGTGGGTTTCATTTAATCAATTTTAGAAAGTTCTTTACCATTTACTATTTGATTTTTATATCTGCCCCATTATTTCCCTTACTTATTTTGGGATTCCACCTATATATACATTACATTATTTGTTATTGAGCCATAGATCTCACATTTTTCATTTCATTTTTTTCAATGCTCTTTGTCTCCACCTTTTTTTTTTTTTTTTTGCTTCAGTTAGGATATTGTCTTTTTATGTGTCTTCAAGGTCACGTATTCTTCCCTCTGTAGTGTTCAGCCTGCTATTAATCACAAATCATTGTTTTTGACATTTTAACAAAAACTTTCTAACGTTTCCATTTGGTTCCTTCTAACATTCTTATGTCTCTACTGATGTCCAGTTTCATCATGCATGTTACCCATATTTTCTATTTTTCTTTTTCTTTTCTTTTTTTTAAAGATCTTCCTAATAATTCCACCATCTGGAACACTTCTGGGCTTTCATCTATTGATTGATGCATGAAGCATTTTTTTTTTTTTTTTGCTTTTTCTGTAACTTGTATTTTGATTACATATAAAACACATATACACAATATAATTCATGCCTTAATACATATGTTATGCACACAAATATTATACATTTGATATAAAATTATACTTTCTATGCCTCTGGTGATCTCTTACAGCCTTATTTCTCCTCCCAATGCCTCTGCATAAGGCAGATGTCTTTGTCTTCTTTGAAGGTCTGGAGACCCTTGGACAGGCACATATTTCTTCTCCTGCTCCACATTCAGTCTTTAGTGATTGAAATACTAGAATACTTATCTCAGTTCTTCTACTCTGCCTTCAATTGTATTTGGCTGAAAGTAGAAATGGATTTCTTTCTCTGATGGATTTCTTTCCATTTTCCTGCACTGCTTTTCATCCTTAAATGGGGCTTTAGAGTGGGAGATTCCACATGCCTCAGGGCAGTTATCTCACCCTTCTCCATGATCCATTCACTTTTGATTGCCTCTGCCAATGTATTCATTCAAGTTTGGTAAGTGCCAACTGGACCCAAGGGTGGAACTTCTCTGGATTCTAATCTGTCACTGTGGCCGACACGTGGCTGTTAAAAGTTTGTTAAAAATTTAGTTCTTTAGAGCTGTTGTTCTATTCGTTTATTCATCCATTCATTCAACAAATACTTTCTAAGTGTCATCCATTTGCCTCAGCGTGACCCTGGCAATGAAACAGTGTGCAAGACAGAAATAACCAAGGACTTCTGAGGCTTTAAAAAATTTCTTAATGATGCCTTTCCAGGAATTGTGAAACAAGATAGAAATAAGTGGATTGAAATTCCTTGTACATGGCAGTATCTACAACAACACCTTGTTTCAAGAAATACGTAACAAATATAAATATTCATAGATTAGTTTGGGCTATGTAATCATACAGTAAATAATTCAAATACCACATTTTTGTGTGTGAATAAATAATTCATATTGTTTTATTCATTCTCAAGGATTTGTGTATTAACACATAGATATTATAATATTTTTGTGCTGTGCTTTTGAAAATTAGCAGGATTTAATTTCAAGCAGGGGTTTCTTAGAGTGTACCATCCATACTTATTACCTGTGATAAATGACAAGGTAATTGAGGGGACTGGCTATGGTTCACAGTGTCATCTCTCCTCACTGGGAGATTTCTTCATAAATTCTCTGAAATATTACATGACCTTAATGGACTTTGTGTAGATGCCAGTGTATACTATTTAAAAAGTCCCCCACAAATGATTCTAAGGTTCATAAGGAATGTAAAGTATAATACAAATGCTAAACCACAACAATGACACTAGTGAAGAAAGGAGCTATCTTTATAATGTTTTGAGGACAATGGGAAGAAATTCATCAGGAAAGCTTCTTAAAGGTCTAATGCCAACTTTAATTTGTAGGGAATCAAAAGAACATTCAAGATTTGCACAAGGGTCTAATGTATCATATATCCTATTTGCCTCTCAAAATTCTCTCTGTCACACTATGAAGAGGATAGTTTGGAAGGAGTAAAGGGACAAAAATTGAAGCAAGGGATTTATTTTAAAAAATCACGAAAGCAGTGGTTATGTGTTTCATAAATAATCACCACATGATCTGGAGTGATATCAGCTGGGAGTAGGCAGCTCCCAGATCTTATCCCCTCAATAAAACCAAAAATCAAGCAGAAGCAATCAGAACCAACTTTGTCAGAACTCTGAAAAACAGCCCAAGGTTTACATCACCCAAGCAAGTATCAAGAAAAAGGCTACTTGAAAATGGAAGAGCACTTTGTGGCATTCTTACTTGCCTTGTCCTGGCCCCTCTTCAGCAGAGCAGCAACCTTTAATCATTGGCAGACTATGTCCCCCCATGGGACTCTGGTCTGTTCTAACCTGTCTTCGAGCTATTGGAAGGGCTGACACAAAGCATTCGTTTCAGTATTGACTAATTAAAAGTTTATATATATATACACATCATATTTTATATATATATCACAGATATATATATATATAAACATATATATCAGAATAAAAATGTTTAAGTGAGTTGGATATTTGTTTTAGGAAATGCGTTATCTCTGTTTTATGAAGCTTCATATGATTGCATTTTGGTGAAGCATTTTTCAGTATAGCCAGCATATTGAAGACTGTGCTATATAAAATTTCATTCATTCGTTCATTCATGAAACATTCATCAGCTACCTATATTTAGCTAAGCATGTCTCCAGATGCTTGTCATAAAGTGATATATACAACAAGGCTCTTTTCCTCAAGGCAAACAGCTACTATGGGAAGATAGACAAACATGTCAGCTGTTATCATGACCTATCCTAATGCTATGATAGAGGCAGGGGTGATAGTTAAAATAATTGATTACATGGTGCAGGTACTGACCATACAAATGCCCAGCAATTGTAGCACTGGAGCAAGGTCATGTCGGACTTACTCATTTTCTCGATTTAAGGGAGATATGGTATATCCTAGAGAATGGCCTTGGGAGCCTGTGTGGCCATGACAGGACACTTTCAGGATTGGGTGCAACAGCTATTTATCAACTGGTACAGGAGTCTTTCAAAAGTTTTAAAATCAGTATGACTCAGGGTGGGTAGTTGAATGTCAGTCCTAGAAAAACCCAAGCAAAGGTCCCCTGGTACACAGAGCAAAGACCCTCAACCAAGGAATTGGGTGTCGGGAGGTTTTATCATGAGCATTACAATTGAGCTATGTGTTAAGACATGGGCGAGAATTGTTCACATAGGAAACGAAGAGAAGAGTGTCCAAATATGGTGGGTTAATGGCATGCAAGCGCAAGAAGCTTGAGAGTTTGTAGTGATTAAATATAGCTAGTGCAGAGTATAATGTTTTGAGGGCAATGGGAAGAAATTCATCAGGAAAGCTTCTTAAAGGTCTAATGCCAATTTTAATTTGTAGGGAATCAAAAGAATATTCAAGATTTGTACAAGGATCTAATGTATCATATTTGCCTCTCAAAAATCTCTCTGTCACACTATGAAGAGGATAGTTCGGAAGGAGTAAAGGGGCAAAAATTGAAGCAAGGGATTTATTAAAAAAAAAAAAAAATTTACAGGCCGGGTGCAATGGCTCATGCCTGTAATTCCAGCACTTTGGGAGGCCGAGGCGGGTGGATCACGAAGTCAGGAGTTTGAGACCATCCTGGCCAACATGGTGAAACCTTGTCTCTACTAAAAATTCAAAAGTTAGCCGGGTGTGTTGTGGTCGGGCTGTAGTCCCAGCTACTCCAGAGGCTGAGGCAGGAGAATTGCTTGAATCCAGGAGGCGGAGGTTGCAGTGAGCCAAGATCACACCACTGCACTCCAGCCTGGGCGACAGAATAAGACTCTGTCTCAAAAATAAATAAATAAACAAACAAACAAATAAAAATAAAAAACAAAGTGAGAAAGACTAAGGGCTAAAATGAAGCTTGGAAGAGAGAGGACAGTTTAATAGTATTTGAAGAATGATAAAAGGCTGTTTATGTAAATCAATTATTGTTTTCTTGTTTTTAAGTCGGTCAAATTTAAATCAATTATTTTATTCAAAAAACATATCTTTTTTTCTTTCCTTTTTTAAAAATTTTATTGAGACAGGGTCTTACTCTGTTGTCCAGGCTTGAGTGGAGTGGCACAATCATTGCTCATTGTAACCCTGAACTCCTGAGCTCAAGCAATTCTCCTGCCTCAGTCCCACAAGTAACTGAGATTACAGGTGCATGCAAGGATGCCTGGCTAATTTTTATTTGTCCATTTACTTTTCATAGAGATGGGGTTTTACTATCTTTCTAGGCCTGGTCTTGAACACCTGGCCTCAAGTGATCCTCCCTCCTGGTACTCTCATAGTTCTGGGATTACAGGCATAAGCCACTGCGCCCAGCCTCTGATTTCTCATTAATTAGATACAATATGTTACTTATTCCCATGGCATTCTCATATTAACACACCTTCCTGGTAGATTTCATTGCATTCCCTAAGCAATAATATAGCTTTAAGCATTGCTTTGTGAGGAATGTTGTTTGAGCCATGATAAGATGGTACACTGTAGTAAATCACAACGAGCAGGTAGACAGAGCCATAGGAAAGTGAGAGCATGTTTTACTAGGCCATGGAGTCCTGTTGGGGTTTATGAGTGTGAGCATTGCAGGTCTATTGAACCTCTTCAGGTGGACTCTAGAGTCACATATCAAGCAAACAAGGAGAAATCACAGGAGAAGGCAGGTCCAAAAAGTGCCTGTGTGTTACAACATCTGGAAAGTTGGCCCTAAGTAGGGGTACTCAGCAACATAAAATTGTACAATGTGATCACGATGCTATGTAAACAGTTTTTCATGGTAGCAAGCACACTGCTGAGCAGAGTTTGAAATATAACACTTAAACTTAGGAACTGAAGGCAGCTTGGCTGGCTTTATCTGCCTTTTTCACTTAGCTGTGTAAGCTATGATTGGTTACTTAATCTCTGTGACTCTTATTTTCACATTTGCAGAATGGGGAAATTAGTATCTCCAGTGTCTCATTATTATGCAGATGATAAGCACTGCTTTTAGAGATATTGCATTTACCACGGTGACATGTAGAAGGTATTCAGTGTTTTTGCCCTTTCCTGCTCAGCCCACTGCAAGAACAACCCACCCAATGCCTCTTAATGTTGTGATACTAATTGGTGTAAGTTTCCCCTAGAGGCCTAATAGAATTGTAACTCAGTTAATTCATATAATATTTATTATAATCTTGTAGATGTGGAAATTAAATAGAGCAACACTACCTGGAATAATAGTTCAGATTTGTAGTAAGAATGACTTCTGGTTCTACCCTTTAAACCAACTCTTTTTTCATGTTAATCCCCTGCCTTCTAAGAATGAAAGGGAATTCTGTGAGTTCCTCCTAATTGGGCATTGGGCATATCTTCTGTCTCTGGTGGCCTGACCCAAGTGTCTCCTCATCTTCAAAATGTATACATGACCTTCACTAGAAGAACTCAGAGCACCACAGCCTCCACTAGGGCTTAAATAGATATTTACACTCGAATTTAAATATATATCTGTACTCATAGGCTTCTATATATATCTACAACTCTATGCTTACATAGTTATCTACACCCCAACACTTACATAAATACCCATTTTCCTAACTTACATAGTTATTTGTGTCCCTAAGCTTATACAGATATCTATACCTCCAACTTAAATAGATATTTACACCCTAACTTATATAGCTATTTACACCTCTAACTTATATAGATATCCACAGCCCTAGACTTATATAAATATTTACACTCCTAAACTTGTCTAAATACCAAATGCCTAATTTAAATATACCCCAACACTCTGAAACTTACATAGATATCAATAGATCTAATTTATCTATACTTCTCAAATGACATATTTACACTCCTAAATTTAAATGACTATCTATACCACTAATTTATTTAGATATCTGTACCCCTAAACTTATATCAGTATTGTTCTAAAAGAAAGTTTTAATTTTTACAACTCTAAAATTGCAAACAAGTGTCAAGAACCGGGTTTTCCTACTATAATGTTCCTATATTAGAAGGTAGATATCATCACTGATAAGTGGCTAGGCTGTCATCAAGAAAAAGAATATACAGTTTAAAGAGTCAGAATTTTTTCTGAAGCCCATAATTTCTGTCTGTATAGCTTTACTTCCATTTGCCCATCTGGTTTGTCCAGATGGAATTTGTTGCTCTTATACCACCATCTGTGTTAGAAATTGACTGATACTACGTAGCCTAATAATTAGATGAAGATATATAAGGAGTTTTGAAAAATCACCTTGTGGAGATGATAGCTTTGTTAGGGGTAAGTTTCGATTTGTGACCTAATGAAATACAGTACAAACTCTCTATCGAATTTGAATAATCACTTATCAGAGAAGGAAGGTAGAGATAAACAGTCCTGTGTCTTCTGGAAAAGAGAAAAAAAAAATCAAAGAACTCTTCTGGTCACAGATACACTGCCTCCCTCCCAAACAAAGCAAAACACAGTAAAAAATGTTGGAAGAAAAATTGCTTCTTTAATCTTGAGGACCCTAAGTTCCACAGATAAGCATGACTATCCATGCCACTGGCAGACTGAGTGTGGAGTAAAAACAGAGGAGTAGGTACATTAATAAGGATACACTTGACAAGAAGGAACAGCATATTAGTTAACTGTCACTTAAAACACTGAGTACTTACAAATATTCGGAAGTTAGCCTTCCCAGGAGCATCTCAGAAACTGAACAATGTCATCAGACCCAGGTGCCGCCACCTTTCTGCTCAGTCACCCAGAAGATGCCCTTTTTTTTGTTTCTCGTCTGGTTGTCTTATGTCCACATGGCGGCTGCTGCCACCACCTGCTTCATGGTGCCTCATAGTAGCTTCGCATGAGGGAAGGTCATTCCAGGTACTTTTTAAGTAAAGGAATACAGTCTTTTCTCAGAGCTCATTGGCAGAGTCACCTTATATTTCCCTGGGCAGAATAGGTTCCGTGCTTACTGGTAAGGCTGTCATGAGGACCTGTCATCTCAAAGCTAGGCACAGTCACATCAAAGCAGAAACAGCACATCTTTATTACAGTTTTGCAAGATGAGCAAAGGGGCCTCACAAAAAAATAGCTACTCAGAATTCTACAACTGCTATTGAAAGGCACATATCCAAGCCCTATTTTATTTTCACAAAGATATTTTCTCATGCTGCTGTATGACTCTATCTTCTACAACATCCTTAGAGGGCTAAACATTGGGTGACTTTTTCCAGCTCATGAACAATTTCTCAGCACAGTAAGCTCTGAGCAGCGGGACAACAACCTAGAAAGGGGGGAAAGTGATTATTTCATTTATTATTTAAAAAATATAACTGACACAATTGTGGATATTTATATGGTACAATGCGATGTTTTGAGGCATTATGTAATGATCAACTCGGGATAATTACCATATCTATCACTGTAAACATTTATCCTGTTTGCAGTGACAACATTCAAAATCTTCTCTTAACTATCTTGAAAAAGACACTACATTCTTATTTGCTGTAGTCACCCTACTTAATAGACTATAGAACTGTGTAATAGAACGCCAAAACAAGGTGAAAGTGATTCTTAAAGCATAGGGCATAAAAATTTGAGAGCCTCTGAAGGATCCCTTTGGCTTGCTACCTTGCATCTCTGTCTTGTCTGAGAGAGAAAAGAGCATTTCTGTGGATAGCCATAATGCTATGGACTGAAAGTTTGTGTCTATCTAAATGGGTGTGTTGAGACCCCCATCTCTGATGTGATAGTGATGGTAAATTTTGTATCAACTTCATTTGGCTATGGAATGGACAGTTAGCTGGTAAACCATGATTTTGGGGTGTTTTACTAGGCACTGGAGTCCTAGTTGCCTCTTAACTCCTTCTAAACTATCCTCTTCAGTCCCGGATTCATTCACCCTGTCAGGGTGTTTCAGGACGAGACTAGCATTTGAACCAGTGTACTGAGAAAAGATAACTCTCACCAATGTGGGCAAGTGTCATCCCTGTGAGGGCCAAATAGAATAAAAAGCACACAGATGAACTTTCTCTCTCTTCTTGAGCTAAGGCATCCATCTCCTGCTCTCAGTCATTGTAGCTTCTGGGTTTGGGTCTTAGGACTCTGCAGTGCTCCCTGCTCCACTGTTAGGCTTTTGGACTTGAACTGAATTGCCCACTGGAGATTCTGGTTCCAGCTTGCAGACACCACCATATCATGGTACTTCTCAGCCTCTGTAATCACATGAGCCAATTCCCACAATACACCTGCTCTTGGATATTTATATATTCTACAGTTCTGATCCTCTGGGGAACCCTTACAAATACAGTGGTGGTATTATTGTATGAAGAGATGGGGCCTTTGGGAGGTGATTAGGACGTGAGGGTGGAGGTCTCATAAGTGGGATTCACTCCTTATAAGTGGAGACATAAAGTAGATGATCTCTCTCTACTATGTGAAGATGCAGCAAGAAGGCATCCCTCTGCAAACCAGTAATGAGGCCTTCACCAATAATGAAATCTGCTGACAGCTTGATCTTGGACTGTCCAGCCTTCAGAACATTGAAAAATGAATGCTTGTTGTTTAAGTGACCCAGTGTATGGGATGGCAGCCAGTAGTTATGGCAGCCAGATCTGACTAAGATACAGTCAGAGGGAAGGCTAGATGTTTATTTCCATGTCCCCAGAAGTGCCTGTGTCACCGTCCTCTGGGCTCCATCCTGGCCTGCTGGTTTCCACTAATTGGTTGTTAAAAGTCCCTTTGTGTCCTGGGGGATTAAATCTGCCTGTCGCTCACTTTAAGATTTACCTCCGAAAGCCATAAATGCTGGTTCCAACATGCAAGTCTGCATGAGGCAAAGCCATTCAGACAAATTCTGGACCTTAGGGGACAACAAACTTTCCATTCATTTTTTTTTTTTTTAATTTCAGGATTTTTGAAAAGCATGTATTCTTTCCAGGGGATAATATATATGATAAAGAAAAACCTATAGATTAGAGGGAGAAAGTAGAAAAACCTCTAAGTTTATGTGACAACATAAACATGTCAAATCATGGCTTGATAAATTATATTACCATAGTTACTGAAAGATGTGAATAAAAATTGTAATTATCTCTCAGTTTTCAAAAGACCTTTATGAAATAAATCATCTTGGGATTTTTGAAAACTTGTGTAAAATCAAGAGTTAAATGATTTCTATTTTAAACAATTGAAGTTTTTATTCTCAAGGCATGATTAAAGCAAACCTCTCATTCAGTGGCGGTAACTCTGGAGGACCCTACCAATAAGTATTTCATGCTCACAGTGCATTATTTGGACCGTTGCACACTTTTAATCTGTTCTTATGTCAGTGTCCTTTTATTTATTCTGATTGCTTCAAGAATAATATTTCAATTAGGGCTAATGATTTCAACAAGTGTGTTCAACACCCTAGTAATCCCCTTTCACAGGAAGAAGGCAGCCTGAAACGTTGTAGAAATGAGGAGGAAGGTGGAAGGTGGCTTTGGAGTAACACCAGAAAGTGATTTTCTTAATAATTTTAAACTAATTTTTGCACCAAATCTATCTATCTATCTATCTATCTATCTATCTATCTATCTATCTATCTATCTATGTATCTATCTATTTTTATTATACTTTAAGTTCTGGGGTACATGTGCCAAATCTTTATGGATGAATATATGAATAAATAAGTTATTTAAAAAAGGTATACATATTTGAAGTTGAGAGAGATCTGAGAACTTATGTCTTTGATTTTCCTTCATCTTACAGAATTATAAATTGAGATAGTGTGCTTGGACAACTTATAAAAAATGACGCTGGCATTTTCTGATAGAACCATATCTAGAACTTTGAAGACTTGATTCAGTATTCTTTCCATAATACTACACTAAATCTGAATCAGAAAAATTGATGAACCAATAAATAGGTTTCATATCATCCCTCGTTAGGACATTCAGTAACACTCACAGAAATTAAGAACTTCTTCACACAGCCTATTCTTAGTTCTTTCTGCTGCAACATGTCCACTCATCTGAAACAGCATTTTTAATCTGAAGATAGTTATAATTTCTTACTCACTTACCTGTTCACTAAGCTAAGTCACCTCTATAAATCATTGTCATATGCAGTAGCTGTATTTCTTTTTTCTTCTGTGAAAATCTGGGCATTCTATTATTTTACGATATCCAAAGATAGCTCTGTCTCTTTTCATAATTCAATTGGAATCCCACAAGGGCAGATTCTGTTTGTCCACAATGGATTCAATGCTATTTGTTTCCTGTTAGTACCTTACCTATGTTCCATACAACAAATTAAGAGTATCGCACCTGTTTTGTATCCATATCTATGATTAAAACTAAGAGCACTTGCCGTTATGGGTTATCTTCTTCTTCTGGTCAAGGGAAATATTACACTTTCCCTCTCTCAAGATAGGTGTAACCACATGACTAATTCTGGCTTATGAGGAATGAATGCACACGTTCTGTACCATTTCTGGCCTCAAGTCTCCCATAGACCATCTGAGACCCTTCTCTTCTCTTTATTCTTGTCAGGTCCACTGAGGAGGCTACAGGCTCCAGATGGAGAAGCCACAGAGTGATGGAGCTGTCTTCTGCCTGAATTGCCAGGAAGACCTTTGACCTGGAACATAAAACTGATTTTGCGTGAGTGAAAAGTAATGCTTTAAAGACTTCAAGATTCTTTGTTTCTACCATAGTATGTGGCTTATTCTGGTTCATAGCTTTAATTAGAATACTTTATTATTTTTTAGGATTTTTAAAAATTTAAGTCTGAGAGAGTAAAGTTCATTGATTTATTTTTCTAGTGATTCATTTTTTATACTTGGTTCCAGGCAGTTTGCTAAGAGCTAGAAACCTCAAAATAAACAGAACCCAGCTGTTCCCTGTAGGTCTGGAAGCAGGAAGTCTAAGACAGGAAACAAACAGTGGCACAACCAAGAGATAGATGCTAAAATAGAGGCATGAGTACAGCACTATGGAGAACCAAGAAGCAAGGGCTTAATTCTGTCTGGAAAGTTACAATGGCTATATGAAGAGTTGAGTTTAAATAAGGGATGCATATGCATTAATTCATTGGGTAAAAGTTACCAGAAGAACATACCACACAAAGGAAATAGCATATTTGGTGGTATAGCATGAGAAGCAAACATATTAAAGTTTTCAGGCAAATCTAAAATGGAGACAATGGCTGGAGATGAAGGTAGAGCAGCAGACAGGAGTCAGATCACGGCGGTCTCGTGTGCCATGATGTGGGTTTTGGTAGAGAACTTGTGGATGTCTGTTAGTAAGTAGGCTTTACTTTGATTGCTATCTGTGGTGGTTGTGTGGTGAATACTTGAAGTGCTGGCTAAGATGGATTCAAACAGTGTATACAGTTAATATGTGAAGTCCACCATGGGAGAGTAGAGATGTAGCATTACATGATCTAATATTTGCAGTGGATTAGCATAAATCCAGTATACATGGGAGTAATTCATTCACTAAAGACCATAGCAAATATTTAGGATTTTATACTGCCTTATAACTGTGATTGATGAGGAAATATGTGGAATTCTGTGTAATTGTGCTCTCACATCCGCTGACAGGTGATGTATTTTTAAAAAGGCAGAAACAAAAATAATAAAATCCTTAAGAGACCTACAGGAATTTTTTTCCTTCTTTTTGGCTTTTTAAAGAAAAAAAAAAAAATATTAACAAAACCAAAACAAGAAAATTCAAGTAATAAAGTGGAAAAATGCGTAGTCTTCAAATTTTATCATTCAGGAAAAATTGTTATTAAGAATTGGGGATCTCCATTCCAGACAGGACTCCATGTGTATACACAGAGATTGATTGAGAAGTGAATGGTTTGGAGCTACGTTGGGGATGCAAGCTTGGGAGTATGAAACTCTATCCTAGGCTATTGCATATCTGTTTACAGGAATTAATACTATTTTGTAGAGATTCTCTACATGGAAGAACCTGATGGTTAAGATGGAAACCACAAACTACCACACATTTAAGCTCTGGTCCACACAACGTTCTTTAGATTCAAAAATTGAGTGTTTATGAAATTGGCTTTTTGTTCAGGATCACACAGCTGTTGGAGACAATAATATAATGTATGCCTGACCTAATGTGATGTTTTACTTGACCATGTTGTCTGGTACAGGTCATTGTCAAACCCTTTGGTTTGAGATTTATCTCCACAAATTGGAAATTTGTTTATTAAAAACGGAAGAAACATTTGTCTAGGGCAATCACGGCTTTCTGAACAGATGGCTAAACCCCCAGAAACTGAAATACCATGTGTTTCCCTTTAAAAACATAATCTATAAATGTTGAATCTAAAAAGGTACATATGGATTGTCTGAGAAGACCACCATTCATTTTATTAAATCACATAGTAGGTAGATTTCCTATTTTTTTTTTCTGAGACAGAGTTTTGCTCTTGTTGCCCAGGCTGGAATGCAATGGTGCAATCTCAGCTAACCTCAACCTACACCTCCCAGGTTCAAACGATTCTCCTGCCTCAGCCTCCAGAGTAGCTGGCATTACAGGCATGTGCCACCATGGCCAGCTAATTTTGTATGTTTAGTAAAGGCAGGGTTTCTCCATGTTGATCAGACTGGTCTCGAACTCCCAATCTCAGGTGATTCCCCCACCTGGGCCTCGCAAAGTGCTGGGATTACAGGTGTGAGCCACCGCGCCTGGCCAATTTCTCTAATTTTTATAATTGGTAATTGTTTAGGATATGACTATTCTCACTGCATTCTAATATAGATTGTTAATGAGTTCCCAGCTTAACCTTCTGTTGGTGAACACCCAAAGTTCCCCACTTGCCTTATAGGCCTGGAGACCAGAGAGGGTGTGTACAGAAGGTGAGAAAAATCCAAAAGCAATCATGGAGAAAAGATGAAGAATGCTGTAGCTCTATCCCAGCAACCAGTAAACTAGAGACTTGTTTTAAACATCAAAGTTATATGACAAAAATGGTTACCACCAAACCATTATAGCACATGAAGAAGAAAAAGAGTCAATGTTTGAGGCCTTAAAGAAAACTATGTTCAATTGACAATAGTTTACAAACAAGTAATAGCTTACTGTCATAACTTACTGTTAACTTTCACATTACTCTAAAAAAGACCATAGCCCTGGAGTTATACTGTAACACAAAGATGCAATGAAACCAATTATTGTCTATTTAAAATCAGAACTACGAAGTTTATGTAGTTTAAAAATGTTTGATAATTTATGTTTAAAAGACTGTCAGAAAAAGTATGAGAGCAAAAGGGCCAGAAAAACAGTGTCATGGTGACTAACAGCTGGCTACAGATAGTTTTTATGTGTTCCCACCATGCATCTTCATTTAAAGGGGCATGCAAAGGAGATGCCAACCAAAGGCTTTTGATTGCTTTTGCATATGGCATATTCCCTTGGGGAATAATTCTGGATTACTTAGGGATATCCACAAACTAATAAGAAAGAGATACCCTATCATATATTTTACCACTTAACACAACAAAACCTGCAGTCTTCTTGACATGGATTTACTGCTGCTAGCATCTCTTCTGGTCCACAATATGACACGAATTTACTTTTCTAATGCATTCTGTGTAAATATATGTCTGGTGAGAAATATTTTATCTGATGGGCATCTCAATGGAAAATTTTATTTCTAAGGTAGGAGGAACTTAAAGTGGTCAAAGAAATATGGCTATAATAAAATATATATTCTAGAGGAAAAGTGAAGATAACAGCAGCTGCAGAGAGAAAAATCCAGAAAATAATAAATTATATTTATAAATTTTAAAAAAATGAGGAGGGTCTTAATAGATGTGTTTATTTGAAAGCTATAAATGCAAGCAGAGGGGTTTTTAAATTCAGAACTCCTATATTTTTCTTTGGGGACAGAAATATTAGTGGTAATGGGGTGAATCACAGAGGCAAGCGAAACCTACAGAAATAGACCTGTGCACTTTATAAAGGCATATAAACTTCTCAGTAAAAATTCAAGGAGTGTGTACTCTGAGATGAAAAATGATAAATTTAACCTCAGGGTTTGATTGGCTTTAAATTGATAGAATAGGAGAAAAATGAAATGCCATAGCAGAGACTGGATGTGAAGTCTCAGCCAGCCTGGTGACTAATCCTTAATTCAGATGGCTGAGAAATTGACTCTCCAGACACACTACTCACTGGAGTACAATAAATTTGTGATCTAGCCCTACCCAGCAGGATGGGTTCAGGTCCAGGTCCTCCCCAGCTGAATTTCCCATTCAGAGGTAGTTTTGAGGTCACAGAAGAAATACCCCTGTACTGAACCATGAATTGGGCAAGCACTGAGGGGATAAAGCAAAGCAATGGAGGAAAATAACAGCTATCCTTCCAAATGACTGAGTTCTAATCAGTTTCTGCCTGTGCTGCTACACTGGGTTCTATCCATGTGACCAAACACTTTTCACAGAAACACAAGGCACCCAACTCATAATAGTAACATAGGGGAATACTGACAATGATGGCAATGCTGTAAATAAAAATTAGTATGATACCACTCAACATTTTACATTTTAAAAGAACTTATACTGTTCAGGAAATATTTAAAGCTTACATTTTTATTTCATTTTATAACTGCTATTTGGAAGGCAGGGAGTAATTGACAAAGAAAATTATCCTACGTTGTTCAATGAAAATTGACAGTGAAAGAAAGAAATTAAGTCTTTGGCCGGGCGCGGTGGCTCACACCTGTAATCCCAGCACTTTGGGAGGCCGAGACAGGTGGATCACGGGGTCAGGAGATCGAGACCATCCTGGCTAACACAGTGAAACCCTGCCTCTACTAATACAGAAAAAAAAAAAAATAGCTGGGCATGGTGGCAGGTGCCTGTAGTCCCAGCTACACTGGAGGCTGAGGCAGGAGAATAGCTTGAACCTGGGAGGTGGAGCTTGGAGTGAACTGAGATGGCGCCACTGCACTCCGGGCCTGGGCGACAGAGCGAGATTCCGTCTCAAAAAAAAAAAAAAAAAGAAATTAAGTCTTTGAAAAATAAGACTGGTGAATTAATCAGTAGATTGTGTTCCCTCTTATGCCTTGTTAAAATCCTTCCTATTAGCAGGGTAAGATGACTCAGATTTATCCACTTAAATAAATAATTTTATTTCTCCTTTCTTATTCCTTTTACTTTTTTTTCCCCTCAGAAGAAAAGGCCATGGAAAAGGTGAAGGCCATTTATATGGGCAGGGAGGGTTTTTGCTCATTATTGATCTTTTTAACCAGTTTTATTGATACTTGTTTTAAAGGTTATGCCAGTTTGAATCTTCTGAGAAAAAAGCTGCTAAGATAAAGTTAAGAATGCAAGAGACTTAACGGTAAAAGATAAAGTTGGTCTGAGAAAATTTTTAAAATTCGATGTTGATCTGATGTCTGTGAAGGACAGGAGGATAGGGAAAGTAGAAATTGGTCGAAGCACACTGTGTCTGAAAAGTGTCCTACCTAGGACAGAAATGGCCAGGCCCTGCTACTTTCACACTCTCATTGTTTAAGGACTTCCCAGGTAGTGTGGCACCAGATTGAATGTTGAAGCATATCCTGTGGCCTAACATCAGGTCCTTCCTTGAGGAAGAGACTAACAAAAGACTCCCTTGACTGACAAGGTACACTTAAACACTGTGAGAATGCACGTCCTCAAACATGTTTGGTGGGCAGTTTCCCCAGCTTCACAGTAGGCCTTTCCTTCAGAGGAGGACTTGAAGACAAAAGTTAGTAGGATGAACATTTTTTTCTTCCTCAAAGTCAAAAATATATCCTTAATGCCACATTTACATTAACAGCAAAATCATTTTCTACTCATATCAGCCAAGCATATTGTACTGGATTGTAGACATTATACCTTTCACTGGTACCGTGAATTTGGAACACTGAATTAAAGTGAAACCTAATGAAAATTTAAAAGAGAATGACAATCAGGCAGCCCAGGATTCAAGTTAGTCCCATAGTTGTATTTTTTTCTACCAAAAATGTTTTAAGGTATATGAATTTGTTGCCAACATTTAACAATTGGGAGATTTTTATATATGAGCCCTGGTAACTGTTTATTTTGAAAAACTCAAAGATCTGACCATACTGATCCCATGTTTTTTTTTTTTTTTTTTTTTTTTGTTTTGTTTTGTTTTGTTTTTTATAACTTTAAGTTCTGAGATATATACGCAGAAGGTGCAGGTTTGTTACATAGATATACATGTGCTATGGTGGTTTGCTGCACCCATCAACTACTCATCCAGGTTTTAGGCTAAACATTTCTAACACTGCCATTGGTCACAAGGCACTGACTGGTTCTTGCCACTCCCTTCCCTATGCTTCATTCTACATCCTCCTGACCTGGCCTCAGAGGCTTCCCTTTTGCTGTTACTCATACCTTTGTTATTGGAGAGCCCTAGCCCCTGCTAAGCATTTCCTCTCAGGCCATGATTGCAGCACTTGCTTAGTTCACAGCTGGGCAATCTAGTAGTAAAAGGAAATCAAGTTCATGGCCAGAATTTCATACATACTCCTTGTGCCCTCATTGTATAACAGCAACCTTATATCCTCCAGCTAATCAGTCATACCTTGTCATGATGGTGACTCCATTTCTTGCCTACTGGCCCTTGCACATAAGGAGTTAATAGTTCCTTGATGGCTGCCCTTGAAACCCTAACTGTGTCCCCAGGCACGAGTGCACTCCCTCTGGGGACCAAGGCTCCTAACTTTGCAGCAGTCACAGTTGTTCAGATGGGAAGAAAAGTCTCTCATTGGGTCACTGAGAGTGATAAGTGGCATTTCTAGCCATCTGGTTCCTAGACACATGCATTCTTTGTACTGGACAACAGAAGCCCTCACTATTGGCGCCTGCTCTGCTTTGGCATCCACTCTGGCAGTGCTTGAGGAGCCCTTCAGTCAGCCACGGTATTGTGGGAGCCCCTCTCTGGGCTGGCCCAGGCCAGAGCAGCTCTCTCTGCTTGCAGGGAAGTGTGGAGAGAGCCGAGCACGTGAAGACCGGCCAGCGCAAGTTCTGGATGGGCGTAGGCTCCTGGGGCCGGCACTTGGAGCTGCGGGCCAGGGCTGCAGGCCCCCAGGCAGTGAGGGGCTTAGCACTTGGGCCAGCAGCTACAGAGGGTGCCCAGGGTCCCCCAGCAGTGCCGGCCCGCCGGCTGCTGTGATAGAATTCTCCCCGGCCTCAGCTGCCTCCCCTCGGGGCAGGGCTTGGGACCTGCAGGCAGCCATGCCAGAGCCTCCCCACCCGCCTGCGCTGTGTGCTTCTGCATGGCTGGAGCCTACCCAACGAGGACGTCCCCCTGTGCTGCGCGGTGTCCAGTCCCATTGACTGCCCAAGGGCTGAGGAGTGCTGGCACACAGCACAGGACTGGTGGGCAGCTCCAGCAGCAGCCCCCGTGCTTGATCCACTAGGTGAATCCAGCTGGCCTCCTGAGTCTAGTAGGGACTTGGAGAAACTTTATGTCTAGCTAAGGGATTGTAAATACACCAATCAGCACCCTGTGTCTAGCTCAAGGTTTATGAATGCACCAATCAGCACCCTGTGTCTAGCTGAAGGTTTGTAAATATACCTATCAGTACTCTGTATCTAGCTCAAGGTTTGTAAATACACCAATAAGTACTCTGTATCTAACTAATCTAGGGGGGACTTGGATAACTTTTCTGTCTAGAACTCTGTGTCTAGCTAAAGGATTGTAATCACACCAGTCAGCACTCTGTCAAAATGGACCAATCAGCTCTCTGTAAAATGGACCAATCAGTTCTCTGTAAAATAGACCAATCAGGAGATTGTGGGTGGGGTCAGATAAGGGAATAAAAGCAGGCTGCCCTAGGGGCAGGGACAACGCGCTCCGGTCTTTTTCCATGCCGTGGAAGCATTGTAGTTTCCCTGTTTGCGGTAAATCTTGCAGCTGCTCAATGTTTGGGTCCATGCGGGCTTTATGAGCTGTAACACTCACTGTGAAGGTCTGCAGTTTCACTCCTGAAGTTAGCGAGACCATGAACCCACTAGGAAAAAAGAAACTGCAGACACATCTGAACATGTGAAGGAACACACTCTGGCCTACCATCTTTAAGAACTGTAACAGTCACTGCAAGGGTCCGTGGCTTCATTAGACAGCAAGACCAAGAACCCATCAATTCAGAACACAATTTCTTATTCGGTAAGTATATTGCGTTCTCCAAAATCACATTATTACTGAATATTGTCTCTGAGTTACTCCTTCAGCTGAGGCTTCCACAGGTTAGTCCAACACTGTGTTAGGATGGTTTTGAATGATGCATTGTGCAACATAGCTAGTGGAACCTATGGCGATAGGCCCGCTTCTGCAGCTTCTTCACTGTAAAATGAATGCCCTGGTCAGAAGCTATGTTGCAAGGAACTTAATGCCTGTGAATCAAGAATTTTTGTAAGCTCCAAATTACGGTATTTATTGTGATTCTATAGGTTATAAAGGCAGTCCATACCAAGAATTTGTCTATTCCTGAAAAAAATAAATACAGGACTGCAGATTTCCATTGAAATAAATTTATTACCAAGTAGTTGTTTGATCTCCCCCAAAAATGATGGTGGATTGAGTTTTCAGTATCAAACCGTGTTGCTGGGAGATTGGTCATTCAGTGTTGGCGGCAACTACAAGGGCCTTGGTGGTTGGTAGTACATACTGTTGGGCCCACACAGAGCCTGTGACTCTACCATTGTGGCTTCTCAGTTCATAAGCCCAGTGTGCCATTTGTGTGTCGCTCATGACAAAATCTGTTATACTGTCAACTGGCCAAGTCATTTTTTCTTTTTTTTTTCTCTTTTTGTTTTGGATAGACTGGCTAGAAGTTTATCAATTGATTATTTTTTCAAATAATTAGTATGTGTTTTATTCATTTTCTCTATTGTTTTCCTGTTTTCAATTTTACTGATTTCTGCTTTAATGTTTTTATTATTTTTATCCTCCTGGCAATAGGTTTAACTAACTCTCCCTTCTTTAGTTTTCTAAGGTGAAAGTTTGTAATACTGACTTTAGATCTTGCTTATTTTCTAATATGTGCACTTAGTGGTATAAATTTTCCTCTAGGCACTGACTTTGGTATATAGCACAAATGTTGATAAGTCATATTTTATTTTCATTTAGTTTAAAATGCTGCTTAAATTTCACCTGAGAGTCTTTCTTACAAATGAGTTATTTAAAATGTGTCATTTAATTTCTAAATAGTTGGGATTTTCCAGCTATTTTTCTCTTATTAACTTTTGGTTAATTCCCTAGTGGTTTGAGAACATACTTTACATAATTTCTATCATTTTATATTTGTTAACGTGTGTTTTGTAGCCCAAAACGTGGTCTATCTTGATGAATGTTGTATGTGAGCTTGAGAAGAATGCACATTCTGCTGGTTTTGAATGGAATATTCTATAGATGTCAATTATACCTAGTTGATTTATAGTGTTGTTCAGACCATTTATATCCTTACTAATTTTCTGCCTGCTTGATCTGTCAATTACTGGCAGAGGAGTGTTGATGTCTTCAACTATGGTAGTGGATTTGTCTATATCTCCCTTCAGTTCTGCCAGTTTTTGTCTCATGTGTTTTTGACATCCAATTGCAAGGTGTATGGAATGTTTAGGGTTTGCCGATGTCTTTTTGGAGAAATAACTTTTTTATTATTATATAATGCTACTACTCTTTAGTAATCTTCCTTATTCTGAAGGCTGTTTCATATGAAGTTAATATAACTACATCAGCTTTCTTTTGATTAGTGTTATCATAGTGTGTGTCTCTCTCTGTTTTTCTTTTAAACTGTAGCAAACAAACACAGAAAATTACCCTTTTAACAAATTTCCAAGTTCCCAGCACAATATTCTCAACCATATGCGTATTACTGTACAACAGCTCCCCAGAACTTTCATACTACTTGACTGAAACTCAGAAAAACTTCCCCCTTCCCTCCCCCAGACCCTGGCAACTATCATTCTTCTTTCTATGAGCTTTATTATTTTATAAAGGTGTAGTCATGCAGTGGTGTGTGTGTGTGTGTGTTTCTGAGAAAGAGAGAGAGAGAGAGAGACTATACTGGCTTGTTTGCCTTAGCATAATATTCTTAGGCCACTCTTTACATTTAACGTATCGGTCTTCAAAGTAGTAATTTTTCAAATAAACATGCCTCAAAAATTTGTCAAAAGTCTCTTTCTGGCTGGGTGCAGTGGCTCACGTCTGTAATCCCAACACTTTGGGAGGCTGAGGCAGCGGATCACTTGAGGGCAGGAGTTCAAGACCAGTCTGGCCAATATGACGAAACCAAGTCTCCACTAAAAGTACAAAAATTAGCCAGGCGTCGTGGCACGTGCCTGTAGTCCCAACTACTTGGGAGGCTGAGGCAGCATGATCGCTTGAACCTGGGAGGTGGAGGATGCAGTGAGGTGGGATCGTGCCACTGCACTCCAGCCTGGGGAAAAAAAAAAAAAAAAAAAAAAAAAAACTCTTCCTTTTATTCAGCACATTTACACAATTAATATTTACAGATTTTTAAAATATAGTTGGATTAATATCCAACGTATTTGAAACTGTTTGCTGTTTGTCCCATTTGTTCTTTGTGACATTGTTGATAATTATGCTCCAAAGTTAAAATCTCAGTCTCTCAGTCAATTTATCTTAATGGTTATAGACACTGTCTCTTACTCTTTTTTTTCCCCAGAATAATTTACTTTCATAACTGAAGATTTGCAAAGCTGAACTTTCTCCTTTCCTGGGAACTTCATGCTGGTGGGGTGCTTGAATTATTCAATATCTGTGATGTCTATCTGAGTGGGTGCCTGTTGATTACCAAGGTAGTAATAACTATTTGTTGAATGAAAGTCGGATGTATGAAGAAATAAATCCTTGAGAATAGAGTGAGAGAAGTAAAAAAAAAAAAGCAGGAAGATGCAAGGCAGCATCTATAGCAGTAATACTAAGACAAAACGTGAAACTCCTGTTATGTATTCCACACCGTGCTAAGTAGACTGCATGCATTACCATTTAATCATCATGAACACCTTCCTAAAATACATCATTGAAGAATTTAAGTTTGAAAATGTTAAAGTATACAAGAGCTCCAGTTGTAACTTCTAGTACCAAAACCCCACTTAAATCTCCAAAAATAAAAATGTATTTCTATCAAAGACATGCTTCCCTGATGCTAAAATGTTGCTCATGAGACTTTGATTAACCAGACATCTATTATTAAGCCCATTATTAACTGTTTAAATGCACAGATTTTGTAAGAAAGCCAGTTAGTAAAGAATGCCCTTCATTTGCTAAGGTAGGCACTTGATTTCAAGACAACTGTTACCTCCAAGTTATTAGTAGTTTTATTTTAAAATATTCCTTTCCTTCATTTGTGATAAGAAACTTGCTTTACACTGGAGAAGTGAACAACAAAGCCACAAAATATATTACTGTACATGAAATTCACACTTCTGATGATATTTGAAAATGTGTATATAAATATCATGCCAGGCGGAAAGTATTTCCTCAGATGGCCAAGTAAAGTATTTATTTCTAGGAGGGAAGAAGGCAGGCAGGAAGAAGACATACAGCAGCAATAAAAGGTGCCTCCCATGAAAGGCCTCATTGACATCAGCATAAATGCTGCCAGAAACAAAATAAATTTTATATAGAAATAAGTAGGAGAAATGTGCTAATCCATTTATCTGAGAATAGAGAGCTACAGCAATGTGGTGACATCTTCATGCCCCTCAGCAGATTTTTGACTTTCAGTGGGAAAACATCTGTATGTGTAGCAGTGAGGACCGTAAGAGATAAATAGTGTCATCGGACCATTCTAATCTTGGGGTCATACCTATGAGGAAAGAGGAAAATAAGAATCATGCTCAATGTAAAAACCTTGGAGCTATAAAATCATCTACACTTGTTTACTGTGGCTTTTGGAGCTTATTTCTCTTCTTAGAGCTTCAGTATTTTTATCTGTAAATTAAGGAAAGAATAATTTCAAGGTGGTGGTAAGAGTTAAATGAGATGACATATGGAAAGACAGGTATTGTAGACATTGGCACATAATTAATTCTCAACCATGTCAGTATATTTTCTTCTCAATAATGGGAGAAAATTATAAAAGCAAAAACTGTGTAGTGTTATTGCTAGAACAGGGCATATTCTTGATCTCTCATTAAGCTGCACTATTATATATTCTGTAATGTTGTGGAAGCAGCCTCCAAGATGGCCCAAAATGCCCCACCTCCCAGTATGCATGTTCTGTGTCCTTGTGTAATCCACTTCTCTTGAGTATAGACCATACCAAGAGACTCTCATCTAATCAATGAAACACAGTGAACAGGATACAGTGCAACTTTTCAATACTAGATTACAAGAGATTCTGATTTACATCTTGTTTGTTCTTTATCGACTTGCTCTCTGGCTTGTTGTAAAGAAAGCCAGCTGCCATGTTGTGAGCTGCTGTGTGGTGAGAACTTAGTGGCAATAAATTGAGAAAAGCTTCCAGTCGACAGTCAATGAGAAAATGAGGCTTTCGATCCTAAAGCATGTAGGGAAACGGAATCCTGCAAGGACCAAGTAAGCAAGCTAGGAAGAGAAGCTTTATCAGAATCAAACTCTTGATGGAATAACTGCAGCCCTCGCCAACACCATGACTGCAGCTTTGTGAGAGAACCTGAGCCAAATCAAATCAAGTATACTGTGCCCAGACTCCATTATTATCTCATGTGAGATAATAAATGTATGTTGTTTTTAAGCCATTATACTTGGGGTAATTTGGTATGGAGCAAAAGATAACTAACACAACTCTTTTAGATGCTATAGGGATGTAAGGGAAATTGGAGATACTAATACATTAATAAATGTATGTTAATATCTTTCATGACCTAAGATATTGTTAGGGCACAATTCTAGGCAGGTATGTTCCTAAACTTCAGTTTGCTAAATGCCTCAGTGTATGAGATTAATGAAATCTTAATATTCCTGATAAAAGCAAGGCTGTGAAAATGATAGCAGACAGACAAAGGAAACTGCTTATCTTTCCCCCATTTTCTTTCTCTTGTCTAGGCCTTACAAATTATTTTGATTTTGGTGTTTGTTCCTGGACTTTTATTGGTGTTTTCTGCTTCCTTTTTTTTTTTTTAACATGTTGATAAAAATATCAAAGTCGATAATATACATAAAATCAAGTCAAAATATCAAAATAGCATTTGACAAAAGCAATACTTTGTCATTCAGCCCACACAGAGAAATTACTTTGTGCATATGTTTATGTTTAAATCTGATGTCAGCTACTGCTATAACCCTAAATATGTATGTCTCTTGTTCTTAATGGTTAATATTCAAAAGTACTTATTTTGATGCAACTGGAAATGGAATTAAGTTTTTTATTTCTTTTTCAAGGAGTATATTGTTAGTGTATAAAATGCAAAATATTCTTGTACGTTGATTTTGTTTCCTGCAACTTTACCGAATTTATTAGTTCTAATAAGTTTTTGGTGGTGCGATTAGAATTTTCAATATTTAATATAATGTCATCTGCAAACAGAGACAATTTTACTTTTCCTTTGCAATTTGGTTGCATTTTATTTATTTTTCTTGTCTAATTACTCTGGCAAAGACTTCCAGAAGCCTATTCAATAGAAGTTGCTAAAGTGGGCATCTTGGTCTTGTTCCTGAATTTAAAGGAAAAATGTTCAGCAGTTCACCTTAGAGTATGATGTGTTAACTGTGGGCTCTTCATATATGCCCTTTATTGCATAGACGTACATTACTTCTAAATCAAATTCTTGAGCATTTCTTGTCATGAAAGAGTGTTGAAATTTGTTGGATGCTCTTCTGCTTCTATCATGATGATTATATGATTTTGGTCCTTCATTCTGTTAATGTATTACATCGCATTAATTGATTTATGTATGTTAAACCATCCTTGCACCTCAGGAGTAAATACCTGCTTGGTCATGGTGTATAATTTTTTTAATGTGTTCTTAAATTTTATATGTTAGTATTTTGTGGAGATGTTTGCATGTATGTTCATCAGGGATATTGGCTCGTAATTTTTTATGAGCTTGTTTGACTTCGGTATCAGAATAATGTTGGTCTCCTCAAATCAGTCTGGAAATGTCCGTGCCTCTTCAATTTTTTGATGATTTTAGGAAGAATTAGTATGTATTATTCTTCAAATGTTTGGTAAAATTCATCAGGAAAACCATCAGATCCTGAGATTTTGCTTATTTGGATGTTTTTGATTGCTGACTAAATTACCTTACTCATTATCGGCCCATTTAGATTTTCGATTTCTTCATAATTCAATCTTCATAAGATGCCTGTTTTAATAATTTGTTCATTTCATCTAGTTTATCAAATTCATTGGCATACAATGCTTATAACAGTCTCTTATAATAATTTATATTTCTGAGGAATCAATCATTATGTCTCCTTTCATTTATAGTTGTATTAATGTCAGTTATCTCTCTTTTCACTTATACTAGCTAAAGATTTGCAAATTTTGTCTTTGAAAGCAACTAATTATTTGTTTTATTTTAATTTTTTTATATGTTATTTATTTATACTCTGCTTTTATTTTCTTTCTTTTGATAACTGTAGGCTTCCTTTGTTATTTTTCTAGTGTTTTGAGGTATAATGTTAGGTTGTTTATTTGGGATTTTTTAAAAAATGCAGGCATTTATTGCTATAAATGTCCTTCTTGGATCTGTCTTTGCTGCATCCCATACATTTTCATATGCTGTGTTTCCATTTTTCTTTCTCTTAAGATTTTACTCTAGTTACAAAACATGGAGACAATATATGTTATATGAATAAATTGATACATAAATTGTGGTATGCAAATGCAAAGTAATATTAGTCATTAAAATGAAATGGAATATGATTGGATATTATTTTCCCATTTGCAACAATATGGGTGAATCTCGAGAGCATTATGTTACACGAAATATGTCAGAGAAAGATAATATGATCATACCTATATACAGAATCTAAAATATTAAAGTCACAGAAACATAGAGTGGTAGTTGCCGCAGACTAGGAAGACAAGGGACATGAGGAGATGTGGGCCAAAACATAAAAACCTTCAGTTATAAGATAAGTAAGTTCTGAAGCTCTAGATTATACTACATTGCCTATAGTGAACACTGCTGCATTACATGCTTGAAATTTGCTAATAGAGTAAATCTTATTCTCACCTTGAAGCAAGACAAAACAAAAATGGTAACTAGCTGAGGTGATAGTTGTGTTAACTAACTTGATTATAGTAATCATTTCACTATATGTATATCAAATGATGTTGTGTAACTTAAAATTACACCATTTTACATGTCATTTAAACATAAAGATTAAAAAAAGGTAGCTATTGGCTATTGAATTTAGAAGATACATATTATTACATAAGATTTTTTACCCAGAATTGTGTCACTTAATGATAGGATATATTCTGAGAAATGTGTTCTTGTAAAAACATTATGAATTGTACTTACACAAACCTAGATGGTATAGCCTACTACCTATCTACTCTATATGGTGTAGACTGTTGTTCCTGGGTTACAAACCTGTATGGCATGCTACTGCACCAAAAACTGTAGTCTACTATAACATAATGGTTGGTGTTTAACTAAACATAGGAAAGTTACAATAAAATTACAACATAATAGACAAAAAATACTATACTTACACTCTCCATGGTTGGAGCTTTCAGGACCGAAATTTGCGTTGGGTGAGTCAGCAAGTGAGTGGTGAGTGAATGTGAAGACCTACATTATTGTCTTTTTTATAATCACTGTACACTTAGGCTACACTAAATTTAAATAATTAGTTTTCTTTCTTCAATAATAAATTGGCTTCAAGTTTTTTTTTAATTTTTGGAAACTTTTTGACTCTTTTAAAATAAAACAGACACATTGTACAGCTATACAATAAATTCTGAAGCTCTAATTTATAGTACATTGCCTATAGTGAATCTATTTTGTTTCTTTATATCCTTATTTCATAAGCTTTTTCCTATTTATTTTATGTTTTATTTTAAACTATTTGTTAAAATGTAATGCCAAAAATAAAAAGAAACCATATTAGCTTGGGCAAACACAGAGTAAGGACCATCAACATCAGTGTCTTCCACCCACATTTTGCCTCACTGGAAGGTCTTCAGGGGCAATAACATGCATGGAGCTGTCATCTCCTAGGATAACAATGCCTTCTTCTGGAATTGCTCTTGAAGGACCTGTCTGAGACTGTTTTACAGTAAACTTTTTTTATATATAGAAGGAGCACACTCTAAAATAATGATAAAAGTTATAATATACATAAACCAGTAATACAGTCACTTATTATTATCAAGTATTATGTACAGTACATAATTGTATGTACTATACTTTTAAATGACTGGAAGTACAGAGGCTTGTTTAACCAGCATCATCACAAAACCCCAGAGTACTGCATTGCACTGGAATGTTAGAAAGACAGCTTGTCACTAGGATGCAGGAATTTTTCAGCTCCCTTGTAATCTTTTGGGATCATCATCACAAGTACGGTTTGTCATTGAACAAAACAACATTACGTGGTACATGACTATACAATATTATTTTATGACATTATTATACGATACCCTAATACAAGTATTAGTCTTCTAGTTGGTTTATTGATTACCCTTGTCAGTTAAAAATAATATAAACGTACTATTAACATGGAAAAGGACGAAATTATTTCTTATGAAACAAAAGCGCAGACTAAGGAAATTTGCAAAGACTTAGAGTTTCACCAACAAGCAACAAACCACACCAGCAGATTTATCTTTTATTTTAGAACATGATAAAATATGTTCTAAATGTATTTAGATCACTGTATGTATATCAAATGATGTTGTGTAACTTAAAATTACACCATTTTACGTGTCACAGCTGTTCTAAAGAATTCATTTTATATCATTCGCTTTATTTCTTTGCTTTTCTTCATAGTTTTCCCACTTGTCTATTTCTAAACAATAAAATGTAGTTATACATGCTTTTTAACTCTATTTAATATTGTATTCTTTGGATCTTGCTTTTTTATCATTTTGATGAGTTCCATCCATGTTGTTACAAGTAGATTTGGTTTATACAGTTGTTCACTGTGTTGTTTCTTTGTATGCACACTGCACAATTTATTTATTATTTTCTTAAGTCATGCAGATGAGTTGTTTCAAGCTGTGGAAACAATGCTTTTATGAACATTTTAATGTACGTATTGGTGTGCAGGCTTGTGCGTTACTTTGAGATATTACCTAACAATTAAATTGTTGAGTTATTGAGCAATTATATATTCAGTCATATTATGTAAAGTCAAACTATGGTCCACAATGAATCAATTTGTACTTCCACCAGAAGTTCTTGGGAATTGCCGTTCTCATACATCCTCTTCAATAATTTGAAATTATCTGTGCTTATTTTATGTTCTTGTTTAAAAAATACATTTTGCCAATCTCTATGTAGTGAAGTTTCCTTGCAGTATTAATTTTAGGTTCTTTAATTTTTAAAGAGTCTGAACACATTTTTAATTAGTTATTGTCTACATTAAGGGAGTTACAGGGCAAGTTTCTCATTTAGTAAATGCCTACTAGTGCTTTTTAAAGTAATTTTTCTGTTTAAATTTCCCCTCTTATTTCTGAATTTTTCATAAACTAAATCTTGCTGTTAATGTGTCAAATTTATCAGTTGTTTTCTTTAAATTAGTTGTTTCTGAACCTTGATTAAATATATTCTTCAGTCCAAAATCATACAGAGATTCTTCATGATTTCCTGAAAGGTTTATAATTACTCCTTTTAGAGTTGAGTCCATAACTCACCTGAAGTTGATTTTTGAGCGTGATAAGGAGAAGGCATCCAATTTCACTTTATTAACAAATAGAGATACTTAATTTCCCCATTACTACTTACTGAAAAAAAGAAGCCTCTTTCTATCCACTGCTGCAGATTGCCACTTCTGCCTCGTGTGTATTTTTCTGTTTACACTCTCCAGTCTGTTCAGCTGGTTTATTTATGTATTCCATTGCCAATTATCACTTTCTCTTAATCACTATGGCTTTATTATAGATATTAATGTTTGGTGTAGAATTCTTTCATTTTGTTACTGTACAAGAATATCTGTTTTGTTCTTTGTATTTCTATATATTGTAGAATCTGCTCTACAAACATGCATACTCACGTAAATAAAACAAAACCAAAAAAAAACTGCTTTTTATCAGAATTACACTGAGTTGATATATCATGTAGAGATAATTGACTTCTATTCAATAATGATTTATGCAATCCATCAAACATTATATATCTTTCATTTACATGATATTTAATATTTAATATTCACCATCTCTCATGTTCCCTCAAATAGTATTGCTACTTTTAATGAACTCTATCTTATTGGGTACTTGAAAATTTTAAGCTACTGTTGGTGATTACACATATAAAAACGTAAACATACATATTATGTATATTTCACAATTATCAAACTTACATGGCCTAGTGTACAGCAATAAGGTTAATTTTATACTTTGATTTCTACCCATCAAATCTGCTAAACTTCTATTAATTTTCAGAATGTAATCCTTATGTATTTGGACTTACTCCATACTCCAAATCACATCTCCTGTGAAAATGACAATTTCTTCTTTATTAACCATTATCCACCTACCTGCCCCAGCTTTCTTCACTTTCTTGCTGTAGTGGTCAATTTGAGTCCTCCAGAACAATGTAGTGTTCAACAATAGTGATGTGGTGGTGTTACATATTTATATGCATGTGTGGTTTTTCTTTGGAAATGTTATTTATACCTATATTGGATATTTTATTGCATGGATATTGTGTGTGTGTGTGTGTTTGCATATACTATTAATATAATTGGAGAATATATGCATAGTTTGTTTTCAGATCATATGTATATATGGAACACACACATATTCTCTAGTTATTTTAAACACTTTCATTTAATTTTTTTTAATTTTTCCTATTTCTAACCTGTAAATCCTTCACTGTGCCCACAAGTGCGTGCTCTCTTTTTGAATTGTTAGTTTTGTCTTCTCTGTGATAATTTTCCCCTTTACCAGTCTCCTATACTCATTTTCTTTAATTCCAATTTCTCCTCTGGTTTTATCTCTTCTCTTTGTTCCTTTATTTATCCTTTGTAATCCTTCAGAAAGATCATGGCTTCATCGAAGGTTTTGTGTTTGTAGAATTCCTTCTTTATGGGCTTTCATCTCTTGGTTAGTTTGCTGTTTCCACATTTTATTTCATGCATCTTTGTATTGATATTTTAATGAATTATTTCATATGGCTTGTTTATTTATCAGTTGGATTTTTTTTCTTAGCTATTTGCAGTAGCTTCAGGGTCCTGAAAGACCTGGTCACACATGCAGCATCCACAACTTTAAGGGTATCTCTCTATGGCCTCAGAAACAGACTACGTCTTGCCAGCATAGCTCCTCTGGAAGATTGCTGTGGAGCTGCATATCTTCTCAAACTATGTCCTGGGATGTTTCAGCCAGAGTCCTGTGCTTACCAGTGTAGTCACTGGTTACTGCAAATAAGGGGCGCAGCCAGTGTACCTCAAGGCAGCTTCCACCCTCAGTATGTGTATTTTTGATGAAACCGAAAACTGCTGCTTACTGCTAAGCCCTTGACATTATCTGAATGGCTTTTGTATTCTTCCCCTTCCTTCAGCCTTCCCTTTGTGGCTTCTGTTTGAATTTAATGTAATTAAGTGCAACTCTACTTCTAGCTATTTTAGGCAGGAATTACAGATTCAGTATTTCAGTGTGAGCCCCACCTTTAGAATTTTAGTGGTGGGCTGGGTAACAACAGGGTTCTCTTAGCTTTATCTGTTTCTCTCTCCGTGTGGTTTCTGCCCACTTCTTGCTTTTACAGAACTTTTCACTCTATGACTTTTCATTGATAATAAAAGAGCTGATTTTTTTTATTCTGTCTTTCTATTCAAGTATTATCAGTTCATCCATTTATTATTATTTAGGTATTATTAGTTAGGTATTATTATTTAGTATTATTTAGGTATTATTGATTAGGTATTATTATTAATACCTTGTTTGCTTGCTTGTTTTCAAGTTCCAAGAAGGAGAAAGAATATTAAAAAGATGATGCTGCTTTCATGCGTCTACCACAGGGTGTGATATTTATAACAAAAACAACAAAACCTGTATTTCATATTTATTTGTTCCTGGTATTTTAGCATTCCTATACATAATTTATGGAACAATATTTTTGCAAGTAATTTTAAACATTACATTTTGGATCCTCACAAGCGGTTTTATTTGTGTCACCAAATCTTATCAATGTTAGAAGTATTTGGTGCATTTTCATGTCATATTTTAGTTACCTCCTTGCCCTCTGCTCTTTCTCTTTTCTCTGTTTTGCTTTGGCCAAGAAGATTCACCCATGCCTCACTTCACCTGCTGCCTGTCACTCCTTTTTTGAAGCTTCATTGTATTTTCTTGGAAGAGGAGTGGGTGATAGATAGGTTGACAGATGGACTGCAATAAATTGTTGAACTAAAAGATGCTCTCTAGGCCAGGCATGGTGGCTCATGCCACCCAGCACTTTGGGAGGCTGAGGTGGGTAGATTACTTGAGGTCAGGAGTTCGACACCAGCCTGGCTCACTTGGTGAAATCCCATCTCTACTAAAAATTAGTCAGGTATGGTGTTGCATGCCTGTAATCACAACTACTCAGGAGGCTAAGGCAGCAGATTTGCTTGAACTTGAGAGGTGGAGGTTGCAATGAGCTGAGATGGCACCACTACACTCCAGCCTGGATGACAGAGTGAGACTCCATCTCCAAACAAAACAAAACAAAGAGAAAATGATCTCTAAAGCCCTCCTCATCCTTAGACTCATGAATCTCTCTAGGTTGGTCATCTTATCACTGTAGTTAGACTGAAAATACTTGAATTTTAATAATTGTGTGTTACATTTCTATATTCTAAACATCTCACAACATTGGGTGCAAAATAATTGAGTAAATATTTGATGCATTTGCTAATGTTCAAATTGCTGACATTAGGACAATTAAGTATACTAATATTATACAGAAGTATCAATACAGAAAGCAGCTCCTATTTATCAGTGTGGATCATTTTCTGGGTTGGTGGGAGAACAAAATTTTTGTGAAACATTTAGTGGCAATATTCAAACTTTTAAGAATGAGCATATTACTAAGGGGAAAATATATGGTCTTTAAATAGATGGAATACTTCTCATTTTTCATCTATCTGCCAGTTAGTTTCACAGTTCTTCACATTTAAGTGAATTTCTTTCAATCATCTAAATAAAGTCTTGAATAAATGTGGATGCTAAGCTGATAACTGCATATAGCTTCCATTAGCACTTCCAAATGTGTCAGCCTGATATATGTGTGTGTGTGTGTGTATATATATATGTCCTTTTTTTTTTCTTTTCAGAATGCTTTCTTAGTACTAGACTGAAAACTCTGGGCTTATGAGGAGGAAGATTGGGTGGCCTGGGAATTTCTTTTCTCTTGTAAATCTATGGAATTGAGTGGCATTTTGATAATCCATTTCATTATTATTTAAATATTTTGAAACAGTTTCTTACTACTGTTTAGAGTATGCAACTATAATAAAATAAAGGGCAAATCGCCATGTATTAAGGCCGTATCATCTGCCAAGACCTTATCATAACTAATCACATTTCAGTTAAGAAATGTTGTATTTAATATCCTTAGATATGCTTTATTTAATCCATCAATTCATGATTTAAATACTGGTTTTTCCAACGTCATTTAAAATTATTTTTATTTTGATTTTGTTTACTGTGGTAGTAAAATAATATTGATACAGAATATAATAGTAAATGTAATCACATTCAACCATAATCCTATGCCCCTAGATAATGACTATTAATATTTTGATGTTTACATGCCATACATAGGATAGTAACATAGTGTACACTATGTATATACACATAATTTTCTATCTTATATTTAGTATAATGTCGCCAGCATTATTCTATGCAAAACCATCTCATCAATATGTATGCAATGACATCACTCTATAGTCTGTCCTAACATTTTGTTAGAGCTGGTATCTAGTTCTAACTTGAAATATTGATATAACTTAGCCTCTGTATTTATAACATGGAGCTGAGGAGAATAACCTAAGATATTTCCCGTTGGGGTTAATTCTGATTTGTATAGATGAATCTATTATAAAATCAGTCCCTCCACTTGAATGAGCTAGACAGTGCGTGAATCTGAGTATGAAGCCATAGGAAAAAATCCAGAGGAGAAAATGAATATTCATAGCAATAAATCCTGAAAAACATTTTCTAACAAATATTTAACCATTTACAGTTTAAGAAAATTTTGAGTCTAGAAATTGAATGTCTTTTTTGTTATATGCCTGAGATTTTATCTTAAATCATCATGATGATGATCATATTAAAAGTTTGTACATAGTATGTGTTTACTGTAGGAGGATGAAACATAAAAGCTTTGAAATAATTTTGGGGCTGGAGATGATTAAATTTTTCTCTTCTGTGCTTTTGTCAGAAGGCTCTATAGTACATTTTCATTTGCTTCTAATAAGATATTAACATTTGATAATTAGCTTGCCATTTTTTATTCTTGGAATTTTAAATTTTAAAAAAAGATAGTATATGAAAAAGAAGTGTTAGTAAATGCAGTAATCCCCTCTTATTCATGGTTTTGTTTTTCAAGATTTCACTTACTCATGGTCAACTGTGGTCCAAAAATATTAAATAGAAAATTATGGGAAAAAGCCATCCATACGTTTTAAATTCTGCTTTATTCCGAGTAGCACGATGAAATCTCGTGCCTTCCTGCTTTGTTGTGTCTGGGACATGAGTCATCCCTCTGGCCAGTTCATCCATGCTGTGTATACACACCCCTCCCCCGTTAGTCACTTACTAGCTGTCTTGGATATCAAATGGAAAAAATTTAGTACCGTGCAGAAGCTTTTCTAGCTCAACATAATCCCATTTGTCTATTTTTGCTTTTGTTGCCCATGCTTTTGAGGTCTTAACAGAAAATATTTGCCCAGACCAATGTTCTGTAGGTTTTCCTCATTTTTTTTTCCCTAGCAGTTTGATAGTTTCAGACTTACATTTAAGATGTTAATCTATTTTGAGTTGATTTTTTTTTTTTTTTTTTTTTGAGGCGGAGTCTCGCTCTGTTGCCCAGGCTGGAGTACAGTGGCCGGATCTCAGCTCACTGCAAGCTCCGCCTCCCGGGTTTACGCCATTCTCCTGCCTCAGCCTCCCGAGTAGCTGGAACTACAGGCGCCGCCACGTCGCCCGGCTAGTTTTTTGTATTTTTTAGTAGAGACGGGGTTTCACCGTGTTAGCCAGGATGGTCTCGATCTCCTGACCTCGTGATCCGCCCGTCTCGGCCTCCCAAAGTGCTGGGATTACAGGCTTGAGCCACCGCGCCTGGCCTGAGTTGATTTTTATATATAATGTAAAATGGGGATCCAGTTTCATTCTTCTGCTTATGGATAGCCAGTTTCCCCAGCACCATTTTTTAAAGAGACTGTCCTTTCCCCAAAGAAACAACTAATAAAGTGAAGAGACAACCTACAGAATGGGAGAAGATACTTCCAAATTATCCATATGATAAGGGATTAATAACCAGAATGTATACAGGACTCAAACAACTCAATAGAAAAAAAACAAATAATTTGATTAAAAATTTGCAAAAGACCTGAATAAGCATTTCTCAGAAGACATACAAATGGCCAATGTTCAACATTGCTAATCAGGGCAACACAAATAAAAATCACAATGAAATATCGTCTCATCCAAGTTAGAAAGGCTACTATAAAACAGACAAAAAATAACAAATGATTGTGATGATGCAGAGAAAGGGGAATGCCCCTACAATGTTAATGGAAATGTAAAGTATTGTTGCCATTATGGAAAACAGTATAGCAGTTCCTCAAAAAACTGCAAATAGAACAACCGTACAATCCATCAATTCCACTACTGGATATATGCCCAAAAGAATGAAACTCAGTATAAAAGAGATGTCTGCACCCCCATGTTTATTGCAGGACTATTCACAATAGCCAAGATATGGAATCAATGTAAGCATCCATCTACAAATGAATGGATAATGAAAACGTGGTATATATACACAGTGGAATATTCGGCAACAATAAGAATGAAATCTTGCAATTTGCAGCACCGTGAATAGAGGTGGAGGTCATTATGTTAACTGAAATAAGCCAGGCACAGAAAAACATGTTCTCATTCACAGATGGGAGCAAATAAAAACCAGATCTAATGGAGATAGAGAGTTGAATGATGGTTACCATGGTCTGAAGGGAAGCAAGGAGCAGGGTATGATGGGAAGTTGGGTAAAGTATGCAAACATACAGTAAAAGGACTAAGTTCTAGTATTTGATATTAGAGTAGATAGATTATAGTTAAAATAATTTATTGTGTATTTCAAAATAGCTAGAAGAGAGGAATTGTAATGCTCCCAAAACAAAGATAAATGTCTGAGGTGCTGGATGTCCTGTTTACATTTATTTGATCATTGTGCATTGTATTCAGGTATCAAAATATCACATACACCACCAAAATATGTACAACTATGACATATCGATCAAAAATACAAAATTTAAAAAAAAAACATAGTAAACCCACGTATATAGGGTTTAGTTTTATTCACAGTTTCAGATATGCACTGGGAGCCATGAGTTATCCCTCTCAGATTAGGGATAACTACTGTACTTAGCAAAGAATTACTATCAATTGACCTATTCATTGAGCCTGGTACACAGTTAACCTTAGTTTTATCCCTGGGCTCTAACATTCAGCTAGGTTGAAGTGTCTACAATTTATATTCCTGTCAATCCTGAAAAAAGGTCGTTAGCAGCCACAGTAGCTCTCAGAGGCCAGTACCCTCAAGACCAGACTGTGTCATTCCACTTGATCCCAACTTGTCTACTGTCATGCCTCCAGAGGAAGGATTCTCATCTCAACATCTTTTGGGCAGTGATCCCTGCTTTGGGCTCTCTGGATTTGCTGTCACCCTGACCCTCCCTGAAGATTTTTGCAGTGCACCTGGAGTTCCCACTTCCCTGACCTCTGTGTCATCCCTCGTCTCAGTGGAGACTCCTCTATTAATATCTAGTCTTCGGGAACCTAGTCTTGTGTCAGCCACCATTGTAAAAGATTTGGGAAAAAATATTATGACTCCCCCACTTGCATTGATACATATGAGCAATCCAAACAAATTTTCTTTTCCTTATTTTTTTTTGGCTGGCAGCTGGTGAGATGCTTTCTTTCCTTCTGCAATAACACGTAAGGGCACCTGAAATCACACAGCCACAACTGATTGCCTTGTGCAGATGATAACATCATGGCTTGCCAAGTGTAATTCTCCCAGCTATAATTTGCCAGCTGAAATGCACCTACTAATCCCCTTCGTGATTGATTATAACTTTCAGCTGGGCCCTGATGTACCTATGGAACTTTGATCCTGATTCAGTACTATAGAACTCTCTTTCTTTTTATTTTATTTTATATATTTTATTTTACTTATTCTATTTTATTTATATTTTATTTTATTTATTTTATTTTATTTTAATTATTTGAGATGGAGTCTCGCTCTGATGCCCAGGCTGGAGTGCAGTGGCACAATCTCGGCTCACTGCAAGCTCCGTCTCCCGGATTCATGCCATTCTCCTGCCTCAGCCTCCTGAGTAGCTGGGCCTATAGGCGCCCGCCACCACACCCGGCTAATTTTTTGTATTTTTAGTAGAGACAGGGTTTCACCGTGTTAGCCAGGATGGTCTCGATCTCCTGACCTTGTGATCCACCCACCTGGGATTACAAGCGTGAGCCACCACGCCTGGCCACTATAGAACTCTTTTAATGTGGCTTATAATGAAGACCTCTTATTTTTTCTCAAAGCAGCCTTTAATATCTCACCAGTATGACCTCCAAGACAAGGTGACAGTGGAGAAGAAGGGTCACTCTAGATCCACTCTAATGCCCCACAGAGCCTGACAAACTCTTCTTCAACATCCTCCCCCACCCAGCCTAGCCCAGGGGAGGTACAAAGGGAACATCACATACCATCTTGCCTGGACACATTTGTAATAATAAAAATTGTTAGTAACATTCTCTGGATACTTGGGAGTAGGAGCTTCCAGAAGGTGCCAATCTCCAAGAGACTGGAGGTCTCTTTCTTTTTTCTTTCTTTCTTTTTTTTTTTTTTTTTTTTGCTATCTGATGCCATGACCCTTGAGAACACAGTATCCTGTCCCTGAAGCATTTAACCACATGCCAAACCACATGCCAGCTTTGCTTCAGAAAAGCTGGATTGAGATGACTCCACATAGTTCTTTCCACTTTGAAGCTTGTGGATTAAAAGTGTGTATTGGCGTTCTGGAAGAAAGTGATCATTACACATGTCCGAAGACACACGTGTGCATATACATTTCGGGTGTGGTGGTTAACCTTGCTATCTTGGCCCTTTTCTAAATTGAAGAATTGCATTCTGCCAAGCCAAGTTCCTTGTACACCTTCAATTGAGGATTTATCCTTCCTTCTCCTTTTAAAATCTGCTCCAGAGTTTATTAATGTCATGCAGGCACAGTAGTTTGCACCTGTAGTCCCAGCTACTTGGAAGGCTGAGGCTGGAGGATTGTTTCAGCACATGAGTTCAAAGCCAGCGTGGGCAACACAGTGAGAGTCCATCCCTTTTTTTTTTTTTAAATCATCAAACCAAACTCTTTATTTTCTTTTTTTTCTAATGTAACTATTTTTTTTTTTTTAATTTAAGTTCTAGGGTACATGTGCACAACGTGCAGGCTTGTTACATATGTATACATGTGCTATGTTGGTGTGCTGCACCCATTAACTCATTTACATTAGGTATATCTCCTAATGCTGTCCCTCCCCCGCCCCCCCCAACATTAGGACCCAGTGTGTGATGATCCCCTTCCTTTGTCCAAGTGATCTTGTTGTTCAATTCCCACCTATGAGTGAGAACATGCGGCATTTGGTTTTCTGTGCTTGCGATAGTTTGCTGAGATGATGGTTTCCAGCCGCATCCATGTCCCTACAAAGGACACGAACTCATCCTTTTTTATGGCTGCATAGTATTCCATGGTGTATATGTGCCACATTTTCTAAATCCAGTCCATCAGTGACTTTGCTTTGCTATTGTGAATAGTGCCGCAGTAAACATAC
This sequence comes from Rhinopithecus roxellana, assembly GCF_007565055.1. Classification (NCBI taxonomy): domain Eukaryota; kingdom Metazoa; phylum Chordata; class Mammalia; order Primates; family Cercopithecidae; genus Rhinopithecus; species Rhinopithecus roxellana. The sequence continues at coordinate 16,114,105 of NC_044562.1, read as the reverse complement.
GTGTGCATGTGTCTTTATAGCAGCATGACTTACAATCCTTTGGGTATATCCCCAGTAGTGAGATGGCTGGGTCAAATGGTATTTCTAGTTCTGGGTCCTTGAGGAATCACCATACTGTTTTCCACAATGGTTGAACTAGTTTACAGTCCCACTAACAGTGTAAAAGTGTTCCTATTTCTCCACATCCTCTCCAGCGCCTGTTGTTTCCTGATTTTTTAATGATTGCCATTCTAATTGGTAAAAGATGGTATCTCATTGTGGTTTTGATTTGCATTTCTCTGATGGCCAGTGATGATGAGCATTTTTTCATGTGTCTGTGGGCTGTATGAATGTCTTCTTTTGAGAAATGTCTGTTCATATACTTTGCCCACCTTTTGATGGGGTTTTTTCTTGTAAATTTGATTGAGTAATTTATAGGTTGTGGATATTAGGCCTTTGTCAGATGAGCAGATTGCAAAAATTTTCTCCCATTCTGTAGGTTGCCTGTTCACTCTGATGGTAGTTTCTTTTGCTGTGGAGAAGCTCTTTAGTTTAATTAGATCCAATTTGTCAATTTTGGCTTTTGTTGCCATTGCTTTTGGTGTTTTAGACATGAAGTCTTTGTCTATGCCTATGTCCTGAATGGTATTACCTAGGTTTTCTTCTAGGGTTTTTATGGTGTTAGGTCTAACATTTAAATCTCTAATCCATCTTGAGTTAATGGGATGCCCTCTCTCATCACTCCTATTCAACATAACGTTGGAAGTTCTGGCTAGGGCAATCAAGCAAGAGAAAGAAATAAAGGGTATTCAGTTAGGAAACAAAGAAGTCAAATTGTCCCTGTTTGCAGATGACATGATTGTATATTTAGAAAACCCCATTGTCTCCGCCCAAAATCTCCTTAAGCTGATAAACAACTTCAGCAAAGTCTCAGGATACAAAATCAATGTGCAGAAATCACAAGCATTCTTATACACCAGTAACAGAGAGCCGAATCATGAATGAACTCCCCTTCACAATAGCTTCAAAGAGAATGAAATACCTAGGAATCCAACTTACAAGGGATGTAAAGGACCTCCTCAAGGAGAACTGCAAACCACTGCTCAGTGAAGTAAAAGAGGACACACAAACAAGTGGAAGAACATACCATGCTCATGGATAGGAGGAATCAATATTGTGAAAATGGCCATACTTCCCAAGGTAATTTATACATTCAATGTCATCCCCATTAAGCTACCAATGACTTTCTTCACAGAATTGGAAAAAAATGTTTTAAAGTTCATATGGAACCAAAAAAGACCCCATATTGTCAAGACAATCCTAAGTCAAAAGAACAAAGCTGGAGGCATCACGCTACCTGATTTCAAACTATACTACAAGGCTACAGTAACCAAAACAGCATGGTACTGGTACCAAAACAGAGATATAGACCAATAGAACAGAAGAGAGCCCTCAGAAATAATACCACACATCTACAGCCATCTGACCTTTGACAAACCTGAGAAAAACAAGAAATGGGGAAAGGATTCCCTATTTAATAAATGGTGCTGGGAAAATTGGCTAGCCATAAGTAGAAAGCTGAAACTGGATCCTTTCCTTACTCCTTATATGAAAATTAATTCAAGATGAATTAGAGAGTCCATCTCTTAAAACCACTTAAAAAGCAAGGCAGACATTACAAGTCTGCTCCAAGGAATCCCCAAAAGTGATTGGTTAGAAAGTCAACATTCTAAGATATAGTCCTTTCTTAAGCGATTGTATTGGGCCTTTGAGGAAATCAATTATTCTGCAAAGTTCATTTGAGTAGTATTTGCCTATTGATATCTGACATTTATTATACCAAAAAGAATCAAAGAATTTTGAGAACAAAAGAAGAACATCTTTAACATGAAGGAAAATTTGATTATTTGCATATAATGTATAGTAACACCAGAAGGACCTGCACCATAATATAATTGCACAACTGAAAAGCAAAACCTTCCAGCCAGATGCATTTCACAGGTCACATTTGAAATGAAGCATGTCCATTTGTGCCTGTCACATGCTCATTGAGGTCTAATAATCATAAAGCTGTAGTAGGTCTTGTAGTAAATACACTGTTTCCCTTGTGCTAATGTTTGCTTCAGGGGTTTGGATTACCTGGAGATAGGCTAGATTAGCTTCATACTTGCCTTCCTTCCTAGTTTGATTCCACTGTAAATTCTTTCTTAATAGTGATGTTTATAATAAGAATAATGATCATAACAATAATAAACCAGGTTGGCAGTTGTTATTTTCCGGTAACTAAGCTGGAAATACTAAATACATTATTTTATTTGAATTATACAGAATCTGTCTTCAATACTCTCTGTTGTCCTGCTTGTATAGATAAACTGAGGTTGCAAAGGATAAGTAACTTGTTCAAGGTCACAGAATTTCTAGGTGATACTTCAAGTTTCTAGAACACATCTTTATGACCCCCAAACCTGTGCTCATAACTACTATGCTTCTTGATTTTCTTGCATAGCTAGAAATATGGCTAGATCTTAGCATAATTAAGCAGAGAAACAAACAAACAAACAAAAAAACCCGAACCAGAACAACGCATTGTCTGTCCATGGTGGACTGGAGAGTTTGCATTGGGTTAAAATGCTTGGTTTAAACTATTATAGGGCCTTTTTGAAAAGTGTCTTATTTTAAAACTATAAAAATTCGGTGTATTCATTTTTATTTATAAAACAGCAGTATCTATGTGATCATTTGTATGGTTCCTCAATATTCTTTAACTAGAAATTAGTTTTATGATAATCCTTTGGGACCATTAATTGTAATCAGGAGTTGTGACTCATATCTAATGTGAAACAAATAGAATGGAAAGGCATGCAGATGATCACCTTAGGGGGTGTGACAAGTTTCCTACTTCCCCAGTCTTGAAGCAGAGAATTACAGAACAGCTACCGCTTAGTGTATCTTACATTTCATTGACCTTTGCAATAAATTAATAAAATGGGTATTGAACTATCCATTAAGAAGAGTATCTTTTAATACATTATCTTCATGTGTTGGCAGGAGCTGCCACAGAATATAACTGAAGAGGTGTTACAGCCATCTAACAAGCTCAGCTCTTTAATTTTCTAGCAGAGACAATTGACTAGTTTTGCTATTTGCAGTAAGCTGTGCCACATTATTGGCTACAGCCAATAGAATGACAGTAACCTTTGCAGGCAGAGGATCACAGCACCAACAAAGAACAGAGTCAAGATGACCATTGTGGAAAACTGGCTTTCTGATGCGGACCCTCTCCATTAGGCCATACCTGCCTTCTCAGAAGGACCTGATGCTTTTCTAAAGGAGCGTCTCAATGCCACCAGTGATATGTAGTCAGGTTCCCATATCTATTGGTTCTACATCCATGGATTCAATCAACCATGGATGGAACATATTCTAAATAAAACTAAAAAGGCTGTTTGCATCTGTAGTGGACATGGACAGACATTTTTCCTCGCCATTATTGCCTTAATACACTATAACTACTATTTACAGGACATTCACATTGTACTAGGTATTATAAGCAATCTCTCTGTGTGGAGAAAATGCATAGGTTATATGCAAATACAATGCTGTTCTATATGAGAGACTCAACATTCATAGATTTTGGTATCTGTGTGGGTCCTGGAACCCATTATCCATGGATGTTGAGGGATGACTGTATTTGACTACAGTCAGCCAGTTAAAGCAGGTCTTCCTTACAACTCTGCTTTGTATTAGGGTTTGGGTTAATGACACACACCAGCCATGAAAATTTGTAACTCTTGTCCTTCACAGACAGAAAGCCTGGGATTCTAAAAGATTATGTGACCCACCCAAGGTCACACAGCACAGGCTGCACTCCTATGTCATCTTATCTGTGTCTAACCACAAAGTAACATCAACAAATTGATGTTATTTTACTTCACAATGTGAGAAAGTAATGTTGGTCAAAAATTGCATGTCTTAAAATTATACTCATGGTTACACATGCACATAACCTCATTTAAACAAGTAACATATAGGTGAGGGAAATATCGTTATTGTAATGTGCAAAAAAGTCACACCTGCTGAAGGAACCACCTCGCTTATACGTGTCAGCGGAAGATGTGAGCCAAGGGTTGCTGATTTGCAAAGCTGTATTCATGCTACTGAATTCCCAAGGGAAGTCACTTCATAAATGCTGTTTTATTGTCTTTATGAAATGGCCTTCATTGTCTTCAATGAACAATGTTCCACTGAACATACCAATAATTCACAATGGCAGAATTTCTCAAACAACAACATGCAGTTACTTTTCTACTAAATTGTTGCCTTAGAAGATACTCTAAAAAAGGAAGCTTAGAGCAATTGGTAAACCCATTTCTGTAATTTCAGAGTAAAAATGAGATTTATTTGTTCATCAAGAAGGATCCCCAGTAGAATCATTTCCTAATATTTCACATCAATATCTGGGGTTTCGATATCTCTCAACTTGGCAAGGATTGTCAGCGACTGCTTTGGGTAAAAAAGAAAAAAAAGAGAGATGTTTTGTCAACTTTACATAGTATTCATTCCAAAATATTCTATATATTTCCTAAGGCTGCATCAGAAGGTGCAGCAAGATTCAAATGCTGAGAATGAATGGTGTGTGCTGACACCAGTTCTTTCAGATCTGGAAACACACAGCGCAAGAAGACATTGCCACACAGCATTTGCAGTTTTTACTTTATTGAGAACTCTGCCTTTGGCTGTGAGGGACTCTACAAATATTTACTGAGCAGCATTTCTATGTCCGACACTTGATAAATGTTGTGAAACAAATGAAGAGGATGCAGTCTGGTCCTAAAGGCATTTATATCACATGGAACAACAGCTTTCTCCATAGTCATCCCAGGCCAGGAGGAGAGTATATCCATGCACAGAGGCACATGGCGCTTCCCAGGCTCTGCCTAGAGGAACGGGGTTTCTTCACTATGTCCAGACACAGCCCAGGTCCTCAAAGTAACAGGTTTAATTTTTCAGCGGTGATAAAGACTACTAAATTTATCAAGCCAAGGGCGCCTCCATTTACAGATTTCTAATTCCATGGAACTCATAGCTCCTGGGAATGCTTCCTAGAATTTTTTTTCTCTTAAAATGTGACTGTGAAGGGTTGTAGAAACACTGGCTTTCAGGGCATAAGTTTGAGTTCCAGCTATGCTGCTATTTCTATGTTGTGTAATCATGAACTAACCAAACGCCCTGATCCTTTGGGTTCTCATCTGAGCAATGTATAGGCACTACTCACCTCACAAAATTATTGTGAGAACATGAAGAAACGAAGTATATCCTAATGTCTATGCAGAGGGCAGGTTCACTAGCTAATAGTTTCTTTCACAAAAGGCTTCTAAATGAGTGACAGTAACCTGGAGAATATTTTATCTCTTTCCAAATCTGAGATACTATGGTTAATAAACCATGAGCTTTTCTGGAGCTTTATGTTTACTGGCATTAAATCCAGATATATTCAGTAAAAGCTAATTTTTGTCCCCCTTTTTAAGTGAAAATAAATGTGCTTGTCATATTTACCCATTGACCTTGGTCCAAAATACAACCCATTATTGAATTTATCAGGCAGCCCATCAAATACCTAAAAATAGTTTCAAATTTAGTCACTTATATACCCCATCTTAGGAGATCTTTATTCATAGGTAAGATAAGTAAACATCTGTCCAACTTCCTGGAATCTGGAATTAAACTTTCTATTCACAAATTAAGCCATTCACTTTATGTTTGTGGTGTTCACATTTCTCTAGAGGGAACATCATTTTTCCACACTGAAATAGAAAACTAAATGTGAATATTTTTTAAGAGAAAACAAAAATGACTTGCATTTAGACTAAAAAGTGAATGATTGCTATTGGATTCTTCCATCCAAAGGAATGCTTTTCATAAGGATGAGAGAATGGGGGCGTTTGTGCACTGTGAGAAAGTTGAATGTAGGTGAGCTTCTGATCACAAGATGCTAAGAATGGCATGAGAAATAGCTGGAGCTTAAGCTGCCTCTTAAAAGAAACTTAGCTAACTTGAGAGTTTCACCAAAGCTCTAGTGTTGCTCATTAGGGGTTTGAAAACGAGCATTTCATCTGTATCTGAAAAGCATGAGACAGAAATTGAAACAATTTCAGTGCTGAAAAGTCCCTGAGAGGTCACCCTGTTCAGTGAGCTTCAATTTCAGCTGATAATCTGAACCACTTGGGAATCTTTTAAGAATGTCTACTCCTGAGTCCCACCATAAACCTCCATAAACTTTGCCCAAGAATATTTATGTGTCAATCATGTTTGTCACTTCCAAACAGTTGAAACCAACGCAGGCTAACTTTAGCAAAAGAGAGTATATTGAAAGGATAATGGGAAGTTCTCAGATCTTGAGAAATGCTGAAAAAGCAAACTTCAGAAGCCCACAGTGACACAGAGCAGAGAGGACCGCGGTGAATGCACCTCACAGCCAACCACTGCTCGTGAGCCCCAGTGCCTGCAAATGATAGGAATAGCTGCTGCTGAAGACCCTGGAAAGTTCATTAATTCTCTCCTGCCTGCTTCTTTGTGCCAATAATTCAAGATTCAAGAATTAGGTGTATGCATCTGGTTTGTGGCTGAGACTAGATCCTGTGCCCATGCCCTAACAGCAAGAGAAGCTTATAAAAAGTGGTTATCTGTCCTCTTCTGAGGCTGTAGAAAGAGGTTGGTTGTTACAGTAGAATTTTGTAGTGGATTTAGGTTGGAATATGAAGACCTCAAGTTACCTCACATAATAAGCCTGACTGTAGGATCCAGGTTTAGTGCAGCAATGGTCTGTCTTTCATTCTGTTCCACTCACCCTTTTAGCTTGTCACCTACCTCCTGCTCCCAATATAACTGTGATGCTTCAAGCAGCATCTTCCCACCCAATTTCAAGGCAAGGAGAAAAGATGTCAGTGAGTTCTCTCCTCACCGTTTCCATTTTGTTCTGAGATAGAAATATGTCTCAGAATCCATTCACCTCACATCTCATCGCCACAGCTGATTTATATGCCATATCCTAGGTCAATTACTGGCCAATGGCAATGAAATTACTGTAGCAGCAATAGATCTGTAGTGTTTCTGTCTGCCTTCCCTGAGACAGAGTGTTCCACTGTCTGAGGAATATCCAGTCTGACCTAGCCCAGAAAAAGCCAGATGATTGATTGGGAGGCACTGAATGACATTTGTCAGGGTCAGAAATTACTTAAACACAAGAAGACACTCATAAGGTGAGTAGGCAAATAATGCCAAACTGCTGGCATGCTATGTTTTCTAAAATCCCATGGGTGATTCTTTTGTAGCTAGGGTTTCTCTATGGCTTGGTACTCTGGCTTTTGCAAGAAGAGACCCAATCCATCCTTCTCATTTTCCATGATAGAAGATCTGTGTAGGGAATGGACATGTTCCAAGGGCATACAAACGTGTTAGAAAAATTATGCAGTTCCTTCGACTTCTGGACTAGCATAGCTTCCATGTCGTGATAATAGTAGCTTGTATTTCCTGAACACCTTCTTGGCATTGCACTGAATGCTTTGCATGCATTATCTTCAGTTTTTATGAGCACTCTGTGATGGACACAGTGTGACACATTATATCTTACTGCTCAAGGTCCTTGCCAAGGTCTGATTTTTCACTTACAAAAAATTGAAAAAAATTTGCCGCCTCTGGCAATGTGGAAACTGTGGAAGGGGAGTTCAACTAACAAAGACTGAAGAGTCAGGAAGAGATGGAGCTAACATTTCATCATCTTTCTTTTGTGCTTCAGTCAGTTTCTGCTACAGAACTCCAGTAATTCTAAGAAAATATATGTTTCTTGCAAAGAGTAACATTCTTTGTGTCTCATAGGATATTTAATTAATTAACTGATTTCAAAGAGCACTTTTTTTGTTAACGTGGGCATTGCTGACATGACCCTTTAGATTATGCTTAGGTCTAGGATGCATATTTTTTGTGGATACCTGAGTTCTCATCCCCATGGAATTACGGACGTTGTTTTCCTGTAGTTCTTCCACTGACAACCTGTCCAGTTAACTATGCTTGAAGATCCTTGACTGCAGGCACAATTAACACATTTTTTAAAATAGAAGCAACCACTGTAATTTGCAAAAATAATGAACGCTCCTATCTTTCAGAAGGACAACAACTAGTATAAAGGAGGAAGTGGAGATGGCTAGGGAATGGGTAATGACATGCATTAAAAAAACCAAGCAACTGAATTGCCTTTGAAGAAAAAAAAAAATACTACCCCTTTACAAAATTCTTAAGGAAGTTGTCCTCTCAACTTCCCTTTCAGCATTAGGTGCTTTCCCTGCCCTGCTTTTTCAGCATGATTCTCCCTGTCCCCATTAACTCACTTATGCCTAGTGTTCCATTATTGGAACGCTAAGTATGTGGGAGTTGTTTATATGCTGCTGCTCAAGGTTATTGCCAAGGTCTGATTTTTCACTGATGCAAAAATTCAAAAAAATTGCAACCTCCGGCATAAAGGGGTTGATTTTGCATTATTTCCTTTTTTCTCAGTTAAGAGCAAAGTATGACCTGCTAACATATTGCTGTCCTTTCCCTCGTTGGGTTTTATATGATGGCTTTGACTCTGTCGTCATCAGTACAACTCTGTGAGAAGTTCTGAGATGAGAAATAGGGTGAATGTGTCTTGTGATCCAAAAAATCAACCACCTGACATTCAGAGAATGTCCACATTCTAGGCCTTGGTGCCTGTCCGTGGAGACACGATGCAAAGCAACTAAAGGAATTAGTCAAACAAATTACCTGAGCTGCTTAAGCCCAAACATAGAATTACTTAACTCTAGTAATAATGGAAGGGCAATTCTCTTTTACAAAAGACTGCAGGTGATTCTAAATCTGGACACATTTAGGTACTACTGTGATAAGGAGCAGTTTTTTTAGAGAGAATCATGAGTGATTTTTGTTTCCCATTTTCAGGGGCTAGATGACCAAAGAGAAATATCATGCCCTAGGAAGTAATAGAGTTATAAAATTTTCACCGATTTTTAAAAATTGTGTAACAAACTGACTTGTTTGTTTCTTAAGAAATGTATAGGAGCTGAATAAGATCTAGGGAGACATTTGCTGCCCTTAAAAGTAATCATAGAATAATGATTCTTTGTACAGATCTCTTTTGTACATCTACCAGAATTTCTCTTAGGGGTAGAATTGTTCACCCTCAACCATGTTAGATATTGTGAAAATGATTAAAGTGTCAGAAACACATTTGAAATTCTAAAAGTGATTTATGTTGAGTTTTCATTGTTTTGAAACTTTATGAGCACATGGTGAAGTCACACTTCTAATTTTGCCAATATGAAAAGTGTCAAGTGATATCTGATTGTGATTTTGATTGACATTTCCCCTTACTACTGCTGATGTAGATAATTTTTTATTGGTTATCATGATTTAGACCTCCTCATTGTGAACAAATTACAAATAATCTTTCGGTCTGTGTTTTGCTTTTTTATCTATTGATTGATATAATTTTAAATATAAAGTTAATACTAATTTATTTTTGTCTTATACATTGCAAGCATCTTTTTTCTTTCTTTGGTGTCTTTAGATGTCTTATGCAATTGTTTATATCAAATAAGTTTTAAAGTTTAATATATTCAAATTCTTGAATCCTTTCCTTTCAGATGTATGCTTTTCATGTTTGCTGAAGAAATACTTCACTATGCTCACAATACAAATATTTAATTCTCCACCTCTTTTTCAAAGTTTAAACATTATTTCTTATGTAGACAGTCAATTTACCTAGAATTGATTGTTCATTATAATGCGGGGTAGAAGTCTTAATTCATATTTTATATATTTATAAGCAACTTTCCCAAGCAAATTTTGAAGTTTTTACTTTGTTGTTGTTGAGACGGAGTCTCACTCTGTTGCCTGGCTGGAGTGCAGTGGCGCGATCTCGACTCACTGCAATCTCTGCCTCCCAGGTTCAAGCAATTCTCCTGCCTCAGTCTTCTGAGCAGCTGGGACTACAGGCACCCGCCACCACGCCCAACTAATTTTTGTATTTTTAGTAGAGACGGGGTTTCACCATGTTGGTTGGGATTGTCTCAATCTCTTGACCTCGTGATCCGCCCTCCTCGGCCTCCCAAAGTGCTGGGATTAGAGGTGTGAGTCACCGTACCTGGCCAGTTTTTACTTTTAATAACTATTTGTTTTATAGTGTCATTTCAGTAATACATCAAATTCTTACATGTTGATGAGTCTGGCTCTGAGCTAATTTTGTCTTCTAACTTCTCCCCAGCCAGCCCCTGTTGAAAATCGTGTACTTGTCCGAGAGCGGTGGCTCATGCCTGTAGTCCCAGCACTTTGGGAGGCTGAAGAGGGCAGATCACTTGAGGTCAGGAGTTTGAGGCCAGCCTGGCCAACATGGTGAAACTCCACCTCTACTAAAAATATAAAAATTAGCAGGGCATGGTGGCGGGTGCCTGTAGTCCCAGCTACTTGGGAGGCTGAGACAGGAGAAACACTTGAACCTGGGAGGCAGAGGTTGCAGCAGTGAGCCGAGATGGAGTCATTGCACTCCAGCCTTGGCGAGCAAGATTCCGTCTCAATATTCTGGACACATTTAGGTACTACTGTGATAAGGAGCAGTTTTTTTAGAGAGAAAACAAAAAAAACAAAACAAAAAAACAAAAACAACAACAACAAAAAAACCAAAAACCTGAATTTTGTGATCAATATATCAAGTTTTCTGATTAAATCCTGGTGAGGGTTGAATTGAAATTGTATTAAACTTACAGAATACTTAGAAGAAAAGTATATTGTGTAATTTTGTTACTTCATGATTACAGCAGATTGCATACATATTTAGAACATTTTTTATGACTGGAAAAAAGGTGTAACAGTTTTATTCCATAATGACCTTGGCTAATCCTTTGCTAAATTTCTTCCTGGGTAAACTATAGACAGATTGGTAAAAAGAATTTATTACCTATACTGATAAACTTTCAGAATACCAGATCAGATGTAATACGACAGGAAGTATACAATGGGTCTGTCTCAGGTGAATAAAAATATATGGTTATCCAACTTTCATATGTGTTTGCATGGTCCATGAGATGTTTCTGTTTATTCAATTTTCAAAACTGTTGTTGATTACGTACAAAATGCTACAGGTTTTTGGGTTGATTTCAGACTAAACAAGTATTATTATTTTAATAGTTTATAGCTTTCTGTGTAGAAAGTAATATTGCCATAAATATTTTGTTTATTTTCGATCCTAATCACTGTGTGCCTGTGTCTGAGTGTCATAGTGATTTACTTGTGTTGTCAGCACAACACGAACCAGAGACAGGAAATGTAACATCTTTTCCTTGCTACCAACTCTTCAAGAAACACTTTTAAAGTTCTATCACGTAAAGTGTATTTGTTGATATTTTTGTAAGCATTTGTTATTGAGATTATGAAGCTTCTTTGTACTCCTAGTTTTCTATATTTCTGAAAAGTCATGAATGTTAAATCATTTCAATAAAAACACTTCAGCAACTGTGGTTATAAGCCTATTGTTTTATTTTTAATTGTAATCAATATTGACAAATTTTAATATCCTACATTTTAAAAAGTTTGCAATCTCAATAATTGCTCATTTATTACATAGGAAGAAAATTGTATTTTGCATAAAAATATACAAAACTTTAAAGTTTTGTATAATGTTTTGTCTCTAATTTTTCTATGTTTCTCAATTCCTAATTGTAAATATTTTCACTGTTTTTCTTCATGGTTATCAGTAGAAACTTGTTTATATTAGTGCTATTTCACATTTTCAGCCAGTTTCTAGAAAGTAAACATCATTCTTTTGATTCTTTTGAACTAATTTACCTAAGTTATTTTATTCTGGAAGTTTATTTGTGTTTCCTCTTCTAACATTGTTGGATAAAACCTAGACTCAGTACTTTTTAATATGTTTATTTGTTAATTGTATTTTTGAAAGATAAATTCCCCCAACTACCTCTTCATCAGTATTTTATACTTTTGAAATATGGTGCCTTCATTAGCATTTGTTTTTAAATATATTAAACATTTCTGTCATTCATAATAGTGTATAATTTTCAAATGGTTATTTTAAATAAACTGAAATATTCAAGAAGTTTTAAAAATCAGTTGTTTCCACTAGGCTTTTAAAAAGAAATGAGACTATCATGTTTCAATTTTTTTTCTTAGAAAATAACTGAAAGCATTCCCTTTGAAAACTGGCACAAAACAGGGATGGCTTCTCACACCACTCCTATTCAACAAAGTGTTGCAAGTTCTGCCAGGGCAATCAGGCAAGAGAAAGAACCAAAGGGTATTCAATTAGGAAAAGAAGTCAAATTGTCCCTGTTTGCAAGTGACATAATTGTATTTTTAGAAAACTCCATTGTCTCAGCCCAGAATCTCCTTAAGCTGATAAGCAACTTTAGCAAAGTCTCAGGATACAAAATCAATGTGTGAAAAACACAAGCATTCCTATACACCAGTAACAGACAATCAGAGAACCTAATCATGACTGAACTCCCATTCACAATTGCTACAAAGAGAAAAAAATACCTAGGAATCCAACTTACAAGGGATGTGAAGGACCTCTTCAAGGAGAAACTACTGCTCAACGAAATGAAGGAGGACACAACAAACAAATGGAAGAACATTCCCTGCTCACAGATAGGAAGAATCAATATCGTGAAAATGGCCATACTGCCCAGAGTAATTTATAGATTCAATGCCATCCTCATTAAGCTACCAATGACTTTCTTCACAGAATTGGAAAAAACTACTTTAAAGTTTATATGGAACCAAAAAAGAGCCTGCATTGCCAAGACAATCCTAAGAAAAAAGAACAAAGCTGAAGGCATCATGCCACCTGACTTCAAACTATACTACAAGGCTACAGTAACCAAAACAGCATGGCACTGGTGCCAAAACAGATATATATGTACAAATGGAACAGAACAGAAGCCTCAGAAATGACAGCACACATCTACAACCATCTGATCTTTGACAAACCTGACAAAAACAATAAATGGGAAAGGATTCCCTGTTTAATAAATGGTGCTTGGAAAACTGGCTAGCCATATGTAGAAAGCTGAAACTGGATACCTTCCTTATACTTTATACAAAAATTAATTCAAGATGGATTACAGACTTCAATGTTAGACCTAAAATCATAAAATCCTTAGAAGAAAACCTAGGCAATACCATTCAGGACATAGGCATGGACAAGGCTTCATGGCTAAAACACCAAAAGCAATGGAAAGAAAAGCCAAAATAGACAAATGGGATCTAGTTAAAGAGCTTCTGCACAGCAAAAGAAACTACCATCAGAGTGAACAGGAAACCTACAGAATGGGAGAAAAGTTTTGTAATCTACCGATCTGACAAAGGGCTAATACCCAGAATGTACGAAGAACTTAAACAAATTTACAAGAAAAAAAAAAATCCATCAAAAAGTGGGCAAAGGATATGAACAGACATTTCTCAAAAGAAGACATTTATGCAGCCAACAGACACATGAAAAAATGCTCATCATCACTGGTCATCAGAGGACTGGAAATCAAAACCACAACGAGATACCATCTCACACCAGTTAGAATGGCGATCATTAAAAAGTCAGGAAACAATAGACACTGGAGGGGATGTGGCCAAATAGGAACGCTTTTACACTGTTGGTGGGATTGTAAACTAGTTCAACCATTGTGGAAGACAGTGTGGCAGTTGCTCAAGGATCTAGAACTAGAAATACCATTTGTCCCAGCCATCCCATTACTGGGTATATACCCAAAGGATTATAAATCATGCTGCTACAAAGACATATGCACACGTATGTTTATTGCGGCACTATTCACAATAACAAAGACTTGGAACCAACCCAAATGTCCAGCAATGATAGACTGGATTAAGAAAATGTGGCACATATACACCATGGAATACTATGCAGGCATAAAAAGGGATGAGTTCATGTCCTTTGTAGGGACATGGATGAAGTTGGAAACCATCATTCTGAGCAAACTATCACAAGGACAGAAAACCAAACGCCGCATATTCTCACTTATAGGTGGGAATTGAACAATGAGAACACTTGGACACAGGGTGGGGAACATCACACCCCAGGGCCCGTTGTGGGGTGAGAGGCCAGGGGGAAGGGATAGCATTAGGAGAAATACCTAATGTAAATGAAGAGTTAATGGGTGCAGCAAACCAACATGGCACATATATACCTAGGTAACAAACCTGCACATTGTGCACATGTACCCTAGAACTTAAGTATAATTTAAAATAAATAAATAAAATTTTTAAAAAGCAAAAAAAGAAAAATAGAGGCAATAATGTAGTCCTTGTAGTCTCCTGCATATTTCTAAATAAAAATCTTTAACTGCCATTTATTGCCTTTTTTCTTCTTTTTCTTTTTTGAGACAGAGTCTCACTCTGTTGCCCAGGCTGGGGTGCACTGGAACAATCTCGGCACACTGCAATCTCCGCCTCCCGGGTTCAAGCGATTCTCCTGTCTCAGGCTCCCGAGTAGCTGGGACTACAGGTGTGTGCCGCCACGCATGGCTAATTTTTTGTATTTTCAGTAGAGATGAGGTTTCACTGTGTTTTAGCCAGGATGGTCTCAATCTCCTGACCTCGTGATCTGCCTCTGCCTCCCAAAGTGCTGTAATTTTTGTATTTTTAGTAGAGACGGGGGTTTCACCATGTCGGCCAGGGTGGTCTTGAACTCCTGACCTTGTGATCCACCTGCCTCGGCCCCCAGAGTGCTGGGATTACAGGCGTGAGCCACCGTGCCCGGCCTATTGTCTTCTTAAATACTTGAAATTATCTCCTGACTTTTGCTTAGAATTCGAGAATGCAGTTCCTTCCTTGTCTCTTCCCCACTACACATGCCTCCTGTCCCCAGAAGGTCCTAATTCACTTTTCTCAAATAATGTCATGACTGATCATAAACCATCCTTTGATTACATTTATTACATAATTTTAATCACCTGGAATCAAAAACTGGCATTATTTTCATTTAATCAATAAAATATTTTATGTTGTCACCACTATTATACTCCCAAAGGCAGGCTTCCCTGGAAAACTGTTGAACACATTGGGAAAACTTGGAAGCATCTCATACCCATTTCTAGATTCTATATCCTTATTTTGTTTATTTCCCACCTCACAGAAGTTCCTGGAAGAGTGTACATAGAGTATAACCTTCTTGCGTGTAGTCAAATATCTCCACACTTTATTGAAAATTTTGTTTGGTGTTGAGTTCTATATTGGTTTTCTTCAAATATTTGCAGCTTGTTCCATTGTCTAATAGCTTCCTGTGCAATTGAGAAGGTCATATCCACTCTGATATTAATTTTAAATGGTCTTTTTCATATCTAAAAGTTTTTAACATTTTTGTCCTTATTACCAGTTGTCTGAAATTTACTATGGCAAGTTTCGTAGTGCAATTTTATTTGCCTATATTTATTACACTGGAAATGCAATGAACTGTTTTAAATTTCAAACCTCAAACTTCAGTTTTTAAAAATACTAATTTATTCTCACCACATTTTCTATTTTCTTGCTCTTCTCTCACTCCTTTATTGATATTATTAGGAAGTTGGACTTCCTGAACCAACTCTTTGAACACCTTAGTATTTGTTTTCCTGTTTGCTATTTTTACATTTCTTGTTTTATTTATTGGAAGGTTTTCATAAGTTGATCACAAGCCCTTTTCACAAAATTTCTTTCACCATAATTTAATTCCACGAGTACATTTTAATTATGTGATTCTTTCTTAGTTTTACATTCCCATGTTATTTCTCGCCACCATACCATTTCATTTCTTTCCGAGCATGTTAACCAACACATTGTTGGTTGGTGATAACATCCTACATTTCTTTATTTCTAATAAGCCTTTTTTTTTTTTTTTTTTTGTAATTTGGTGCTGCTGTTTTGGACTCTATATTTTATATTAGAGGTATGTTGAAGTAAGAAGTAATTTTTAGTTGTCTATTAATACTCAAAACCCAACTACTGAAATTATAGTGGAGTCACTAAACATATGGAGACAGGGACCTGCCAAGTGAAGGATTTTTCTATGGGGGGATTTCACGTGAACCTTGCTTTTCACTGGAGGTGATTATCTCTATTTCCTCCTTATGTTGCTCTGTTTCCCCAGAAAGGGGATGCTCTGAGGTGGGGGGTAGGTGAATCTCTGTGGCAGTTTGCTAGAGGCAGTGAGAGAAAGATGACTGGAGATGTCTCACATTCAGTTTCCATATTTTGTTTAATTTTCCTCTTTTCTTGGTATTCATTTTCTCTGGTTCAGCCTATTTAGTTAGCAAACTTTCATTTGATGCTGGAGAAGTAGTCATTTGGTGGCAGGGTGGGAAAAATCACAGTAAGAATCCATCTGCTTCTTTTATACATTTTCAACCAGTTTTCCTATTTCAGCCCCACTATTTGCCCCTTTCGCCTTACAAAGGTACTCAGTAATTCTGATTTTTGAGCTTTTACTGAGATTCCAGAATGAATCACCCCACTCTTTCCCCTCCCCTCCCCTCCCCCCCCTTCCCTGTTTTCTTCTCTCTCTCTCTTTTTTTTCTTTTTTTTGTTTGTGTTTGTTTTTGTTTGGAACTGAGTCTGGCTCTGTCGCCCAGGCTGGAGTGCAGTGGCGCAATCTTGGCTCACTGCAAGCTCCACCTCCTGGGCTCATGCCATTCTTCTGCCTCAGCCTCCCGAGTAGCTGGGACTACAGGCACGCGATTACACGCCCGGCTCATTTTTTATTTTCTGTATTTTTAGTAGAGACGAGGTTTCACCGTGTTAGCCAGGACGGTCTGGATCTCCTGACCTCGTGATCAGTCAGCCTCAGTCTCCCAAAGTGCTGGGATTACAAGCGTGAGCCACCGCGCCTGGCCCGCTTTTTTCTTTTAAATTATCCCTCTTCAGGCTTAAATTCCAGCATACTATATCCTAGAAATTCAGGTGTTCTCTCATAAATCCATGTCACTACATCATAATTTTACTACTATTCTATGTCTATAGTTGTCTTTTCCCTCATTGCTTTTGAATTAATGAGCTTTTATCTTTTTAAATATAATTAATTTTGGGAGACAGTGTTAGGTTCACAGCAAAAAAAAAAACAAAAAAAAAAAAAAGCGGAAGGCACAGAGGGATCCTATACACCCCTTTCCATTAAACATTCCTACATTAAACATTCCTCATCAAAGTGGGACATTGGTTATAATTGATGAGCCTACATTTGATATGGGAGAGGGGGCAGGAAAGTGCTGGGAAGAGAAAGGTAAGGTCCCTGGTGAGGGCTCCACCCTTGGGCTTGTGCCCACGGACCTAGGTGAGGACAGGCACTCCTGTCTTCACGCCCAAATGTTGCATTTTGAAAGACCACCCTGGCTGTGACACCCCCCATCTTGTGTCTGTACAAGCTCTGAGACCCTAGCGGGCACAAACACAAGCAGCTGGACATCAAGAGGAACACAGCGACAGAAGAAGACACAGACGCCAACAGGCCATCAAAGGTAACAATGCCGATGCCTAGGGAAACTTGGCAGAAGGCAATCGGAGGAGAACCTGGCCACTGAGTGACTGACTCCAGGGGAAGACCGTCTTCCCACTCCTTCCACCTTCTGGCTCCCCATCCATCTGCTGAGTGCTACCTCTACCACTCAGTAAAGCCTTGCACTCATTCCCCAAGCCCATGTGTGATCTGATCTTTCTGGTACACCAAGGAAAGAACTTGGGATCCAGAAGGCCCTCTGTCCTTGTGATAAGGCAGAGAATCTAATTGAGCTGATTAACACAAGCCACCTGCAGGTGGCTAAACTGAAAGAGCGCACTGTAACATACGCCCACTGGGGCTTCAGGAGCTGTAAGCACTCAATCCTAGATGTTGCCTTGGGGTCGGAGCCCATACTCATGACCTGCCCATCTGCATGATTCCCCTAGGGGTCTGAGTTGCAGTTGCAGTACACGAAAACAAGCGAGTCATACCCTTATTGCACACACTGTGAGAGGGATAAGGGAACTCTTCCAGTTTCAGATTGACATATCATTATCAACCAAAAGCCATAGTTTAAATGAGGGCTCACTCTTGGGATTGTACATTCTATGGGTTTGAACAAAACTATAATGGCATGTGTCCACTGGTATAGCATAATACACAGTTGTCTCACTGCATTAAACATTTTCTATGCCTTGACTATTCATCCCTCCCTCCCCACTATTCCTTGGCAACCACTGATCTTTTTACCTTTCCCATGGTTTTGCCTGTTCTAGAATGTTGTATAGCTGGAATCATACTGTATGTAGCCTTTTCAGATTGCCTTAATTTACTTAATATGCATTTATTTTATATTTTCTTTTCATGATTCTAAAGCTCCTTTTGTTTTAAGCACAGAATTTTATTTTATTTTTTTCATTTTCTGGATGCCCACAATATATTCATTTACCTACTGAAGGTTGTCTTGGCTGGGTCCATGTTTTGGCTATTATAAATAAAGATGCTGTAAACACCCATGTGTAGAGTTATGTATAGATATAAATTTTTAATTTAGGTAACACCAAGAAGCATATTTGCTGGATTTGTGAGAGACTGTCAAACTGTCTTCCATAGTGGATGTAGCAATTTGAATTTCCACCAGCAACGAATGAGAGTCGCTGCTGCTTGTCTTTCTGTTCTGTTGATAATGTCTTTCACAGAACAAACGTGTTTAATTTTTATAAAAGCCTGGCTTATCAATTATTTTATTCATGGTCTGTGCCTTTGGTGTTCTACTTAAAAAGTTGTCACCATAGCCAACATCATCTAAGCTTTCTCCTTTGTTGTCTTGTATGGGTTTATGTAGTTTTACATTTTACATTTAGGAATATAATCCAATTTGAGTTCATTTGTGTAAAGGGTGTAAGATCTGTGTCTAATGGATCTGTGTAATATTGATTTACAGTTGTTCAAACACCATTTGTCTAAAAGACTTTTTCTTCACTGTATTGTTTTTGTTCCTTTGTCAGTGACCAATTGATCATATTAATGTAAGTCTATTTCATGGGATCTCTCTTCCGTTTCATTAATCAATTTATCTTTCACTAATACCACACAATCTTGATCAAGGTAGCTTTATAGTAAGATGTAGAGTTGGGTAGTGTCCATGCTTCCACTTTACTCTCTTCTTTTAATATTGAGTTGACTATTCTAGACTCTTGCCTGTCTATACACTTAGGAATAAATTTCCCTGTTCTAGAAAATAACGTGCTGGGATTGATTGGAATCACACTGAATCTATAGATCAAATTGGGAATAACTGACATCTTAACAATATTGTATTTCTATCCGTGAACATAAAAAATCTTTCCATTTATTTACTTCTACTTTGATATGTTTCACGAGTGTTTTTAAGCTGTTCTCATGTAGATCTTGTACATGTTTATATATTTTGTTAGATTTAGATTTATAATTATTGCATTATTTGGTTGCTAATGTAAATGATAATGTGTGTTGTCACTGGTTCATTGCTGGTATATAGGAAAACAGTCAGCTTTTGTACATTAACCTTGTATCCTAGTACAGTGCTGTAGTTACTTTTAGTTCCAGAAGATTTTTTTGTTTGGTTTGGTTTTTGTTTTGTCAATTCATTTGGATTTTCTATATATGTATAATCATGTTATCTGTCAACAAGAACAGAGTTATTTCCTTCTTCCAAATCTATGTCTCTTATTTCTTTTTTTCTCTTACTGCATTAGCTATGACTTCCAGTATGATATTTAAAGAATGGTAAGGGAGGATGTCATCACCTTGCTTCTGATCTTTGTGGGAAAGCTCCTTGTTTCTCACCATTAAGAATGATCTTAGTTTGATTCTTGGGCAAGTCGCCCATATGTTAAACAGATGTGTTGGTCTATTATATCTTTCTCCTGACCTGGCCTTCTGTGGTTGTATGATTCCACAAATACCTGTGAAAGATTGAATGTATCTCTAAATAATTATGTTACTTTTTTGTAAGAACCCCTGTTAAAAGCAGACACTGCACCATAATCATCTCTAACAAACCCCTATGTATCATTGGATTAACTATTGAAGTTTTTTTCTGTGTTTGGAGTCTCTCTCAGAACAGATGGTTTGATAACTAAATAGCCCTCTACTGATGATGGCCCCATGGTGGTCTTGCTATTGAATACCCTAACAAGAATTCATGCACTAATCCTGCCAGCCTCCAATTCTCCTGGCCCAAGATAATTTATTTTGAATTATACATTGTGGAACTTAGACCTAGGTAAATGCATTTTGTTGTTTCATTTCATAAACAACATTGTGTTACCTTGTTGAATTATGTAGCTTTAGCAATATGTTTGTTTATAAACACGAAGCCCCATGGGTCATACAGAATATATAAGGAAAATATAAAAGATGTTTTAATAAATGTGCAGTAATTATAACTGTCCTTGTAAGACTCGCACACAAAATATGGCAAACATGTTTCTTTTACTTCTTTTCTGTACTCTATTAAGTTATATTTAAATTCACTACGGAAAATGGAGAAAATAGGTTCTTTTTTGAGATCAAACACACTTTCCAATGAATCCCTGGCATCTCAAAATAATGATGATGAATGTTACTAATTTAGTTTTCTATGTCCTATTAGTGGCATCTTTATAAAGAAATAGCTCAGTTTTGGAAGTATTTGTTTAGATCAAAAGATACAACTAACCTTGTAAGGTCTGTGAATTATGAGTTGTTATTAAGACATTTCTTTCTTTCTATTGATCTTTCCTATTTCGTCATATATATACCTTTGCTAAATCAGATGGTAAACATTATATAATGTTTTCTAAAACAACCAGTTCTACAGCAATGATTCAAATGGATTTTAATTTTTTTTTTTTTTTTAAGTAAAGATCTGTGATTGTGATTGACCTCTCAAGTACAATCAACTGAATCTAGCCAACAACCACATGCATGCACTTTTGAAGTAAACTTTCCTCATCCAGGCTGGTGCTGAAACCATATCACTAACCTTGATTGTAGCCTGTGAGAAACGTTGAAGTAGAAGAGCCAGCAAATCCATTCCCTGATAAACTACCCCAGAAGCAACTGTGATATAATAAATGTGCATTGTTTTAAGCCACCACATCATGTGTCAGAAGAGGTTTAGATGTTGCAAAATGTATGTACACTTGAATGTAACTTCGGGGTTCCTACAAAAGTTTTGCTGGACTCTTATTTTTACTGTCTGCTTTGAGAGTTATCTGTTAAAGCAAGCATTAAAAAACATTCACTATCTTCATTAGATTCTTGGGTGTAAGAGAGAAGGAAGAATATAAATATAAATTGCTTCCCAAGATGAAGTGGGAGTGAGAAGGTAGGTTGAAAAGACTTCAGCAGAACTATTTTGCCCGGAGGCACGTAATTAAACAAGCATGATTCTTTCTGGATGTCCCCTGCTACCAGTGAAACTAGTATAGCCTCAGGAGAAGTTCACTGCCCATGAAGGATTGCTTCTTAGTGCCTGTCTCTTTCTTTAATTTCTCTTTTATAACATTGAGCCTTTCAAAATCAGAAGTTGTTTTTCATTCATTTTGTATATGTAGTAGCCAGCACAGTGCCTGGCACAAAGTAGATCTGAGTAAATCTTGGTTAAATTTAGTTCAACTGACTTATTAAATTAGATCCAAGGAGTATCTGTGAATGCTTGATAAATGGCTGGCAGTGACCAGATAATAAATTATTTGGGCACGTAATGCTTTAATCAAACACTTTCTGAAATCGGCCCTTGCCAAGTGTGTTCAGTACATGTTCTCTAGTAATTCATAATGTTTTTGGAAATAAACCACTCTGAATCTTACAGGGTTTCTTCTTCCATTCTTAGTTCCTCAGTGAGAGGAGCTGGATGCAGCTACAGATCGAAAGAAGAAACACGCAAGGGTGTCACAGGCCAAGTTTTGGATAAACATAACTTGTCTGTGTTCCTCGAGGCCCTTCACCAGATAACATTTCTTGGCCACTGATTCTACTACCCTCAGAAAATAAGGCACACTTGCAGAGGAAAGGGAGTTAGGCTGTGGAGTCAGGTATTTGTGGGCTCAAGACTTAATTTTGCTTTGTATTGGTGTTGCAATGTTGGAAAAGTCACTTGAATCTATAAATGTCATCCTCTTCATTTTTAAACAGCAGCATCAGTAATCAACAGGGTTATTATGATAAACATCCAAGTAAAATAATGGGCAGAAAACAATATCTTGTGGTCAGCAGACTTCTAAATACCACCACCACCTCTATATTCCCAACCTGCTAGTATTCATAGCCACATATAATCTCCTTGTGTTGGGCAACTTGATTTTAGCCATAGAACATGGAAAGGATAATAGAATGGTTACTTGTGTGGTTAGGTTACACAATATTACAATTTCTACCTTACTATTAAAGGCTCCCACTCAATAGATTTGATTGAGTAGGCTATCATGTTGGAGACCCACAAGGAACTAAGGTTGACTTCTAACAAATAGCCAGCAAGCAACTGAGGCCCACAGCTCCACATTCTGCAGGCAGCTGACATCTTGCCTACAACCACATGAATGAGCTTAGGAGATAATCCTTCCCCAGGCAAGCCTGGTGCTGAGACCATAGCCCTGACTGATATCTTGACTCTAGCCTTTGAGAGAACTTGAAGTTGAGAACCCAGCTAAGCCATGCCCAGATAAGTGACCCCAGAAAAAAAAATGAGAAATGTGTGTTATTTTAAGTGGCATATTTTGAGATAGTTTGTTACGTAGCAATAGATAACTTACACAAAATTAAAAGTAAAAATAATTTCTGTATGCGTATACATATGTACAAAAATATATACAGATCTATCTACACACATCTATATCTATCATATTTGTATCTATTTGTATATATATATTTGTTGTCTTTATTCACAATGACAGGAGTAGCTCTGCACAATCTGTCTTGATGCTAATATAAAGAAAATTGCAGGAAACTTTGAACAAAAGAATGATGTCAGTAGGGAAATGATGACTTTTCAATTGTGATTTTTTTTGTAACAGAGAAACTGACCCTTGGCCTTGAGGTTTAGAAATTTCATTTTTAAGTGACTTACAATAAATTAAATTGGAAAGTTGATTCATGTGAAATAAAAATACAGGGTATATAAGATTTAAAAATATGCAAATGAATTGATTGTCATAAACTCCACAAGGTTCTATGTATTAGAAAGTTCTCTGGCCATGTTCTAAATTTCTCTCCCTGCAGGCCTTCTGGCATATCTGGCCCACTGGATGCTTCCACCACTGCATATTTTATTATAAAGCTCAGAACAAATGAAGCCCTCATCCAAGTACATGTGTATACAGGCTACTTCTGGGCAGGCAGTTTCCCTGGTCTCTCTGGTTCTCCGTTGCTGAATGGCTCCTGTGATTGGCAAAGCTTTTCATTGGGTGATTAAGACCTTGTTCACCCAAGCCTGAGCCCAGGGAGTATTTTATCTCTGAGACAGTATTTGCCCATCTCTGAGCTTATTAACTCTGTGCTAATTTCATAAATCAGTATCCAGTGTCTGTGTTTCCATGTGAGTCTGGAAGGTTGCTGTGCTCTCTCTTGCATGGCCCACTAGGTAGAGTTTCTGACAAAGTGAAGACAGAAAAACTTGCTTTGAAATTTTATTTCCTAATATTTAATATTTATTGTTTCATGGATTTGTACAAGAGCAGCCATGAATTGTCTATCACAGTGAGCAAAGCTTGATGTTCAGTGATATGGTTTGGCTCTGTGTCCCCACCCAAATCTCACCTTGAATTGTAATAATCCCCATGTGTCAAGGGCAGGATGAGGTGGAAGTAAGTGAATCATGGGAGATGGTTTCTGCTTGTAGCCCCTTTGTTTTGGCCAATTTCTCCCATTTGGAATGCCTGTATTTACCCAATGCCTGTACAGTGCCCCATCTGTGCAATGCCCCATTGTATCTAGGAAGTAACTACCTTGCTTTTGATTTTACAAGATCATAAGCAGAAGGAACGTGCCTTGTCTCAGATGAGACTTTGGACATGGACTTTTGGGTTAATGTTGGAGTGAGTTAAAACTTTGGGGGACTGTTGGAAAGGCATTATTGTGTTTTGAAATGTGAGAACACGAGATTTGGGAGGGGCCAGGGCAGAGTGATATGGTTTGGTTCTGTGTCGTCAGTGAATTCTCATCTTGAATTGTAATAATCTCCATGTGTCAAGGACGGGACCAGATAGAGGTAAGTGAATCATGGAAGTGGTTTCCCCTGTGCTGTTCTCATGATAATCAGTGAGTCTCACAAGACCTGATGGTTTAATAAGCATCTGGTATTTCCCTTGCTGGCACTTCTCTCTGCTGCAACCTTGTGTAGATGGATGTGTTTGATTCCCCTTCTGCCATGACTATAAGTTTCCTGAGGCCTTCCAAGCCATGTAAAACCATGAGTCCATTAAGCCTCTTTCCTTTATAAATTACCCAGTCTTGGGTATGTCCCTACAGCAGCATAAGAATGAACTAATACATTTCAATTCCTAGTACAGCTTCATCTCCATTTTCTCCCCTTCAACAAGTTACTTTGTTTATCAGTGTGTCCGTTTACTCACCTACATATATGACATAATCATTCCTACCTTATAGTTTTAATGTGAGAACTCTATAATTTAAAAAAAAAATACTAAATTACAACTATTTAAATTTCCCAAGTACTCAACTAAAGCCTTTAAGTTTTAAGTTTAGTAGTTAAAACTGTTATAAGCATAATTATTACTCTAATTTTACTGATAAGAGAACTAAGGCTTAGATAAGTCAAGTAATTCACCCAAAGTCATAGAATGAATAAGTAAAGGAGCTTATGCAGCCTCTCTTAAGAAACATCTTGATCCACTTTTACTAATTAAAGCTAATTGAAAATAAAATATATTTGGATAGAGAACCTAGAAGAGTTCCTGACATATAGTAGTGTGCCATGTATGCTAGGTAATAATTGTTTAGTTCTTACCTAAGATCATTAAGATCCATCTTGGGACATAAATCATTAAACCCCAACCTTTATTGTCAGTCTCAGGTATAATAATAATAATCTTTGTGCCTCTAATTTCATTTTGTTCCAGAAAACATCAAATAATAGTCACATGCAGATGAGAACATTTTACCCCTGCCTTGTTCTATTCCCTCTCCCCTTTCTTTATTCCTTCTTTCCTTCTTGCTTTTTTACTAATTCATTTAAAAATGCTTATTGGATAAATGGATAAATGAGGAAATGAAAAATGATGAAAAGATGCAGTAATGCATCAGAAATGAGGCAGTGGTGAAGTATTCTGCCTTCTGGAACTTACTAGAAGTGAGGTCAGAGGCACATAAGTGAAGCTGTTGTGGAAGGAAATTGGGGAAGAGAATGATGATGTGTGGGAAGAGACTTCATTTTTTAACAAAATAATGAGGGCCAGCTTTGTTGGGAAAGTGAAGTCATGCAAAGACTTGAACACCTACTATGTGGAAGGTATGATGCTAGTGCCTGAAAATACAGTCCAGGTTAGACTGAGTTACAGACAATCACACAGATCAGTGTTTTAAGTCCATGAGGGTCTATTTCAGGTGCATATTATAGGTCTGTCTCAGGTGAGCAGGAAGGACTATGGTCCCTCCAGATAATAGAGACCCGTCTCTGTGTTCCTGTGATGACTGAGGCAAGAAAAAGAGAACATGGCAATATGTACTGGCGCTTAAAGCTTTGCCTGAAAAGGACAGGTATCACTGTTAATGCACTTCGACTGGGCCAGAGGAGTCCTGTGGCCACACCTAACTATAAAGGGGCAGAAAAGTGCAATTCTATCATTACCTGACGGTCAGACCTGCAGGGTGAACGGCATGGACACTTTGGGAGACAGCTTCACTTATGTGCCTCTGACCTCACTTCTAGTAAGTTCCAGAAGGCAGAATACTTCACCACTGCCTCATTTCTAATGCATTACTGCATCTTTTCATCATTTTTCATTTCCTCATTTATCCATTCAATCATTTACTGAATGTATAGTAATATTTATCATTGGAGATATGGCAGATGATAAAGAAAAAAAAAAAAAAAGAATAGCCACCCTCATGGAATTTATGTTGCAAAGGAGGACAAATAAATAAAATATATAATATGTCAGAGTGATGATGGCTTCATAGTGAGAAAAATAAAGCAGAAAATTGGGGAAGAGAATGGTGATGTATGGGAAGAGACTTCATTTTTAACACGGTAATTAGGGCTAGTTTTGCTGAGAAAGTGAAGTTATGTAAAGATTTGAAAGAGATGAGGGAGTGAACCTGAGCCCTATTACCTGGGGAAGATCATTCTGTTGAGGAGCAGCAAACTCAAATGCCCTGAGCAAAGCAAGCCCAGTATAAACCCACTTACAGCAAAGCCTAGAAAGATTCAGTGTGCGTGGCTGAGAGAGAGGGAGGATGTGGCCAAGGAAGCTGAACAGGAGCCCAGAGGTTATCAGGGAAACTGGCTTTTACGAGTATTTTGGGGCACTCTTGATAGGTTTTAACCAGAAAAATAACATAGTATTCCTTATTATTTTTACTTTAATATTTTTGTAGAGATGGGTTCTCACTATGTTGCCCAGGGTGGTCTTGAACTCCTGGCTTCAAGTCATTCTCTCACCTTGGCCTTCCAAGGTGCTAGGATTACAGGCAGGAGCCACCATGTCCAACCTTATGTTTTAAAATAGATTCTCTGTTATGGAAGAACTAGATCACATGAGGCGATGGTGGAAGCAGGAAGACCTGCAGCTATTTAGTGGGTGATTTCAGAAGACGGTGGTGATAACCCAGTAGGGAGGTTATGGTGGTTTGTTCTAGGACAGTAGCAGCAGATGTAATACAAATTGGTCAGTTCTGAATATATTTTGAAGGAGGGATGTAGTATAATATAAAAGATATATTATGGCTATAAGATTAATGGTGGCCATAAGGCCCACTCAGGCATCTTGCAGAGCTGACACTGTGTGACATTCAGCAATTTAATGCAACCTGGTTTGGAAATTTCCAACCCTGGCCTGAAGATTTGAGAAGACAAGGCCATCTCAATGCAGATGAAACTTTCATGAACCTTTAAACCAGTGTACCCTTATAAAAATGACTTGGTCAGGCATGGTGGCTCATGCCTATAATCCCAGCACTTTGGGAGGCCAATGCAGGTGGATCACCTGAGGTCAGGAGTTCGAGACCAGCCTGGCCAACATGGCAAAACCCCATCTCTAGTAAAAATACAAAAGTTAGCAAATTAGCTGAGTGTGGTGGCAGGCACATGTAATCCCAGCTACTCGGGAGGCTGAATTGCTTGAACCCAGGAGTCAGAGGCTGCAGTGAACCGGGAACACGTCATTGCACTCCAGTCTGAGCAACAAGAGCAAAACTCTGTCTAAAAATAATAATATAATGATGATAATAATAATAATAAAAGAATAACTTTATCTCTCTTCATGAAAGAAACATGTAGTAGCTGCCCCCAGATTAATACAGGCATACGAAAGAATGAAGAATCACCCAAACTCTGAGAATAGCTTATGGACAAAAACCTTCCCAGTCAGTCGGTCATCTGTCCTCAGCCTGTACCTCAAGCCACCAGTCTGCTCCTGCTGTCCATCTCATAAGAAGGCTGCCAGAATAAACTGCTTGAGCATCAGATTGTGTCTGAAACTCATCTTGGGTGCAACTTGAACCAGAAGGGAGAAGTTGACCATGCGGAGATTAGTCAGCTAGGACCACCCAAGTCATGGAACATGACAAGGAGCCAACAGGATTCCTGAGAAATCAGTTGTGGAACACAATAGAAAGAAGAATCTATAGTAACTAAGGTCTTTAGTCTGAGTATCTGCAGCAATGGATTTGCCCATTGCTAAGTGGAAAAAAACTATCAGCAGAGCTTATTTGAAGGAAAATCCAGCAATTCTGTTTTGGGCATGTTCGTTTTAAGATGTCTACAGCGGGCCAGGCGCAGTGGCACATGCCTGTAATCCTAGCACTTTGGGAGGCCAACGCAGGTGGATCACGAGGTCAGAAGACCGAGATCAGCCTGGCCAAGATGGTGAAACCCCATCTCTACTAAAAATACAAAACTTAGCCAGATGCAGTGGTGGGCCCCTGTAATCCTAGCTAGTTGGGAGGCTGAGGCAGGAGAATCACTTGAACCCGGGAGGCGGAGGTTGCAGTGAGCCGAGATAGTGCCACTGCACTCTAGCCTGGTAACAGAGCAAGACTCCGTCTCAAAATAAATAAATAAATAAATAAAAAATTGTCTACAACATCATAGTGAAATACTGACTGGGAAGCTTTGGTATAAATGTTCTAAATCCCAGAGAGAGGTCTGGGTTGAAGGTAGCTGTATGCAGACAGCCCTCTGACACAGTGACAGTGGTTTCTGAGTGTGATTGCCCACAGAGAATGAGGAGTGGGCTGAGTCCCAAGGATATTCCCAACCCTTAGAGAGCAGAACAAAGAGAAAGCAGCAGCAAAGTCTGCTTGGAAGGAGTAGTCAATGGATTAATAGGAAAAGCAGGGAAATAAGTCCTGGAGGTCAAGTAAATACAGCGTTTCAAAGAGGAGAGAATGATCCACTTGTTGGATGTGACAGATAGACCCAGGAAGGTGAAATCTGAGGAGTGACAATTACAATTATCTATGTAAAAGTCCTTGATAACTTCCGTCTAATGAATGTTAGTGAAATGGTGGGCAAAGCCTGATTATGGAAGCATGAGAAGAAACTGAGAGAAGAGGAATTAGATACAGCAAGACAGATCCAGCTCTGTGTCAGTCTGGGGTAGAGTTGTGTCATTCTTGAAAGAACTTTGTGTCCAGGACCTGGGATAGACATCGACGGTGACTGAGTAGGTGCTCTCCTCCTGGTCTTATAGCAATTTTTCTACCCATGGCCTCTGGCCACATTATTTCTCTCAACCGCAAATCAAAGTACCTAAAATCCCACTTTTTTATTCCCTTGGGGTAATGTTTTTAAATTTTCTTTTTTCCTTATTTTTTTAATACCAAGCATCTCCTTTTCTAACACTGTTCCTTTAGGGAGTGGCATGAGAAGCCACCACCCCTTGTGGAAAAAGAAAGCAGTGGACTGGGAGCTGGGACACTTGTATGGCCCTCCATAAATCTCTGTCCCTCCCTTAGATGTACTGTCCTCTTGCAAAACTTAAAGAAGAACCAAATGGCCTCTGTGAACCTTTCAAGCTGAGGAGATTGATGTGGGAGTGGGAATTTTGATGGAGAAGAAAAAGGAATGGTTTTGGAGTGAGTATGACTGCCTGGGAAGGTTAAAAAGGGTTCACTTCATTTCATCATGCAGCTTACCAACTCCCAGAATTGCTCTCTATGTTCTAGTTACAAAGATGAGCAAGAAATGTTTTTGTTTGTTTGTTTGTTTGTTTGTTTTGTCTTAATGGTACCACCCAACTGTTGTGTGGGTGACGATGGGTCACTTTCTGGAGATAACAAGATGAGATGCCTGGTCTTGTAGTACTGGGAAAAAAAAGGAGTGGTAAGAGGGAGGGGTACTTGAAGACAGAGAAGGTTCACTGTCACACTCCCTAACTCAAGAAAAGGGCTGCATGATGTACATTCAGGCCCAGATTTTCATACCTTAGGAAAGATAGTTCAAGGGACAATCTTTGGGCTACTGCTATTGCATAAGAAGCACATTCTGCACTCCACAATCAAATAGTCCTTGTATATTTCTCATTAAAAGTTGATGGTAAAGTTGTTTAATCACATTCACCATTGAAAATTCTTATTTTACGTTTCACTTATATTTTGAAAACAACATGTTGAAGATCTCATTAGCTTGGGAATGAAAATACCCCCTTCCCAAATACGTAATCATTAACTTGATTGATGGGCCTGGCTCTATACAACGAGCTGTAGTAACACTGCAATTTTACTGCCTTGGCTGGACCTGGGTATCTAAACCATGAGTTCGCAGCAATTCTCACTTCATCACTTTACAGGGAACTACCCATTTCGGGAATCTGAAACAAAGCCCTTAACAAAGTGCAGTTCGTTTCACGCACAATCCACATGTTCCGTCTCCTGACTTTGTTGAGGCAGGTTCTCACTAGAGACAGCTTTAGGGCAAAATGTTTTACTTTCAAAAACCATATGGAGAGGCAAACAATGTGATACACTGTGTTAGGGCAAAGGTAAATGTCTTTGTTTCCAATATATGGAGAATGGTTTTGCCCTTTTGAAGATATTAGGCTGAAAGCAAACAACTTCTTCCACATTGAGCCCATGGAAGTGGCTTTCTTTTGCTCTTTCATTTTTAAATTTGCACAACATTCTAGTTTTGGGTAGCATCAATTTTAGCTGATTTTGCTTTTTGTGTGAATTCGAGATAAACAAAAGCACAGTTTGCAAATAATACTCTGCTTGCAAGGTAATGTGAAAGTGACTTCTTTTCTCTTCCTTTCTTTTCTTTTTGTGTGTGTGGAGTCTAAATGTTGAATCCTTGAATCTAAATTATACTTTGTGTCTCAGTTGCTTCCTCTGAAAGTAGGGAAAATAATAATATTAATAAATGAGATCCTGCACACAAAGAACTTGGAATAATGCCTGGCATAGAGAGGTTGCTCAAATGTGTGTTGTTGTCATGACCATTATCAGTATTATTATTGTTGATTCTTGCATTTTTGGCCTTTAAGAAGAAACAAGACTGAGATGAATTCATTTGTTTATTTTAATACCTGGAGTTTTGAGGATGAAACAGTGAAACTACATCAACCACCTCTAATATATGCTTCAGAAATACAATGAGCAGGACTTAGTAGGCACTGTAAAAATGAAAGAGAGAAAAAAAGAGCTGGGAGGAAATATATCAAGTTCTCAATTCTTATACCATTGGTCTTTGTGAGGAAATTTGGTAGAACAAACAGTTGTTTGGCATAGATAAATTGAAGTATTCATATCTAGTTCATAAGTAAAACTATGTTTTACAGCTAATTATGTCTAGGAGCAGCTTAAAAAATTTACTTTAAAGAACTATTTGGTGACTTGTGAAAGTCAGTGGTTATTCACCATATATCCTAACCAAACTAAAACAGAAGTGAAACCAAAATAAACATAAATAAAAACAAAAGCAGTATTCAAAAGTAAAAGTACAATATAAGAAGACGAAAATAGGGTAGAGTAAGTTATAATCAAAATGAGTTATACATTTTCTTGGAACAGAACTATGTTTGCCACACAGTTGGGAGAAAATAATTATTTCTGAATTATAATTTAGTAAAGGCATATTCACATACTTGCAAAATACTTAAAAGTGTGTGTAAAAGAAGAAAATACATTTTTAAAATGTCAGTCACTATTACCAATTTGAATATACTTCTCTAAATTTTTTTTGCATACATAGTTATACAATTAACTGTAATCGCCTAGCATAAATGAAGGTGACTCTCTTTCATTTACATTGCATTTTCCATGGCCTTGGATGGTCTTCAGCCACATCTTTTCCTGGTGGATTATAATATACCTTTGAGTAGGCATGCCATCATTTTGCTTAGGCATTCCATTCTTGTAAGATATTTAAGCATTTTTTCCCACAATTTTCAATATAAAGTTACAATAAAAATCGTTTTGTTTGTCTACTAAATATTTGGCAGACTGAAATAGGACTGAGCAGTGAAAAGAAACGATAGATTAACAAGGTCATTTTAAAAATTAAATCAGGGAACTTTTGAGAAATACAGAAATTGAGTAGCTGTACTTTGACTTTCACCTGTGAAAGGTGACCCTGTTCACCTCCTGGTCCCTCAGGAGTAACCATAGACTCTACAGAATGTAATGTATCATAACCATCTCATTGCCATCCTCCTATCAACCAAACTGTGACAGACCACATCAAGTCGCACTACAGTCCAGGACATCTATAAACAGATCTATGACACATTTAAAATGAAGGTGCAGGGATAGATCAAGTTAATTCATAAAGCAGACATTGATGTGTGTTTGTCATTTTATTTTGGCAGATGAAATTCTTTGATACATCAGCATGCCAGTGTTGGGCTATTGCATGGATCAGTGCTCTGTGATTTGTCTAGCCATCCTTTAAAGCTAGCTCTAGAGACTCCTCTGGAGAGTTGACAAAGACCAGCCTGGACTTGAGAGATTTCCTACTTAAAAAAAATCTCAAAGCTGTGATTGTCTCTATACATCTTTTATTTATTTATTATTTAAATCAATATTGTATTTCTTACTTTACAAAATTAATTTACCATTCTAAAGTTTGTTATGAGACATTGTTTTCCTTTTGATATTAGATACAAAAAAAATCAAAGGTAAAATTTCATCTGAGAACATTGATTGTACATGTATCTTGAATTTAATCCAGTGCTCGAATAGTGAAAAGAGGAAGACATGTATCCTAGAGAAGTTATTTTATATCAGGTGTGTGAATACACTACAGATAATATCTGCAACAGTAAAATTACTTATTTTGATTTGGTGATATTTAGGAAATAAATTCTCAGGTTGAAATTATTTTCTGATTCATCCCTTAACTATTCCGTCTTTTGTACAGTTACAAGGAATCTCTGCAGCCAAATGAGGCTTATATGGGGCTTATGTGGGAAGGAAAATTATCAGGTCATTAATTTAGTTTGTACAATGTTCTATACTATGTAATAGGGTATATTACAACACATTATTTTAATTTTTTTCTTCTTAATTATTAGATGAAATTATGATTCTGTTTTTCAGGTTCAACTGAAGAGATTAAAACTCAAAGATGTTTAAATTATCTTGTCCACAGAGGTAGAAGTAATTACATATACCTAACTTACTGGTTATTCAATGAAAAGTATTAAACACTGATCTTTATTTGTGCAACACCACTTGAACAGGATAATATTGTACCTTCCTAATAAGTACCGGCAATTACTCCTTATTTCTGATACATCATGGTGGCCTAGGTGTGAGTCACAGAAGTAACCATTCAAACTAGTCAACTAGTGAAGGCAGGAAAAAAGTCTTCACCACTTGCTAGGACACATGAATATTCCTAAGGTAACAAAAAATCAAGATAAGAAGATGAACTACTACTCTGCTTACAAGAATATTACTAAGACAACAAGGAGAAGAAATGTTCTCATAGCATGCATTAATGATTTTTAATAAATTATTTTATTAATTATAAACAATTATTTAGTTGCCAGAAAAGCACATGTCCAAGACTTGGGTCAGCCATTCGCTTGTTATTTTAGATCAATCATTGTATGACTTTAGGCCTCAGTTTCCTCATTTATAAAATGCTGAGATTGGGAGAGATTAGAATTCCTACCATTGGCAAAATATTGTTACTATTCCTGCAGGGGACAGAAGACAACATATGACTTTATCTTTAATCAAGAAGGTGTCTGAATAGAGTGGAAGGTAGGGGACTGGAGATAGTATCATAAGCCCCTACTATGTGTGAGGTAGAGTGCTAGGTGATTTGCACAGAGGACTAAAATTGATCTTGCCAAAACTCTCCTAAGTTGGTGCTGCTATATACATTTGATAGAGAAGATATTGTTAGAAAACATGGTTGGGTCAGAATTTTTTAACTATGGTGTAAAACAGAAGAAAATACTGAAAGGCATTGAATGAGAATTTTGAGATGACAGGAGAATAAGCAATTAACTCTTATTCAGAAGATGATATTTTTGTTTCGTTTTGGTTTGTTTCTGTTTTTGTTAGTGAACCCAAGAAAGTCTAGGCTACAAACACAAAAACTTTTCTAAGTCCCTCACTAGAGGTTAGGAAAAAAATAGCTGAGAATGTAACATGGTAATAAGGATCAGGAAATTGATTCTCATTCTCAGTGTCTTTGCTCATTCAGCTCCACACTTGGAATGCTTCCTTGGAACTAAAAATATCACTCTAGGCAGTCATGGCTCATTCTACCTAGTAAAACTTCTTTAAATTAATCTTACTGCGAATCAATTAAGAATGGAATCTTAGTCTTTTTCCAACATGTCTATTTTTACCCTAGTGTCTTTTCTGGAACTAATGAAGTCTTTTATTTTGACCACATCATGCATATGCCCTACTTGACTTGTTGCTAGGAAGGAAAGATCAGTTTGCTGCTACTTACTGCTTTGCGAAGAATCTCTATTCAATTCTGGGTTCATGTTTATTAAACTGTATACCAATTTTTCACATATGGAGATTTAGCTGCCATTCTTAAAAGGAAAAATAACTGATATGATCAGCAAAATATTAAAGACATTTCTAAGTCTGCAAAATATTTCACTGCTAATAATTTTCTTGGAGGGCACTATTATACAATAGTCAATTCTATAGTCTAATGGTGAACTTAAGATACCTTTTAATGTAAAATGAAATTTAAGCAGTAATTAGAAGGTTAAAACTATTTAAGGAAAAAATTAGCCACTTTTGGTTTTACAGTCTGGAGAGAATATTTAGAGAGCATTTATTCTGATAAATAAAGTAGCATAGCTATTTATGGCAAAGGTTTCCAGAATGTCAGTCTTTGAAATGGTCAGCAGAGTCAAAGGCAAAATGTGGGACAAAAAATCCTAGAAGACTAGTTCTAAGATTTACGCCATAAAATTATTATTTGATTCTGGAATTTGAACTTGGAAGATATGTTGGAAGACAGAGTAGAGACATAAGCCATGACTATGATAGGAGAAACCTTATTGGCCAAGCAAAGAAGCTTAAGCTTCTGAGAAAAGCACTGGAAAGCTTTAAAATCATTTGAATGTCAAAAAAAAAAAAAAAAAAAAAAAAAAAAAAAAAAAAAAAACACATTGGAGAGTCCATTCATTCATTCATTCTATCATCTAGCTCTTCGTAAATGGTGACTTCTTCCGCATTCATACGGTTTGGCTCTGTGACCCCACCCAAATCTCATCTAGAATGGTAGTCCCCATGTGTCAAGGGAGGGACTTGGTAGAGGTGACTGGGTCATGGGGGCGGTTTCTCCCATGCTGTTCTTGTGATAAGGAGTTCTCATGAGATCTGATGGTTTAAAACTGGCAGGTTTCCTTGTACGCTCTCTCTCTCCTGCTACCATGTAAGATATGCCTCGCTTCCCCTTTGCCCTCTGCCAAGATGGTAAGTTTCCTGAGGCCTCCCCAGCCATTCGTAACTGTGAGTCAGTTAAACCTCTTTTCTTTATAAGTTACCCAGTCTCAGGTAGTATCTTTATAGCAGTGTGAGAATGAACTAGTACACCCATTATATATAATACTGATGGGAACCACTGCTTATACCATGACACAGAAGCAGTGCATGCAGAGATACCCCCTTTAATCAAACAGACCCACCATACTGGAGCTTTGACTGTCAATATAAAGACACAAAGATAATGGTGTATTTGGGATTCATAGACATTGTATCAGTCTCTACTGTTGGTGGCAGCTAGCTAGTAAGGTATCAGTGGTGACATACAGGCTAGATTGTTCCTCCTAAAATAAGTTATGGCATTGCCTGCTTCTTGTCCAACAGAGAAGCTCTGGGTGTCACCCATTTTTCTACCTTTCTACCTACCTTTCTTCAGTCTCTTCCATTAATTGGATAAGGAATGTAACCAGCACTTATCATCAATTATTATGTTGTTTAAGCTAGCCGGATTCATGAAACCAAGAACCCTGGGTAATTAGACTTTGAGTAGCAGACTGACAAGGTTTGCATTTGAGAAAGCTTTTTACTGTAAGGTGATAGACTGAGACTGAGTCAAGTATAGGACACTGTCACATAGGCAGCAGCACTTGGGAAGGCGGAAGGATGGATTTTTATGTTACTCTATAAGGTTTATTTTCCCCCCAAATAAGCTGCTTTAGATTTTAATCTGGGAAATGTTCTTTGTGGCCTGTCATAAACCTTATCTGGTCAAAGGTGTGGCACACAGTATAATATATTGCACATCTGGGCAATCACTTAAGCTCTTTTGACAGGTCTATTGATTCACTAGTTTATGGAAGAACTCATATTATTGATACTCATTTTGTGAAGCCATGACCTGAAATGTATAAGAGTAAGGATGTCTGTATGGTTTCAAGGATTTCAGTTTAGTTTTCCATTTGAAATGGTGTTTGTGTATGTATGTGTGTTTGTATGTAGACATATATGATGAGATACCGAAGATTATAAAAATAGATTTCAACAATTTCAGAATAGTAACAAGTAATTATTTTTTCTTAAGAAGCAAGAAAGGTCACAAAGTCTGGTAATTTTCCTACCAAGAATATCCTTACCTAATGCTCTTTCATTAATATGGTGGAACAATCTTTGTCTGCTAAAGGAAATGCATTCTTCATGCTTTCAGTATAAATGTTGAGCGTATGGATTGTTGCTATGAACCACAATCATGATTGCCTTTTTTCCCCTGTAACACACAAAGAATGAAAAACGTAAGTGAGACGCTTTTCCATGGACATATTCAGGCTTATGCCGTGCATCTCATAACTGGCTATAACTCTTCCTCAAAGAAATCATATCTGTATTAGTTCATTATCACATTGTTAATTAAAGACATATCTAAGTGTGGGTAATTTATAAAGGAAAGAAATTTAATTGACTCTCTGTTCAGCATGCCTGGAGAAGCCTCAGGAAACTTACAATCATGGCAGAAGGGAAAGCAAACACGTCCTTCTTCACATGGTGGCAAGAAGAAGTGTGGAGCGAAAGGGGGAAAAGCCCCTTATAAAACCATAAAATCTCGTGAGAACTCACTCATTATCAGGAGAACAGCATGGAGGTAACTGCCCCCATGATTCAATTACCTCCCGCCAGCTCCCTTCCATGACACGTGGAGATTACAGAAACTACAATTCAGGGTAAGATTTGTGGGGGTGACACAGCCAAACCATATCGGCATCCAATTATACATTCCTGAGAACGACACTACTATGGTAAACAATTCTGTATTTATCTGTTCATTTGTTTAGTTTTGTATAAAAATAATGTATTCGTGTGACATTCAAATGATACAGACTTGTTAACAATAAAATACAGTAGTCCACATACCCTCGTGTCCATGCCCCCATCCCTCTGTCCAAAAATATCTGTTATTTATTTAATTATTT
Organism: Rhinopithecus roxellana; assembly: GCF_007565055.1. NCBI lineage: Eukaryota > Metazoa > Chordata > Mammalia > Primates > Cercopithecidae > Rhinopithecus > Rhinopithecus roxellana. The sequence continues at coordinate 16,077,025 of NC_044562.1, read as the reverse complement.
TTTCTTTTTCTGTTATAATTTTAATAGTAATTTGGGAGAGTTATATGACAAAGTCCCTACAATTTTGTTTTAATTTTCTCATTGTTCAAGTCAATCAAAAAAAAAGGTCAATATCTTAACTGTTTTTAGTAAGAAAAGGTTTGTAATTCACCTGAAACCTGATCTCACTACACCAGCATGTTCTGAGTCTAAATTTGAGACTCTGTGCTACTTAGATGCTCTGTATATTGCTGTAGCCCGTATTCTGAGAAGACATCCCTCATAAAGGACAGCAATTCCCAAGAACCCACACACGCTCGACACCCCACACATCATGCACCGTCTTACTCTCATGGCTCCAGATCTGCTTTTCTCTCCATTTGATCAGAATCATCTTTAATTCACTTAAGTAACTTGTCCACTCAAAGTCCAAATTAGGCCTATCTCTTCCATGACGCTTCATCTGGCTACTCAGATGTCCTCTAAACTCTCCTTTCTCTTACTCTTTTTACAATAATGTTAATAACAATCACATCTATTATCACAGTGACTTTGAAGTACCCAATATATAACAGACACCATATTTATATTACTACTCTTATCATTTACTTGTCATACAGTCTCTGAGCTGGACTTCAGTAACTTAATGCATAGATAAGGAAACAGATTTCAAAATTTTGTTTGGGCCACATAGCTCTGTGATTGTAGGGCTGAGATTATAGGACAAGTTAAAAGGCTCCAGGTCTACAGCTCATACATTCAGTATCCTTTGCTCATACTACTTTCCCTCAAGCACTGTTTGCCTATTCCACTACACTGATTGTACTGAAGAATTCATACTCGGACTCCTGAGAAACTGTTTGCTTCTCAACTTCTCATGTGTGCTTTCCAACCACTGCCTGGAGGACAGTGGATTCCCAATGATTAATATAAAGTAGGGAGCTTGAGAAATATGTATTGAATCAATATTTATGTCCACTACAGAGGGCTCTCTGTGGTTCAAATGCAAAATTAAGTTTACATTGATTTGAAAAGAAAAGGGTTGATGAGAATTCAAAATTTTAGTAGGCATTACAATTTTAAAGAGGTTAAATAAGGCTGTTT